>NW_016690213.1:5826907-6004436 GCF_001604755.1 Lepidothrix coronata | reverse complement strand
ACAGCCAAGGCAAACATATGACAAGAAAAAACCTACAGTGGAAGTCTCCAAATTCGTGCTAAAAACTGCTGCCTGCATGGAGGTGCATGTAGAGTTGGGGCAGATTGGAGCAGGCTTGTCAGGAGAGGAAGGTGAGCTGGAGAAGAGGAAGGCAGCATGAGGTAGAAATCGGAATGATGAAACCATAGACCTAGGTAAAGGCTAAGGGCTGGTGGGACAAATGGCATTGGGATTAGAGGAAAGGACAGGAATCAAGACTAAACAATAAAGGTTGCTTGCTGTAGCCAAGAAACATGTTCAGGTGTTGAGAGACTAGAGGACATTCAACATTTGATGGATAAACAAGCTGTCAAGATGCTGCTCCTGTGTCGGTGTGGTTTATCGTGGAACTTTGGTCCTTCTAGAACTACACGCTGGAGGATGACATCAATATGCCTGGAGGAAACAGTGCTTGGGGTAGTTCTCTTCTGCCATAAAAGACTTCCCTGTTGTTTTGCCTTTGCCAGTGCTGTGGGGAGACAGAGCTTCAGTCACCAGAGCCAGTGGCAGTCCTTCAAAGATCAACAGCTAGACTCTAAATCATTAGCTTAAAAAATATATAATATTAAAAGTATGCCCAGTGGGGGGAAGTCTTTCTGATGCTGGTGCCTTTGAGTATCTAGCTTGCCAGCTTTGCCTGTAGTTCCAAGAGCTAAACACAGACTTTTCAAGTGAGGAGTTTGGGGGATAGTTTATTTTTTTTCTTTTTTAATGAAGCTAAAGTGATTTGGGTTTTTTGAGATGCAACCCAAGTGCGTTTAAGGTGCAGCAATTTCCACAGCATATGGTGGACAAGGGGTGACGCAGCAGCTGCTGCCTCCAGCTGCCTTTTACTGTCCAGTGTCAAAGGCCGGTGCTGGTTGTCTCGCAGGTAGTCTTTGCAAGCCAAGCTCACGTATGTGCTGCTGATCCCTAAAGAGACATCTTAGCTACATTACTAACTGGGAGGTGTGACTGAAGAGAATTAACTCCTTGGTTACAGGAAGTTAGGCCTTCTTCAAGGAAAATGTTCCATGCGAGACCTGAGGCACATCACAAGCTGCCAAAACTGCAGGCTGATCAGATCAAAAAAAAAATGTCCGAGTAGCTAAGGTTTTTCTCACTTTTTTTTTATTTTTATTTGAAGGCATTTTTAATGTGAACACCCAAAACTGGGGTACGTCCAGATTACTGGAGCCTTCCCATGGTGCTTTTGTTGCATCAGTTAACTAAAGAAAGCATCAGTGATCTGAGCCTGGAATCCACTCCTGAATCCTCTGCAGGCCGGGGTGGGCTCAGACGTAGCTTTTGGCTTGTACTAAGGGAGCAGGACAGGGATGTGTGATAGACCTTGTTGTCCTAAGAAAATATTGTTAAGGACCTGCTTTTTTCCTGGAAGTTATTTCTTCCTCTCTTGGAAAGCCCATAATTAGGAGTTGGAGGGGGAAAAAAAAAAGAATGATTTTTTTTTAGATGTAAATGAATATTTCCAGTTCTCCACTGTAGCTCTTAAAAAGAAATAATATAAATATGTGTGTGTGTGTATGGCATGTCTGTGAATAGCTTAGGGAGAAGTAACAGATGAAACCTTCACCATCTAGTATCAGAGCAGTTGTTAGTTTTCCTGGGCTTTGCCTACTGCTGCAAGTGAGTGTGATGTATCACCTGATGTCCACAGATCTCAATATGGTTTAGGACTTTGTGTCGACTGAAAAGATAGTTATCCAAGTTCTCTGGGATTTTTTGTATTTTTATTAGTAATCACCTATTGAGGATTTCCTATTGGATTTTGTTATAAGCATTTGTTCAATAAACATCATGGATCTGAGTGAAATCTATGTTCTAAAAAAATGTTTGCTTGATCATTTTAAGATGATGATAGAATTGATAATCAGCCAGAGATGGAGACCAGCCCAAGTCATGAGAGCTTGGTGAAATAGGCTGATTTTTCAGTAGAATGTAATGAGTGCCGAACAACATCATTGGGTGCAGTGCTATGCTGTTAGAGATACAAGATCTGATGCCAAGAAGTGGAGCTTTTAGGATATGAAAGATGATGTACAGCTGAATTTTAAGCACTTCTGCTGGCCTACTGGGAAGGAAAAAAACATCTAAAAGCTGTAATAAATCCCTGTTCAGCAGAACAAAACTGAAATATTAATACATAGTTAGCATTGTGTTTCTGGCCAGGGTTTGGTTCTTTGGGGTATGTAAATTGTAATGTCAGTGTTTAGCTGTCTGGGATGTTCATATATGTAAGGGAAAAATCACTAAAACTCACCAACATGAGAAATGTTTATCTACTATGTTCCTTCAGCATCTTTGAACATGGAAATGGTAAATTCCGGAACTTCTCCAGATTGAGAGCGCTAAAAATCAGCTATGTTTGGACACCCAAATAATAATGCCTGACAACACTATTTTATATTATCAGTTAGTGACTGCAAAGAAATTGATCTGATAGATTCCTCTCTATTTAAGAGATTGTTTGTTGTGTTGTTTTTTGTTTGTTTGTTTGTTTGTTTTTTAATCCTCAGTTGGATTATGATCTGATATGCTGAGTTAGTCTTTGTCCAAGTGCCCCAAGATCCAAGGGATACTTAAAATGGGAAGGCTGCAGTCACACCATCAGTCCCTCTTCACTGCTGGATGTTGTATGGTTACTGTTAATTACAACAGATTTAGAAGCAATGATTTACTTTCTACTCTTGCTGAGTGTCCAGTCTAGAAAAGGAGTTGATGATAGCCCACTTCCACAGGTTCTCAGAAGATTTGCTGCTATTTGGGAAGCTCACAGGTGCCTGTGTGGGCACTGCATCTTTCAAAGGCAGTTATCAGAAGGGTCAAGCAATATCAGCTTTCACACAGCTCACCCAGTCTGAAGTTTAAGTGCATGTTTGGAAATTAATTTCCCAATGTGTCTGTCCTCCTTCAATGGGATCAGTGTAATTACACAGGCAAAACTGGCATTTCCTATATGGAAAAGGAGTGATCTGTTTAACTGCAGCACTGGGATAAAAGGACTGTGTGGGTAAAGCAGAGGCTTGGAAGGCTTAGCTGAGGAAAGCAAATTCATGGGCTCATCAGGACTGCTAGAATATGATGGCTTCTGTTACTCCACCAAAACTGAAGTGGGGAACTGGGGCAATTCTGCCTGTAAACTGTCATTTGGTTGGCTTAATTGTTTTTTAAGGGTAGCATTACAACAGGCACCCTCAGCTCCTCAAACAGAAACACACAGTTTTTAAATGGAAGCAGCAGTCTGAACCATAGGTCATGTTTCAGAAGGGCAGTGGTCTGCAGGGCATTAATTCTTCATTTGAGGAAAGATGGGTAAACTCTACAAAACAGTTGACAATATGGACCTTTGGCAGGCTACTTCCCAGATCTCAAATATGAGTAACATTTGATTGTTCTTTCATTCTTCAAAGATCAATGCAAACCTTTATTTTCTATAAATAATTTAATAAATACTTTTGTTTTACAATGATACAACAAATAACAAATTCATAGCAAATGAGTCACAAAGAATTTAGGATCAGTATACTTTAATAAGGTATCAGTGTCAAAATACATTTCCTTATCAAGTTAAAGTTCCCATACAGTTATAATATTGTCAATAAGAATTCAGCAATATAGATTATGAAATAATTATGATAAAAAGTATGATTAATATTAAGACATGGAATATTTTTTTCAGAGTGTTTTAGTAAACTGTTAGGGTATAACATTTTTAATGCTGAAACTACACAAATAAGAAACAGAAGAGCAGTATTCAAGTGTCTTTAATCCTTGAAGCCTTAAGTCGGTGCACTGCAAATTTGTCAAATCTGGCTTGCCAATTTTCATCAGATGTTGAAGTTTACAACATATTTTTTCCACACAGTAATAACTTCACTTTAAGAGTAGACTGTTTTTGGTAATAAACTCTTGAAAGATTGCCTATAATAGGGACTATAATTTTTTTACATCATGTACCAATAACAAAAGGTCTTCAGCTTTTCTAAGTGTGTGTGGTTAAGACTCGCTTAACGCAGCAAACTCTGAAGTGCTCTATGAACCCAAGGCTCTCTCTCTCTGCAAGTGTCAGTGCATGATATAAAGCAATTTTATACACCAAGCTTCAGCAGAATCAGAAATCTCAAAAAATATATTTTTGTTCTAAGTTTCCGGGCCAGATTTTTAGCTGTAGTACATTGCCACTGTTCCATTTTCTTCGATGAAGCTACAGTGATTCATACCAGTGGAGGAAAGAAGATGATATATACCAACACAGATCTAGGTCTATGTATTTTAAAGTCAGAACTGCTCACCTGCCTTTTACTGTAATTTGCTGTTTAGATATGTTGTAATTTCAACTTTCAAACCCTTTTGCCTTTGAAAGCATTCAAAGCCTTATTTTTCAAATATGTGCATGACAATTAATGATAGTTGGAAAGGAGCTCTGAAAATGTCTGGCTGTCTTTTAATGACTTTTAACCTAAGGCAAGTAAAAATAAGAGACCTCACTGCTGGCCACTCATCTCACTACAAAATCCTTAATTCTTCTTGTCTACTTATAACTGAGTTAGCCTAATACACTGGGAAATACTACTTTTAGTTTTAATGATTCGATCTTGCAATTATATTGCTAGCTAGCTTATAAAATGAAAAAGGGCAACATTAATCAGAGGTGTTAGTACTGGCCGCTGCTCCGATTCCTGAAATATCAGCAACATCATAACAAATACTACTAGTTTCTAGCAGAAACAGCTCTTAAAGTTGTTGTGTCATAGATATAGCAAAAGTACCAAGAGATGATTAACAACTGACCCAGAGAGAAATAATAATTAAAAAAAGATCTGTTTTGTGTAAAAAATAAAGGCAAAAACAGAGAACAAAACCAGAAATTTCAACACAAATGAAAACACAGGTCTAAATCCTCCACTGGGGCAAAGCTGAAGGACTCCCTTGGTTATAGAGTTAAGCCAGGTTAAGGCAGCTGAGAATGTGGCTTGCTTCTGAGGAAAAAAAGCTTACAACGTGCAACTTTCACAGATACCCACAAACATTGCATTTCACCATTCACATTTCTTCCAACAGTGTATAAAAATGAAGGGAAGGGGTGGGAAGCAGAAGGCTGGGATTTTTCCTTAGTATGCTTTTCCAAAAGATATTAAAGTTACAATAAAATAAATGCTGGAAAACAAAAAGACTCAAAGGATTTTAATTTGGCAGATCAACAAAAAACTGTGGTCGGAGATCAAATTTGTTTCATTCATCTTTGGCAATAAAAGTAAATCTTTGCAGTGCTGCAGCCAAAGTATTACATGATGAGGCATTTATACCACAGCTTTTTATTAGCATGAAATTTGAAAAAAAATTTCAGAATATAAATTACAGGTAATGAGATAAGGGGAGGGTAATCAAATTCTCTAAACACAACCTTAATTGCAATAGAGAAAATACAGTAGATGTATTTCTTTAATATGAATAATAAAGTGAGTAACTTCAAAAGGCCACTATTTGGTAATGTGGACAGGTTCAATATCTAAGTAAAATCCTGTAAAAGTGTATTGGTATTAGAAATTGTCTACTTGCAAAAATATATTTAAAAACTGAAGCTGTTTTGAACAGTATAGGCCACAGAATATTGCAGGCCTGCTCAGGTTGCCTGGTCCAGTGCTCTGAGCAGTTCACTGCCCTGCAGAAGTGTAGAGCTACCCAAAACAGGGACATTCACCTCACAGTCATATCTTGTCAACTCAGGCAGCAAGTAGGGTTCAAAGGAGGGCCCCAGCAGACGACTGGTCATACCTAGAACAGATTAGTGAAGTAAGTCATGGTGCTGAGACCAGAAAGAGCACTTGTTTCTTCCCCCCCTTCTGTTTATATCACTAATGATTTTATTTTGGTCAATTTTATGTCAATATGCCAGAGTTAACCTACGCACCATTCTGACTTAAACTCCTGTAAGCGTGTCACACCTCCAAATTTAGATTGTTCCAAGAAAAATTATATTAGTGTACGTGAGGAAAACCGTAGAAAACAACAAAGTTTCTAAATTGACATCCACTCACTTTATGTATTAAAAGGAATGTATACATGTCCCCTTTAATTACTTATTTCAACTTCTAGAAGGCACATGTTAAGATTCTAACCTACAAACCTTCCATGTTAATGCTGTAGTGAAGTTGTTTAGTACGATGTAAACAATTCTATCACAAGACAAGAGTATGGATGGAGGATGACAGGACCTCCAAGGTAAAAAGGTATTAATTGAAAGGAAGGGTGAAAATACTTTTCCTTATATATTACAAATGTTAACATTAAAGTATCACACTAAACCACAGAACTAATTTTTCATGTTATGAAGCAGTACGTATTTGGATCTTAGCTTATCACATCCTCCTCCATATTTTTTTATATGTTTTCTTTTCATGGAATCAGTATTGGAACTAAATACCAACACTTTCCAATTTCTGTATTTGACAGCTCCTACCTGATGCTTTATGAGCTGGCTGAACACTGTAGTCCGGACAATGGGAACTGTAAAACGGAGGGGGAAATGCTCCTGCTTTCAAATTCTCACCCGGACTGCCACAGGTGGGTTGATGCCGCTGCTGCAGTTGCAGTTGATTCATTGGTTGGCTCAGACCTCTTGAGTTACAGACAAATTCATCTGGTATTTAAATAATAGAAAAAAAATTAAATGAAGCCATTGTAATAATTATAGTAGACAATACTAATCCAAAGCAAAATGATCTTCGGACTGATGGTGTCACAGCGTAAGCAAATCTGCATCTTGTCAAAAAGGAAGCCCAGAAAGAGCACTAGCTCTAGCAGTAGTATTGCACACGAGATATGCACGTGTAAGGAAACACAATGTTGTAGAGAAACCGTATCTATCAGCAGGAGGTAAACCCAGCTCCATTAAGCTGATTTCCATTATCTCCAAAGCAAGTGTGAACGTACCTGAAACCAACTACCTGGTATTTATCAAATGCACCTTAAATTGTTCAGCTCTTAGCGATACAACTTGATCTTTAATTTTAGTGTAGTGTAATATTTACAGAGCTTATTTACATTTCCTTTTGAAAGAGCTTTTGTATCTATTCAACCTGTCTTAAAATTGTGCTTCAACATATAATGTTGTGAAACCACTTTGTCTTACCAGTAAGAACACTTGTGCTGAGAGATTTCTTTTCTGTAACCAAGGAACAGTTTTCCCCTTTGAGAAATTTCATTCTCTTCCACATTAGGTGAGATGGGTTAATGACAGATGGATCTCCCTAGAATGTGAAGGAAAGCAAATCAAACAATTACAGTGATAACCATGGGGAGTCCAAAGTTGTGAAGGGGGTGCATTTCTTATGATGATTACCCCACTCAGCTGTTGCAATGCTTGTTCTTCATAATCCAGTTGTCGTTTCAGTTTCAAACTGTTAGACAGAGCAATTCTTGCTGGGTTTATATCTATACCTCGTTGTACAAAAGCATCCAGGGGCCTGTGGAGAGGAGGTATCCATGAGTGCACAGGGAAGCAAATCTCAATCATCTGGTTAATTTATACAGATTCTTCTTTCATTTAAAGACATTTAAGGTGTCTTTGAGACTTGCCAGTGGACAGATCTCAAATGTAAAATTTTTTTATTTCCTTTTATTAGTCATCACACAATCTTTGGAGACTTTTGACGTTTGGGATCAAAGACTAATGAAAGATTAGCATAAACAGCCTCTAGGGATCTCCAAGCAGACATAGAAATGCTATGGAAAAGAAAGTCATGCGATTTTTAAGAAAAGGATTTGAGAGCCATGTCTGTCCCCTTGCTTTGCATACTAAGTATGAACACACAGGTTGCTAACTGGGGACAGACCCTCTCTTTCCAGATGCATATTCAGACACTGGTATTTCTGCCCACAAGAAATCCCAAAAAGCAAACTGCACAGCTTCAGGTTTTAAAATGACCATTACTATTTTATGTACTTTCTGAACATTTCAGTGTGACCAACACTAAAGAAGCTACTTAGAAATGTCTAGCTATGAAAGGCAACTTCTAGGACTGTAGCCTCTGATCTACATCTCAGCACATATTGTTTACATGTGTAATAAAGCAAACAAGGTGAGGAAGCGTTGTAGAAAAAGAGCTGTAATTTTAAATCTTAGCTGTAGTATTTACATATGCCAACAATGTGCTCTCATCCCTCCTTCTTCCCCATTTTTTGTTGTGAAGGAAACATATGCCAGGTGAGAAAATACGCACAGGTCCCTGCTTATTGCTGCACCAGTAAGTCTTTTCAGTATGTCAAGCATGCTTTGCAAAATTAATGGTGTAATTTTAAACTGATCAGCAGGAAATCCATTCACATATCCTTACAGGCAACGAAAAATTTGCCCACTTCAGCTTCTACCAGACTCACTGCCACTGGGAGAGCACCACATTAATTTCCCCAGAGGTACAGTCCGATGCCTATCACAACAAAATTGTTCCAGCTGAATTGAGAAAAAGAATTTTTCAAGATTACGACCCTTTTCATCCCCCGAAATATTTTCTGAGTAAAATACATAGTTGTACTACAAAAGCACTTACCTTTTTTTATAAATGGGCACCCTTGGAGAATGTAGTGGTGGCCCTGAGGGGGAATTTGATAGGGGTCCTGAGTATTTATCCATGAGTCTCCATTTAGCAGGAACATATTCTAATGGGGGATCAGGTGGCCACTGGGTGTTCGGTCTTCCTCCCATCGAAGACAGAGGAGTGCTGGCTTGGTCATGGTATGGTGGCAGTGATGACCTACTCATATTGTTGAAGAACACCGATGACAGGGACCCAGGACCACCAGGGTTAATTTTTTCATTTGATATCTGTGGGCAATATTTCTCTGGGAGGAACTGATTCTGTGAAGTAGGAGCAACGGGTTGGAAGATGGTACTCATGCTACTTAGACTCTGCTGGGTATTTTGTGCACTTTCAGAGAGAGGACGTTCCTCTTGGCAGATTGGACTGAGCTGGAAATCTTCTCCATCCATAGGAATGTAAGGAGCCAAGGTTTCAAGGTCCAGTTCATTGAAGTCAGTCTGTGCGAAGATAAAGTAAGTTCATAAAGAAACTCAAAGTTAATAATAGTTGTGGCACTTAGTGTGATATGGAATACTAACAGATGTTAAGTTGAAAAATCACCATATGCAAAATTTACCTACATGAAACTGGTCAACTCCTGTTTAAAGATGTCTTATTTCTATGCTAGCGTACATGTTCGTCATATCATCTTCAGCAAAATTAAGACAACAAACTGAAGGAAAAAAACCCTCCCAGATGAGCAGTATTTAGTAAAGCATCTTGCATACAGCCTGCAACATCAGTGTGATCTGAAGTAGATCACACTAAGCTTTGAATAACTTGTCTGTCAAGACTCTACAACATGTGGCATGTAGTTCAACCTTAGGCTTTTTCATGCTAAAATAGAAAACACAGCTTTCTTATAATCTAGCTACATGAAAAAAGGTGTCTAAAAATGCAAAAGTGGAAAAAATTTAGCTGGAAGGACATTATCACACTTAAATCGGTATTCCTTTTTCTTTTGGAGGACTTGTCATACCCAGATCCATTTCTCTTGGCATTTGACCAAAGTTGAACAGAGAGGATAATCAATGTTGGCCCACCAGTCAGCTCATAACACCCCTGTGGCACTTTTTAACACTCATTTTCCCCACCAAAGCTGCTGATGTGGTCGGACACACCTGAGCAAACAGATGCTGAATCTGACAATACTGAAGTTTGCACATGTCAAGTCTTGCACTGAGTTTGATCCTGATCCACACTTGCCTCCTATCTGTCCACTCTTTCTCTTGCTTTAATTTCTATTTCTATGTCCAGGCTTAGATGAAATTTCTTCAGAACTTGTACTACAGCCTATTTAAGTCTGCAAATTGTGTTGGCAAATTGAAGCAACCACCTCATTTGGGCTCCAGTCACCCCGAACCTTCTGTAGGATTAATAGATGCAGACGAGTGTAAGGTCTGTGCTACCAGTTAGCAGTGCCTGTTCCTTTCTCTTGACTATAAAGAGGCATAAGCTCTTAACAAAGGCATTTCAATTAAGTATCAAAAGTTACATAAGCTGGATCAGGCCCACACCTTTTATTCACTAGCTCACTTGATGTAATGTTACAATAGTGGATTTATTTATTTATAGAGAGAATTTCTACACTTACACCCTGATTAGGATGCAGGAGATAGAAAGCATATGTTATTTTATGTGCAAGTAATTGTCAAATCTCTCTGAAAACCTCCAAGAGGTAAAACAGGAATATATCCAAAATTAGATTCTGTTTTGTAGTTAAAGGAGATGTGTGCTATAAGGGGCATTCCTCTCTCATTTAGTTGTTTTGCAAGAATTAGTTTATTTATTTTTTGTTCTAGAAAGGATGTTTGCTCATTAGTCATTAGTCAGGACTAAAAAAAAAATTGCTGCTTATGTTACATATCCAATCCACAGAAGCCTCCAAATTCTGAAAGCTCTCTGGTGCTCCTTTCTTCTTAGCAGTGCCACCAGTGACACTCCAAACCTAGTGCTTCAGGGAGTTAGGGACAGAAATTGACACTCCAGTTTTTGAAAGTGCATTGTTTTGTTAGTGTTGTGCATGAAAGATTTGGTGTGTATGTACAAATGCAGTTTGTGTATTGTATCACAATATCTGCACATATAATATGCATCTGTACTGTCTGCTAGCAGGGGACTGATTTTTGTGGCTCTTGGAAGAGATAGTTCCTTACCTGGGAGGTGCACTGACTTTTTGATTCTGTGTCCATGGCAAACAGTTTTTCAATCACCTCAATCTTAAGATCTTCATCCACGGAACTGTAATAATCTTCTGGGCTGCTGGGCTGCACGAAAATAACAATTCGTTTTAAGCAGTAAGACAAGCACGGTTTGGTTTAGCATCACGTCATTTATACCAAGCTATTCAGTAACAGATCTTTCCTATGAAAAGCAAATGGCTGAATGTGCGTTTAGCATCCTCAAAACCCAAAACTGTCCACTTCTATCATATGCTTTTCTCCAACACAAGATTGTCAGTACAAAACACAGGCACCAAATACAGGAACCTAGTTGTCATCTTAGTTTAAATGTTTTTTGGCATCTCGGACCAAGAATGTACAATATTAAATATTTTTGTCAAGGACAGAAATGCTCAGCAGTATCTCCATGCTTTTCTTAAGATTGGACACCCTCTCGTAAAGGCCATCTAAGAGTGGCTCCAGCTCTTGGGGGCAGTGCCATGAAATAATTCATTCTTTCAGTGGGGAACTCCATGGAGCTGCTTTCAAAAGCCAGAGTTGGGTAAGCTTCCTAAAGATCACACTTTCTAGTTAACAAACAGAAAGAGGACGGTGTGGAGCAATGTTCCTCATGACCACACAATTTTACCTTGGCTTTTTATTTAAGGCTAACTTCCTGAAAGGTGGTAGCATGTTCTTCTATTGGTTGTTTTATAGATAGCAGTAATTACTGAGGGACAGCTGGGAGACAATGAGGACTGCAATGTAAAGGCAGGATATAGTTCCTGTTTGATTGTTTTGTCATTGATCCTTAAGGTATAAGCAGTACAGGAAGGATATAGATACACTGGGCCTTGTTAATAAGCAATGAGACAGGACTGCTAACTTGAAAATGTTGTCTACATATACTGATGGGACTTGCATACAAAACATAACATGCTTTCTTTTTTTTTGAAAGCTCTTCTTACCGTGGAACAGCTACTGTTGCTGCTTGCACTAGGAGTACTGCTGCCAGGTGCAATCTGAGGCATTGTAAAGGACGGTATCGTCAGTGTTTCACCTTGAGCAGGGTGGCTTTTCACTTCCACTGGCCATGCTTTGTTTGGTGTCAAAACAGCATTGGTGAAGACAGGGGCTTCCTCAAACTTCTGTGTCCCTGGATGGAGTTTAACAATATTAATGAATGCTTTTAGCTTGTGCAGTGTTATGATATAACTGCAGCTATTCATTAAAAGTAAACACTGCTCCTAGTTGCCATGACAATAAGTTGGCATAGACTTAATGCACGTTGTTTAGTCAGCAAGAAAGCCTGATTCTGCTCTCATTCACAGAAATTTTCCACTGGTGTGAGCATGTGGGCTCTTTTAGCCATTACTCCCAATTTGTACAAACAGCAAACAGACCTTGTCTATTAAGTTTCTAAATGTAGGTTCACACGTGGTTCTTTGTTGTATGAAAATAATTTATACAAATACTAACCAAAATCCAGGGAAATAATGGCATCGCCAGGTGTTGGTGCCAGCTGAGCAAGTTCCTCTGGTTCTTCTTTTAACTTAGTAAACAAGAAGTCACTCTTCTCTGTCCCAGGAATGCCACTGTCATAGGCAGTGCTCATCGTCAGCAGGTGAGGCTTGAAGAGCGATTCTGTTTGGTCCATGGAGAACACAACATCGTTCTTCTCAATTTCACTAACAAGAAAATATGTTTTAGGCACTTTGTACTCTACAAATAAAAGATACGGGTAACGTAGGCAGTACAGACTCTCTAAAGCTGGGGCTCTACAAGCCATTTTGGCCTCTCAGTTGTATGCCAGGCTCTCGACAGGCGAGGCACGGTTCCAGCGTTGCCGAGCACCGCCATCTCAGATGACGCAGAGAGTGTGGTCAGGACTTCTGTGGGAATACTCAGGGCTTTGTTGCTCTGCTTTTTAAAGGGATGTAGTCGAGGCTATAATGACCCAGACTATCACTCAAATAAGTATTTCCTATTTTGGCCCCAACTGGGACCAAAAAAACTTGAGTTTTGCCAAATGAAGGCAAAATTCTTGATTGGTCCTGATTTTTGAGGTGGTAAACAGCATCTCTTAGCAACATATGATACCACTGCTACTTAATTTTATCTCTTGGTCACAGCATTAGAAAAACAAAACAATCTAGCTGTTGTGTTACACAATAAAATCTTCAGTGCAGACTTCATACTCCTTTGTATGAGCACAGCAGCCACTCTGCAGAAGAGAAAGGCTGTGGTGTATTTCAACAGTGTGTATGGGAACAGGCATGCCACATTTTTCATCGATGTCTAACATCAGTAAACAAGACTGAACAAACATGACTAAACTGATTTCAGAATAACAACACTGAATAAATAGACCCTTCAAAAGTTCCTCCAAATATTGCATTCCTTCCAGCACATGAATCCACATGTGTCTTTTTCTGTCCTGTAGAACTTACCTCAGCACATAGTTGACGCAGACGATGCACTGTGGCTGTAGGTTCCGTGTGTTGTAAATCACGGTTCCTTGGGTCTCCAGCCATACATATCCACCGTGCTTGGCAAGCATACGGTACTGGCCTGTCACTACTTGACCTTTTGTACATACTGAGAAAAGGGGGCAGAGATATAAATAATGCAGCAGGACAGGAACACACAACATGTAAGGTTTGTTTTAAATAAACCCACTTCTGTGTTTTTGTTATGCAGAACTGCACCGAGACATTTGTAACCAAGGCTGCTTAACTTTGGGAAAACTCAGCCATTTTAAATATAAAAGAGGACATTCATTTGAGGTTTCCACTCAAGATTGAAAATTTGAGTTCTGGCATTTGGCTTCTTGAGATGGTCTGAGTCTTCAGATCCGAACATGGGATTTTAAAAATTTAATATAACATCCCAACTTCCCCCAAAATAATGCCTGCTAACAATGCTTCTTGAGAGTCCCTGTTATAGAAGTGCCTTAGTTTGGTCTGTAGAAAAGTGAATTTATTTAGGAAAAACTATTTATAGTTTCCTTATTTAGGTGTTTGAGAAATACAAGAGTCAGATGATCTAAAAGCTATATTCACTAAAAAAAAAAAAAGCAAAGGCAAAACCCCTCCAAAAATCAAAAATCTCATGGTTTCTCTTTGTATTCCCTAGAGTTAGAAGCTGGAGACATCAAAACCACAAATAAAATTAGGGTGTCATTAGCACAGCATTGGTCTTAAGAGGTTCAAGTAGCAATATCAGTCATAAAATAGCATCAAAACTAAGAATGGTAAATGGGACTGTTTTATCTAGAAAAAAAACATCAAACTACTGTACTTCTCCTTCTAGTTGAACTGTGCTGTTCCTCTGCAATAGCCTAGAATTAGTAGCCTGGAAGGAACCGAGACCCATATGACTAAATCTAATAATGTTCATATAACTCAACATGTTCTTTGAGCTGTCCCGTGTTTCTCAAGAAATAAACTGATGATAGTACAACTCAGGTTTAAAGCTTTGTTTAAAGGTTTGAAGGGCAAAATCTGCAGTCCTGCTGCCCTCGCCCTCCAATATTTTGCAATATGGTGTCCTGCCTGTTGTAATTCAAAGTAGTCAGTTCAGGAAAAATACTGACGATCAATGGCAATAAAATTAGGGCTGGAATACACAAGCAATACTCATCCTAATAAAAGCTTGTACTTGTAAGCAGACATAGTTGCGCTGAGTAGCAGCAGAAGTGGGAACTGGCTGAACCAAACCTTTGACCACACATTGGCAACATTTCCTTCTAAACAGCTTTTATGCCCCAAATCAGTATGCCATCAAACTAATGCCGAAAAAATAATGCAATTTGACTCAGTAGGACTGGGAAATTGATTCCGCAGTCTTTGTACAAAAAAATTCCTTGTGAATATGGCCATTAACAGAAGCTATTTATTGTCAGTCCCTCCTACATCACCACCATACAAATGTACAAATTCAGGCCTATGAAATGCAACAACTGTTTTGCAGATAATTGTTGCTGTGTTTATCCTTCTGTTTCTGAGGTTTGTTTGTTTTCTTCCTAGGAGTATTTAATCATCCTTCATTTAATTTATTTAGACAAAGTAGAACATTACTTTTATTGATTAAATACTTCTGGTGGAACAAAATCAAAAGGCTTTCATTTCAAAGTGTTTTAGTGACTGGACTGTTCTGCTCTGCTTGTGAAACACAATTACACTGCTTCCTAATCATCAGCTCATCAATAAGAGTCACAGTGTAGGCGCCTGTTACATTACAAAGAAGCTTTTTACTGCTTTAATCTTTTTTATTATTATTATTCAAAGCATGTCATGTTCTGATATAATAAAGTACAGCAGAATCCCTCCATGGGGTAATCTCATAAATTGCTAATACACTTGTAACTGCTGACTTTGTTATCAATGCTACATTTAAGGATCTGCCTTCAGAGTGAACTTCTCACTTTATTTTTTTTATAAAGTATACATTACCTGTATCTTTTCAGAACCAGTAACATTTGAATCAACATCTCCAATTATATTCCTTATCTTTGTGTGGAGAGAGGGGGAAGGTAGGGATGAATTTAATAGAACACAAAAACATGGTTCACTTGGAAGGCTTGTTGAACTTCTGCTATGTACTACCAAGTCGCAGATCCCAGGTGGTGACACTTAGCTCCACACTGAAGTCAGCAGCAAAATTCCCATTGGCTTTAATGGCAACAAAACCAGCTCTTAGTGGAAACAATTATAGATTATTAATTGCTGAATTGGAAAACACAGTTCTACAGTCAATCTGTTGTGTAGATCTATGTAACAAGACAGAAATTTTCATCTTACTTGTGTAACATGAAAAACTGGGTATGCTAAATGCTGCCAAATGCACTCTAGTCTTCCATTCCAGAGTAACTAATTAAGACTTTCATACTCTATATGCAACTATACTTCCAGCCATGAACACAAACACTATTGTGGCTTGCTTGAACATGAGGTTGTTATTTCACCTCAAGAAAAAGAACTAACCTAAAGCTGCAACAAGCATGATTTATCACTAAATTAGATGGAAGGAAAGGGAAGGAGTTCTGCTTCTATGCAAGACTCACTTGACGTTTTTCTTTTCAAACTTCAGTCTCCTTCCTCTATTTCCTATACGTCTTTACAACACTAGCTGGCTGGCACTGTCAGAATTGATGACTGCTTTATTGTATGAATACATATATCCTACAATAGCATACTTCTAATAAAAATTACTTTTTAATAGAAGCAAGTGCGCTGAACATGAATTTTGAGGTGGATATTTCCATGTATAAAAGGATACAGCCAGGGAAAATTAATAAGTTCTGCATAGCTACATGCTTGGAGGAACAAGTAAGGTCTGTATAAGCTGTGCATTATAACCCTGTGCATTAGACAACATCTCAATGGCACACATAATGAAACCTAGGCATTTCCTATTTGGAGGGCTTATGTGTGTTTTCTGAAGTCACAGCCTGCTGTCACTTAGTCTTTTTGATTGTTCTCCAAGTTGGTAAGAAGCCTGATGGTCCCAGTAGACATGGGAAGTATTTATGTTAGAAAAACTAAAAGGGCCAAATTTGCTGGTGATGTAAACTGATAGTTATGTTGTGGGCAACAGCATTTATGACAGCACAGACTTTGGTCCTGTGCTTCTCACAGTAAAAAGATAATCCCTGCTGATCCTATGCTATCATAAACACTATGAAAGAGTTTGATCTTAAAACATTTCTAACTTGTGCAGTACACAGTGCCTTGAGCACTTCTGCTGATGTAACACCCTTCTAAGACTTACTCTTGCCTTCTGCTTCTTGATCAGTCCTCATGCCCTACAGCAAAAGTTTGTAGGACATGGCCCTTTTCAGTAGGCACAAATGTTATCTAGACATACACTCTGCACTTATGTGACTTTAATTGAATTGCCAGAGCGAGGAGCAAACTCAATCAATGCCTGGTTACAGGGGGTACTAGAAACTCTCCAGAGATCCTTACATGGACAAGTCCCAACTCAGTGCTCCCATTTCATTAACTAGCTAGAGATAACCAACAAGGGCTCACTCTCCTCCTCTTTCCTGTTGCCAATGGGTTTGCCAGCTCCCATTTTATTCCCTATGTGGAGTTGTCCATTCTTAGAAGTGCAACTCAACAATTCAAAAGCACCAGTGCAGCACACCCCCTGATTTCACAGGATGACTGTCGATAGCTCAGCATAGGATAAGAACATTCTATCTATAATTATCACTAATTCCTTTTCACTGTTAAAACCAGTAAAATATTACATAAGAAACAATTAAAAAGATATATTCCAAAATAACTTTCGCTAAGTATGGGTTGATCTATTTTTTATTTTAAGCAGCTCTGGAAACAGGATGATTCGTATCAACACTGTTTTACAGCACACAACTCTTATCACTGCCAAACATTCTTTCAAGAAATATTCAACTTAAAACTGTCCTGAATCTTTGCCATTGGAGTTAACAGATATTCCCTTTTCCCCTTATGGTCAGACAGCTATTCTTTGCTGATCCTTTTCTCTGGGAAGTACAGAAATAATTTCTGTAGATCTATTTGGTAGGCAATTCCCTACAGACATGACCTAAGTCATGGGCTTTTTCCTGAGGACAGAGACCTTTATCATAGCAACTACAAGGTTTGGGGGGAGGGCTGGGTTTGAGCTTGTAGATTGCAGTCTAGCAGCTTTGCTTTGTGTCTATAAAAAGAGCAGTAGCAGAGGTTTTAGTGATGTGTTGCTGAGAACTCTTCAATACACTGGGTCAGCGCCATAACAGCCAAGGAAATGTCATTTGTACATTAGTGCACCACATTGACTCAAGCCAAAGCACCAGCTGGATAGAGACAGAAGGTTTAGATCCATTATTAAGACACCTTATGCGATAGAGAGGGGAAGTGTAAATATATGGCCTTCTGAAGAGAGGAAGCAGATCTTGGATCTGATCTCTGCTCCCAAAGTAAATCAGGTACTTTACATTAAGAACAGCTAAAACTGGCAGTTCATATAGGCATAAGAGTAACAAGAAGATGTTGTTCCCAGCTGTAGATATTATTTGTATAATGAATATCACTTTTAGAAAGGTTCCTTGCACATCTGGTTTGGATGGGGAAGATAGTTATTATTTGGTAGCAAACGACAGACATTCAAAAATACACTGCAGTAAGCTCTTCCTATTTCCCTTTATAGCTGCTCTTCCTGCTGAGCCCAATGGCACACCAAAAGGATAATCATAGAAAAGCTTGGGTTGGAAAGGGCCTTAAAGATCAACTAGTTCGAGTCCCCTGACATGGGGGTTTTCCATTAGACTAGGTTGCTCAGAGCTCCATCCAACCTGGTCTTGAACACTTCCAGGGATGGGGCAGCCACAACTTCTCTGGAAAACTTGTTCCAGTGCCTCAACACCCTCACAGTAAAGAATTTCTTCCTAAGATCTAATCTAAACCTACTCTCTTTCAATTTGAAGCCATTCCCCCTTGTCCTGTCTCACTACATGCTCTTGTAAAAATTCCCTCTCCATCTTTCTTGTAGGCTCCCTTTAGGTACTGGAAGGCCACAATTAGGTCACCCCAAAGCCTTCTCTTTTCCAGGATGAACAATCCCCACTCTCCCAGCCATCGGTAAATGCACTTCTCACCAGGCTAGTACTGCCTAACTCAGCTTTTCAAATTTTCAGCTGAACCTTGCATTATACTTTAGAGAGACAGTGGTTCTCCTCTCTAACATCCAAGTTTAGTTTTAATTATGGCAAAAAACAGAGCCTCTGGAAAAGATCAGCAGAAGATTTCAGGTACGCAAGCACAGTAATCTGTAAGCCTTCTAGCAAAGTGTAAATACTGTTCGGGGACAATATCTGCACACAAAGAGCATTTTTATTTTCAACTACTTATTGAGGTACCCACAAATTATGCTTTACATGCAAACTATGAAGAAAAAAAAGAATGTGACTTACAGTTCTGATGACTCTTGGTCATACTCTCTGAGTCCAAGGCATGGTAGAACTCGTAAGCTGAACGACCCAGCAGCTCCTCTGGATGGTATCCAATCAACTCT
Organism: Lepidothrix coronata; assembly: GCF_001604755.1. Taxonomy (NCBI): domain Eukaryota; kingdom Metazoa; phylum Chordata; class Aves; order Passeriformes; family Pipridae; genus Lepidothrix; species Lepidothrix coronata. Next base: position 5,985,616 of record NW_016690213.1, on the reverse strand, counting down.
GTTATTCTTGGTTAAGAAAAAAACAAATATTTAAAATTCAGGTCACTGTAGCCTCATGCTTACATGTGGAAGGCAGCTATCAGATCTAGTCCTTAGATTAAGAGAATTAAAAAAAGCAATATGAGAAATTCTGAACTTCTAAACACATCAGGATCTGCAGAGGACTTCTGATTGCATTCTGAAATAACTCTATGTTCAGAATAAACTGCTTTGTACTACTATTAGAATAAAAATTCCTAGCGATGTCATTATGTGTGTTTCAAATTTTCCCAGGCCTATTGCACACTAATAGAAGGTATAAACTTTTATTAATAACAAAGTTCTCAAGCTGTCCACTACATGCAGAAACTCCCAACAACCACCACTCAAAATCAGATACATGTGAGGGGCGTAGTAGTTAGCACCAACAGGTTTAAAATCATGTGGGCATTTAAAAAACACATGCAAAAGGGTTAAATCACTACTTTGGGTACTGCATTTAATAAAAATGCAAGGTGAGAAATTAAGGGCAGTTAAAAAATATCAGCTTGTCTACTTAGTATTTCCTCAATTAAATGAGAACTTTAGCATATGGATTAGGTTACTTGGGTGACTAATCCACAAACTAAGTAGGACTTTACACAAAGAAAGCTATGATCTCAAAAACTAGACTTTTTTTCAGAGTCTTTCTGAGTACTCAGGCAAGACAGAATTTCTCACAAGTTCCTGAATAAAGAAAATAGGTCATCAAACTATGCTGATGATTTTCTCTAATGAGGGGGTGGAGGAAAAAAGTTCTATTTCCCTAAATTCAATTTGAAATGCCATCACATGCAACTTACAGGAAACACAGTAAGTAAAAGAATAATTCAAAAGCAAAGATTATACTATATTTTGTTTTACAAAACAGTGACACTCTTGGTTGCCTTTTCTTAGCTTCTAAACTCTAATAACATAGCAGAGAGCAGTAGCAGAAAGGACTACAAAATTACTCTGAAGCTGTCATAAACTTTTAAAAGATGGGAGGCTTGCAAGGAATAGTCACATTTTGCAGCACATCGCTGCTGTCAATGGCAGTGTCCAGGTTTTATGCCTTGTCACTAAACTCTCTTGGAAAAGCTTTATCTGCCATCACCACATTTGATTTGTGGTGTTGCTACTTTTAAGGGAGACATCTTCAGGTTTGTGTACTCCCTGAAGGATAGCCTTGGCCCAGCCCTCCAGACACAAGCACGTCTTTACAAGACAGACGTGTAAATACTGTGAAACAAACTGAGCAAGAGCATGGCATTCCTCTTCTGGATCTCCCTCCAGCAAGGGAAGACAAATAAGAGGGGACTATTTTGTGTATGGTTTGAACACCAAGGTACTGAGTCAGCTTTTCTCTGACTCCACAGAACTGTATAGCTCATAGCCCCAGGATACCTTGGTTTTGTCACTCTGAAAACTACTCTGCCTGATTTCCATAGAACAAACCTGGGTTTATAATTCTTTAGTTGAACAAAAGCTATAGCTTATATTGGGTTCCCCTCAGAAACTTACTCTCCTGTTTATGTTTACAGTTTTATTTACATTTACAGTTAGACCAAGAAAGGGCAAATTCTCGAGACCAGTTTTCAGACTTGGTTTTTTTACTCTCTGCACTGACAAGCTTCTGAGCTTTTAAATTGCAACCCAGTCAAATCTGTAACTTTTCTCTGAAACCACAATTGCTTTTTCTTTCTTATTGAAAAGTAGTTCTCATAATGAGTTGGTCATCAGAGCTGAACCATCAAGAGAAAACAACAAATACTGAAGAAGCCCTAAGAAAAGTAAGGCTTACAAAATAAAGTTGCTGCTTGCCTTTACACAGCCAGCTGGGACACACTGATGTAAGTGAGCAGAGGCTTTTGCCAGGACCAGTGTAAATACATGGTCTTTTAAAACAGAAACCATGGCCTTTGGTTATATAATGGTCCAGTATCATAAAACATCCCAGTTAGTTTGGAGCTCATCACAGAAGGATTTTAAAATTCAGGAAGTTGAGGATTTACTCTTAATCCAGTCATTGGGAACTGAGAGCCAAGTGGGGGTTGAGCAGCGAGAAGGAAAAGGAAATAAAGATAATGGGGGGGGAAAAAAGCATCATGTACTCAGCAGCATCAGTGCAAATCCAAAAACACATTACAGCCTTCATGGGTGTCAACAGTGGAACTCAGATAGCAAGCAAAAAATACACATTACAGCAGGCTAAGGGACTCTTAACTCTTATTATATAGAAATTGCAATCTCTATGCAAAATTGTGTATTCCAATCCTGTAATTCCCCCTTTCAAACTGCTCCTCACTGTTCATAATGAGCACCCTCACTATAAAATTACTCTTCTTGTCATTTCATGGCACGGAATGACTTGTGGTGTGATCCTGCTGTGACAATGTCAAATTTAATTAGATCTAATATAATCTTGGATGAAAGTTAGCAAGTGGTTAACTTTAGCAAGGTGGTATCTTTTTATTACAACCAACTACATATTACACAAAAAGATAAGATATCAAAGAATTACCCCACAACATTGGCTAAATTCTAAACCCATGCCTGGTAACAGTGAAATACTAATAAAGAATAATTGCTTTAAAATAGTTACTTTAAAAATCATAATAAATGGCTAAACAGCCTCTATGCCCTTCTTGACCAATCTGTTGATCTGTTAACGCTATTCAGACTCATTCCACTTCTCTTTAAAGACTCCTGGGATAAAAATGATTTTTTAAAAAAAAATTATAGTGTTCCTTTCTCCCACTCTCCAAAAAAATTCCTAAAACTGGCTGAACAGTGTTTCCTAGATACATTTTTAAATGCCACTATTTTAAAACAAACACCCTCTCTCCAATAATTGTTATCTGGATTAGTTTTGCGTGCATGAATTGGCAGTTCACACCCTCCTTTATTCCTTCTCTGGTGCTGTTGACCCTGAAAAGCTTAAAAAAAGATCTTGTAGGCTTCAGGCCATGCAGGGCTGGAAATCAGATTAGACAATTTCATGCCACATTATGCACTAGGATCTAGGTGGACAGCTATCTCCACCTCCATCACACCCATCCTGTGACTCTCCCAAGATGTTCATGGAAGAAGACTGGCCGTAGCCAAGAGCCCAACAGCACCTGGGCCAGGAGGCAGCGAGTACTTTGGCACAGGACCTTGCACTGATCCCACCTGAGCATCACTTTGAGGTTTGCCAGGGAGGTGCACCCTCCAAGCTGCGCATGCTTTCTACAGGAGTCTCTTAGCAACACGAAATGGCAAGTGAACACACAGAAGACAAAGTGTGAAGGAAAAGGCACTCCATGGAGCTATGAGAAGGAGGAGTACGTAACTAAGAAATTCAGGGAAATGTCTATACCCCATGGGACCAAAGGGTCATTTACAAAACTGAGTCCAGGACACAAGACCTCTACTTTTGCTTAGACACCAGACAGAAAATTGCTCTTTGTGCAAGCTGTGGAATGACAAAATTAGAAAACAAACTGTATGGTGGTTTTGGGTGGCATTCCTGCCATGGTAGGCTTTGTGTTTCCTTTGCATCTGTAGAATGCTAATTAGGAAGATGATAATAATTTTTTGTTGAAAACGACAGGTGGATTGCGAGACTGTTTATTTTCCTGTTAACCACTCATTTCTGAGAACACAAATACCTTTGGGGGAATCTTAATTTTTCCAGACTGGCACTTACAGTTTTCTCAGCTAAACTTGTCATCATGATGCACTGAGGTCAAAATCTCAGAAAACACAGTAAAGAGGTGTGCAGTAGCCATCTGCAGTAGGGGATCTGTCCCAGCTACCATCACTTAAATGCTTTTTGAGTTCTACTTCAGTTTCCTTTAATATACAATATATTTAAGTACCTTAATATATAATTTTTGGAACATGGAGCAAAGGCACAGTTTTGTGCTTAGGATGCACAGTTAGGAAAGAAGTGATCTGAACTTTGTTTCTAGAACTGTACAACCTTGCCCTACTTTATCTCTTTGAGACACAGCAAAGCAACAAACTTCACTGCTTCAGAGGCTGCTTCTCCTACAAGATGAGCTAGTTCAAGTATTTTGGTTTTTCTTAAAATTGTGCTTTTCTGTCCCTTTAAAGGAGCACAAAGGTTTTTATCGTATACCATTTCTTGAGTCAAAACAGTATTGTAGGAACCATCAGGACTGAGAAGTCAGGCTCTTTTGTGAAAGACTGCTCTAATGTTTACTGCCCCAAAAAATAGCTGGGTGTATATTTTTGGGGCCATGTGTGGACTGTGTGTGTGAGGGTGTGGATCTCTTAACAAAGTCTTTTTGTATTCAAACCGTTACCAGGTTATTGAAGTTAAATTGGTCTTAAGGGGAACAAACAAAACAAAGTTATACTTAAAGTGAAATGAGTGAAAAAAAAAAAAAGAAAAAAAATAATAAAGCCCAACACAGACACTATGCCTCGAGTAAAGCACTCTGTTAGCCTGCTACAGCAGGCGGCAGGGCAGTCTTGCCAACTAACCACATTTCCTCTCAAAAATATTCATGGCTCCTTTCACTCTAACCCAGGACAATAACAAAAATAAAATGCAAAATCCTGGGACTCTTGGCCACTCCTGAGAGGGATGGCTGGCCTGGTCAGGTGTATCTGTCCTACTAGGCAAAAAAACTAGATGGATACCTGAAAATCTTCACTAGGACTCTGTCACTCCTACTCATTGGGTCCATCTAAATCAGTCTCATTATTAGCAAAAGAAGTTAGTCACATTTAATTCTTAAATATGACACATAACAAAAGTCAGTTTTGTCAGTTGTGGATCTTTGGCTTCAGATATCATCACTTCACTGTTATCTCCATACTGCATTTTCCCCTGAGAAGGGATGGAGGGACAGGAGGTCCATTCAAATGCTTATTTGCATTCTCACCTAATTTAAAAATATTCCCCAAATATAAGTCAAATGGCAAACTGACTTAAATCCTCATCCAAGGTTCTGTGCCTGCATATTGCTGTTTTACTGGGACATAATTGGAAGCACAATACAACTCAATTTCCTCAGTCAGGCACAGCCTGAATTCCACATGTATACGCACATGAGAAATCTAGCTGGGACCAACATTATGGCATTACTTCTTCCTGCACCATCCTATTCTGAATCACCATACATCCTCCATCACTTGTTTTTTCTTCTTCAACTCTTCCATTAGAGTATGACTGCCATTAGAGTATTACTAATTGTATTTCTTATAATCAGGAACATACAACATCCAACGGCAAGCCACAGCTTTAAAGTAACAAAGCACATAAACTTTTCAGTGTGCCAGTGCCAGGGAACCTGTTGGTGACGCAGCCTCCAGAGTTTCCACCTGCCCATCTCATCCCATGCAAAACAGATTTGTTTCCTTATCTATCCTTCTCTCCCCTCACAGATGCTACCCACGGCAATTACAGGCAAAGAGCGCTTTCCTCTCCCCTCCCCAGCAACTGAGAAGTCACAAGAATGAAGGTGAGAAGCAAATGCTTTCAGAAAACCATTCTCCTCCAGTGGTGTTCCTTTGTTGTGCTTAAAGCATAAAGGCTCAGACGGCATGTGCTGGGGCACTTGAAGCAGTTTTGGGGTTTTCTATCAAATTCAGATACAGTTTTCACTTTCGTTTTGTGGATTTCTCCACCACAGAAACATACTGTCGCTATTTCTACCTACTGATTGGCCCTGTGGCCCTGCACAGGAAGATACGCTGAGCATTAGCTTTGACACCAAAGTAACAAAATTGTCTTTGTACAAAGACATGCCATTTTTTCTGACTAAAACACCCTCACTGGTGATCTTCCCTGACACAAAAGTGTTGTGCAGCTGAAATAAATCCTCACTTGGATTATTAAATTGTACCACTGGTCAGCATTTCTGTATTACAGCTAAAATAATCCTTCCTGTAAACCACTTAGCCAAGATAAGTGGAGCAAGGGAACATTTTTAAATCACTCTCCAGGAATGGCTGAAGCAGGCATTTAACAGACCAACCATATTTATTATTCATATCTCACAAACCTTTCTTTGCAGGCTCATCACCTTGCAAAAACTGTTTTAAGACTACAAACATTTTCCACCTAATTACTGGCAAGTCATAGGCCCACATACATAATTATTTTTGGAGGGCAAATTATATGGGCTACTGTCTCACACATTTTAAATGAGGGATGGCCAGTCTTGCCTGCTTCATATTGCACCTACCCTGTACCCTCCTAAGGAAAAGCCAAAAGTATCAAGGCACTTCATATCAGCCAACTTGTCTTTGTTACTAGGTGTTGTAAGGTAGCCAGCCTATGTTTTGCATGTTGCTTTGTGACAGACGAAGGCTATAAGCTTTCCTCATAAGAGATTATCCTCGGAAATCCTAGTATTTCTTTAACTGAAAGCTTTGAAAATAAAAACTTATTGCTCCCAGGAAGCAGACCTGTCCACACCAGATGAACTGCAGAACATACTAGGACCGCTGCAGAAGCCTGGTAGAGGAGGCACACTGCCCTCAATATCATCAGCCCTGAACCGGAAAGACACAGACTCTTATGGAGAAATGAGCTGGATCGCTGCAGAAAGGACAGAGTACATGTAAAAGGGTTTAGGCATCTGACTGGCACATGCTGCCTTCCCTCCTCCACTCCCCAGCCGGGATTTACATACTTGGCATAAGCTGCTCCTTCAATGCAGTTTGTCTAGCAGCACCGAATTTGATAAGAACAGCTGAGTGTTTTGCATTTTTATGTGTCTAGTGATGTGTTGCCTGTTGGAGAGAAATCAACATCTCTTCTGGGAGGGAAGCAAGAGCCAGGCAGATCTGCTATGAAGAACCTGAAAGGTTTGTGAGGTCTCTTCCTTCTCTGGCCTGACTGGCTTTTTACAGCTTTATCAAAGTCTCAATAAAACATGAATGAAACATCCAACCAAAACTATCTAGTATAAGATGTGCTGCTTTGTTGTTGTCTGGTTCTGAAGAAAAAGAATCTCTAAAATCCCTACAAGTCAAATCCTCCAGAGGAAGCTGTTGTATTTCACTGCCATGTGAAATATTTTCTCTGTAAATCAAATACCCACTATTTAAGATGGGGTATAACATGTTATTATTTTTAAAATAAGCATGTGTATCTTTAATGGGATAGCATCAGTCCCTCTAATTCTCATTTATAATGGCTTACGCATTAAGTCTTGTAGAGACACATGAATGCTGCAGTAAAGCAAAATCCTCTGCTACTCTCCTCCAGCCTGCCACTGAATGGCACCAATAATTTAGAGGTACACTGTTTTTAGTAACAAATCATTACCATATTGTTGCTTTCCCCTGCAGCAGCAAAATCTTATCGATATCTCAATATTTTCATTGTGAAAGTATTAACAAAGAAAAAAAAAGTCTGATTGTGATGACATGAGAGGCCATTTCTAGTTATACTTGCTGCTCAATTCTCAGAGAGGTCAGAAGGTCGGTCACAAGTTTCACACTTGCAATATTGCTTTCATCCACAGCTGCTAACACTGCTAGTTTATACTGTTGCTTCATTACATTGTTTAAAACAACAATATTAGCAAAGTTTAAAAAAACCTTCAAAGGTTGAAAAAAAGAAATAAGTTGTCAATCCTGTGAGTTTTAGTGCAAAATGTGAGCATATATATAATCCCACTGATAACCCTGCAGGCCTCAGAGGTTGCTAGCACATCTGAATTTCAGGAGACCAGTTTCTTTAGGCAGAAAAGTTCATCTTAAATTCAGCAATGACTTCATAAACTTCAAAAACCCCAAAACAAACACCAAATTCACAGCAGTAAAGACAGAACTTTCTGGGTAAATGGGGAACAGGAAGACACTTCATCTGAAAGGATCTCTGGCTCACTCACACACATTGAAAACAGTTATCACAATACGTAGAGAGGGAGAAGAGGTAGATGGCACGAAATGCCTTTGAGATCCCAGGAGAAATCAGGCAAGTGAAGTGTAGGGAGATCTCCATTTTTTCCATTTAAGAGGGAAGTGTGGGGAGCAGAGGACACAGCCTCTTGCCTGACCCAAGATTATCCCCTCCCCTTCATTTCGTCACTAAAAGGAGCAGATAGATAACCAGCAAAGGTTGTTTGCTTTTCATTGAGCAAGAGGCTGCAATCCCATTTCAGAGCTGCAGGTACTCTGGGTGCCTTAGCAATTCTTAGTTAATTTAGATCATAAAGTACTCGCTAGCTAACCGATAATTGCATCCTGGGCCAAAACAACCGTAAAGCAGTCCTTGACTAAGGTCCATACGGTACTACTTGAGACATTCTCAAAAACACGAGAACAGAGATGCTGCATACTCTAAAGTTTAATCAGTTAATCCCCAAGAAGCTAATGCTTGTGACTCCAAGTTGCCTCATCATCTGCCAGTAAAACTGAATTCCTCACTTGGCAGGAGGAGGAAATACAGCAGGAGTACCATTTTGCCTAAATTGAGATTTGAGGTGGATTAAGTGAGCCACTAAATAGCTGTTTTGGTAATGGACTGTACTTTCTTCTAGTTCTTGCTTACCAGGTCCACATGGTAGGGCATTTGGAAGAACTTCTTGATTTGTTCAAGAAGATAGAAACACCTATAGAAAGGAAAAATCAGTGGAGCTTACCTGTCATCGCAGTAGGTAAATTTCATGTCCATGCTATGGCGACTCAGGAAGGTCTTGCTGTCCAGGGGGATATCAATGTTTGAAGGGTGCTGAATAGGCTCACACATTATTATAAGGCAGGTGAGCAGAGGCTCCTTATATCCACACAGACTGTGAGGAGGGCAAGTGTTATACACTTTAACTTGTCCAGTGCAGTGCAAAACCTGAAATAATGAGAAACAAACTTAGAATGCACTTTCACTACATGCCAAAATGTTTTTAAAATCAAAACCACTTATTATGGATCAAATATGGTACCTTCCATGTTGCAGACTTGAGGTTAACAGTTCTGCCTCTGTTGGTAACGGTGCATTTCATTCTCATAAAGAAGTCACGCTCGGTTGACATCTCTTTGCTTTTCTTTCCAAAGCCTGGACCTGTATAAGGAAAATGGGAAATGAGTTTTCCCATTTTCCTTCTTCATTTCTTCTACTTTTAAGTATGAAGGATTCAACAGAAATAAGAGACTAATTCTCAGATAATTCACCTGCAGAGACCATCAAAGATGCATGGACCATTGCAGAGCAGCTTGTAGAGCTCAGACCTAAAACTTTAAGTGGAACTTAAATAGGACTCTGTGCATTTAAACCTGTGTTTTAGCTTGCAGCACGCAAATCTTTCCAAAGCGTTATAACTGAAAACATTATGCCCGTATTAACTCGATTAGAGGAAAACACTAAATAAACAATCCTTAGTGCTATCATATTTAAGCAATATTTGGCAAAACAAAACAAATCTGCAAAGCATTGAATAACAGTTAACCATTATTCTAGGAATGAGAATTCTCTTTACCATGACTAACAGATCTTTACTGCTAGCCAATTACTTCATTTGGTTATTTAAAAAGCAAACAGTGACTTTTTTATTTTTACCATTTTTCAGACTCAGATTCTCTCGAATTTCTTCGTGGTCACATGGATGAGTGAAGTCAAAAATGCTGTGTCCAGTTAATTCCACCTGTGCAGAAGGAAGAGCTATACTTAGCCAAATAAAAGCAACTGACAGTATTTATCTGTTTTCAAATACCGTTTATTCTAATGAAACTGGTCACTGGAACTAAGTACATCAACAGGATGCTCACAAACATGAATCCTGTGACCCTCCCTTTTTTTATCCTATCCATAACTTCTTATTTTCTCCTCAGAACAATTCTCTTATCTTTGGATTTGCACAGTGCAGTTAACAGTCAACACCACTGGATATTTCAACATAGAAGGAAAAAACCCCAATCCACAAAGCAGAAAAGGGGGGACCCAAAAGAGCAGCTCTATCCCTCCTGTCCCATAGTCTAAGGCACAAGTTAAATCAATGCCTTCTCTCCATGGAAATATCTATGAAGGCAAGTTTGCAGCCACCAAAGACACTACAACTTTGATAGGAAGGGAAAGGGAACTCCCCACCCCTACTGTCTGCTGTGCAGGGTACCTGCCTGAGAAATAAGACATTTTATTTCCAATTTTTTTTGCAGTGACACACAGCTGGGTTTTTTGCATTTAGGCATAGGACTTGTTTCTAGGAACTGTGTTACAAAGAGAGGAAAGTGTGAGAGAACAAGTTACCTGGGTAAGACCCATGTATTTGTTGACATTCTCTGACAAAAAGATCATGTCTCCATCCTGTGTCACCACGGCAATAAATCCCTCCAAAGCTTTCAGGTACAAGTTGTCCATCTGCTGGTCTGCCTCTACTTCATTCTCATTGTCAGCACATACTGAGAAAAAAAAAAGAAAAAAATAGCACTTAAAGCCTTCAGCACCCTAGCCAGCCTTTTTCAGTGCAAGCACATCCAGCTACAAGGTGACAAAATATTTTCCTGCTATTAAAATTTCATTTCCACAAATTCCTTCTGGTGGGGCCTCCTAAACAGCATGTGAAAGGCATGATGCCCTTATTAGCAGAAGGGCAGGAGATACTTTTCTAAATGTTCTAGCAAATACAATAGACCCTCTGTTCACTTTTAGTATGTTTCTGCAAGATGTGTTTTCAGTCAATAACACCTACATACTCAGGCACTGAAGTGCATCTTCTTTGTGCACGTTCTCTTGGCCACATGCAACATTTGTACCTCCTAACAGGCACAAAGTATACGGCAAGTCTTACAGAAGGTAAGTAATTTGTGTATTCCGAACAAACATCTAACAAAGGACTTTTTCCATCAGGTCAGGTTTTCCAAGAAATTAAATATGATTCCTATAGAGTATGTCTAAATAGACCTCTCCACTCAATAAGGAGACATCTGTTAACACTACTTCTAGAAGAAAAATTAGAAAACCTCTCCTTTGAAGTCGTTCTGGGTAAATCCATCTTTCATTCCATAAATCTCAGTATTCCTCGGAAAACCACAGATCCATCCCCCTTTTTCATGTGCAGACATCAGAACTCCCTGTGCTCCACTCCACCAAACTCCGACAAGCTTCGTCACCCCTCTACACTTCTCCTGTCCCACAAGGAGGAGAGCCTCAGATTCTGGTTATATCTCAGATGTTTGCCTAGGCAGACTCATCTTACACTTTTTTGGGGAAGGACATGCCACCATTGAGCTGAAATCTAAGGCCATGCTAGAATATTTATTACAGTGCTTTTTTGTTTTTGTTTTTGTTTTGTTTGTTTGTTATAAGCTTTCCTGGTACTTTTTGGCTGCACTGTCACAACAATTGATGGCACTGCGATGCCCTCAGCTATGTGCTTCACATGGCCCATCTCCTGTGATGGGAGGCAGTATGTAGGCAAAACTGCAAGCAGGGAGGAAAAGGGAAGGCACTGCTTCTCCTAATACCAGTCACTCAAGAGTCCGTTTCCCTTCTATGCTTTTAAACATGTTTCAGCTCCATGAATAAGAAGCTTTCATGGTGTGATTTGCAGATGACTAGTATAGAAAAATTCCAGTGTAGGAGCTGGCCCATTAATTTCTTTATATGTTTTATGTGAAACTTCTGGAACTATTTTTTTACAAAACTATTTACAGATATTGCATCTGGTCTCTGTACCTCAGACATGCTGTGGTGAGCTTATCTTTACAGTTTTGTCAGTTAGCCTGCACATTTGTTATCAGTCATTGCAAATATATATCATTGTAAGGCTCTGAAGTTGGGAGGGGAAAGCCAGCAAACAAAGCAAAAAAAAAACAAAACAACCATGGCCTTGTGAGACAAGGGTTTAAGTACTGTCTAGATCAAAGGTGCTCCACAGCCCTTGGCAGTATGGATGACATAAGAAGAGCTGCATCAATTCTGTTCTGTGTCCCTTCCTGGTGGCACAAGAGTGCTCCAGGCTGGCCCCACACCAATTTTGCTGCCCAGAGGTTCCAGTTGTAATTGCATCAGCTTTACTCGCAAGAACAGTGGCACTCTTAAACAAGTTTCTTGGAGAAGCTGCTCTTCTTTGTTGGTTTAATGTTGCAATTTCAGCATAAAGTTTTTTGTTCTATAGCAAACATACTGTTAGCACTTGAGAAAAGTCTTTAATTCTTGTTATTTTCTTTCATGAAACAGCACATTGATAATTTCCCTTCTCTTTCTTATTGAAATACTCATTTTGAGGAGAAGTCTAGAAGCAGGAATGGAGTATTGCTTTGTAAAACATTATTAGAAGTGGTTTGGGTTTGGTATTTTTTTGGATAAGGAAGAGGCTGAGCCAAACTAGTGCAGTTTTTACTTTGAAGTATTAATGAGTTATAATTAAAGGCTAAGTTTGATCTATATAGCTCCTGCAAGTGCGTCTGCTAGTGCCTAAGGATAGACTGCAAGCAAATGCAGAGGGATGAACACTTGCAATGCAGAGCCCACCAAGCCCTGTTGGAACAGATGAGTGGTGACAAAAACAATGCTGGCTGCTGCTGCTGCTGCTGCATCCTCCTGTTCCTCAACATCCCTCCCTGGCAGCAGCCCATCACCCATCATGCAAACAAGGGAAGAAATGGACTCAGCCCTGGAGCCACGGGGAGCACTTTATCACCCTTTGCTTCTCAACACGACTGTTGGGTAGCAGGGAAAAGAGGACACTCTCTGGGGATGGCCAGCACAGGCTGGGGATTTATCATTTCATGTCCCTGCTCTGCAATTCTAGCTACACACACAGGAGCCAGTTCCTCCTCAGTACAAAGCAAATGACTTCAGGAAATTACATCAGAACTAGCATTTAAAATACAGAAAATACACAATAATATTATTTGAATAGTATGCACTTTGACCATAATGACATTTAGGGAAGGAAAAAAAAAAAGTGGGAAAAAAAAAAAGAGGTAAGTGACCATCTGCTCCCAAGCTTGTTTCTGCTGCGTAAAGAATGTCAAGGGTCTTTTTTTACTTTTCCGGAAGCAAACAAATGGTTTATTCAGCAGGGATCATGGCTATAGCCCAAGACAATCAGCCAAGTGTGGGTTCAGAGAAAAAATGACTTTTCAGCTCTAACCCCAGACCCTCCTTTCCATTTTTTTTTCCCAGCTCATTAAGTTTGCATTAACAAAACATGACCATTCAAAGGCAGGAAGGCTATTCAAAGCATTTGTATTCTTAAATGCCTCCAACAGTGAAAGACAAACACTTTACTTGTATTATCAGATGATTAAGTTTGCTTTTCCATGTATATAAATTATATTACTTATACAAACACACACAGAGGACATAGGATCACTCACATTAGGGCTGCAGGTTCAAACCCTTAATGTCAGAGCTGAGCACAGCACTTAAAAGATACAGTCAGCTTTAAAGTACGTGGTTAAAGGGGTTTGTGGGATCAGAGTTCAACTGTTTTTATTAAAATTATCTTTGTCCAGATGGAGTCATCTGTAATGTGGACTGAGAGGAGGTAGGGATGATTGTGCTGCTGTGCACCCCATCTAACATAACCACAAAGCACGACCAAGTGTTCTGCGGACACCTTCCAGCTTCCCTGGTAACTCAATAAACCCCACTGCACCCCATCCTTTTTTCTTAGCAGCCCTGGCCACGGCAGGAAAAGGGGAGCTGGCAGATACAGGTTTCTTGCAGTACTTAATAGCGGATGCTCACATTTCAAAGACAGAGCAGCTGTAGCAAGGAAAACTGTAGGCACTATCGGGCTGGTACCTCCAGGAGCCACTGTGCTACTGCTGCCCATCTATTCCTTGCCTGTCCTCCATGAGCAGCCCCCAGTAGCCTACCCTGTGCAGCTCCAGCACTGAGGGACACACCAAAGGTGCTCATGCCTTCTGCTGTTTCCAGGTTCTTTATGGTGATTGCAAGCAAGAGTCCCAGAAGGTGTCATCTGTACTAACCCCCTGAAGCATATCAGCTACCTGAGGATCCTTAGTCTGCAGCAAAGAAATATGCTGGGCATCACTGTGGTGGCCCTAGCATGCCCTGTATCAGGTAACTTGGTATAATTATAGTAACATAAATAATAAATAGTAGTCCCTCCTACGTCTGCAGTCTCAGCATTATAGCATGTTCCCTTTCTCCTGTGAAAACTACTAGCTAGTAATACACGGAGGGTATACACACTTTAGGAACTGACACATCAGAAGCAATTCAGTCACTGCCACTAGCAAAAACCTGGTTGGCTTTAGAAAGACTCTATTTTGAAGATGAAAAACAAATAAAGGCATGGCTACTGCAAGCTCCTCCTCAGGAGGGATCCCTATTGTCTTTCACTTTGCTTTAAATTTTCTTCATTAATTTACCTTGGGGCTGGACTGGGGTATTAGCATAAGAAAATTCAGCTTCAGATGGAAACTATTTGAGAAAGCTGGGACCAAAGGGAAGTGGGAAGTAAGCATGAGAAGCTGAGGGCAGAACTTCAGCCTTTGGTTTCCAGTAGGTCTGAGGTCACTTTATCGAGATAGCAGCACCCCACGTAGACTTGCCAGATTTTCCAGGTCTTCAAGAAAGGTAACAGTGGAACTCAGTTTATACTGACTTTTTTTTTTTTTAATTTTTTTTTAGCATTGCTTTTCAAAATAGTTGGTAACTGAATTTTGAAATAAGGATGCATTTTTTTTTCCCCTAAAACCTTTTTCATCTCCCCTCTACAAAGGGGAGTACCTCAGATAGGGCACCATGACAGTATAGCAGGGAGACTGGACTGCTAATAGGTCATTTTACGTATAAGTTAATAGCACATTTAGCAGAATGAAGTGCTGTAATATATTGTTCATATCACAGCTACATTGATGGAGACTGGCCAAGACTGTGTTCATGTTACGCTGTGAAGCCTACACAGGAGGAGAATCCCTGTCTAAGTGACATCGGAAGATGTTGAAACATGTCAGAAAGCCTCAGAAAAGTGCAGTGGCCTCCCTGGGATGACTGTTAGAGCTACAAGAGAACCCAAAAGAGATCAACCATGTCTCATGTCCCAGCATTTGAAGGGTCATCCACTGTTCATATTGCCCTAAGGCAGCATTTATTACTGCAGCAAATTTTGATACAGTATTTTTCAGTCCATGTCTCAGTCTGTATTAAATTTTGATAAGTATTTATTTTGATAAATTTTCTAACGACCAAAGTAGTAACTATTTATTGAAAAGAAACTTTGAACTGTGATAGCAAATGCTTATTGCAGTGTTTATAATAACCTTTTATGCTAAAAATAGCTCTTGTAAACAAGCTTTGATTAATTCCCACTGTCAGGATGTGCACTGTTCCCAAGTTTAAGAACACTTTTTCCGTAGATGCTTGCTCATTTCCTTCAGTCCAACCTCTTGGAACGAGTCTGAAGGCTCAAAAATCAGGTTCTCCTTACAAGAAACAAATGCCCAGGTATAAACAACGTCCTAGCAAACAGCCTATATTCCTCTTAACACCTTTGATCTGACTCAAATGGGCCTTTTTGGTTAGTTCAGAGGTAGACGGTGATAACATGTGTTTCTACTGGAGGTCACACAGTCACCTGCACAGAATTCTCCTGGATTTGTCTCTCATCCTGGTTCCTATAAGTACCAGAAAGCCACTTAGATACTGTGCATAACAGATACCGGGCTATAGCTGCCACTCCAGAGGGCTGTAAAAACTGCCTGACGCCAGCAGCCAAAAGTTAGGGAAGATCTAACAGCAGCTTCATCCTGCATCAGAGAGAGCAGCTTTGAGACAGTCTTGTCTCTTCCTGGTTTCTTGTTTTCCATCAAAGGAAAGCAACTGATTTTTTCCCCTTTTTTTCTGTCTTGACAGGGCAGTACATCCTGTTCACGGGGATATTCTCAACGTGTTCAATAAAAGTTTCCAATTTAGGTACATCAAGAAAAAGCTACTCTTTAACTTGAAGCTTCCTGAAGGGCTCTTGTCTCCAAGTGCACAAGCAACTTGGATAAAGAGAACACTCATGCTAGTGTCATTTTGATTGCAGAGTTTATATCTAGCCAAATCATTCAGATGCTGCTCCCAGGAAGTTGCTTCGAGTCCTACAGCCATCAGTGTTGAATGGCAGGATACAGCACCCCATCAGACCAGGTTTTGAGACCCATGGGACCTTCTGGTGCACTTTCCCTGAATAAGGACACCCCTTCGAGCAGCTGAAGCACTCAGCACCTGGCTCCACTCTCATTCTTAGCATCACTATAAAACTATTTTTCTAATTTAATAAAAGCAACGAAGTAGACATGCTATTTTTAAAGCACTGTTTTATGCCACAATGTTCTGACATTAGATGCAGCTTGTCCAGACATTCAAAAACAATGCCCACACCAATTCTCCCCACAGTTTGTCCTCTTGCTTAAAAGCCTAGAGAAAAGCTATTTTTTCCCTTCTGCTCCCTGCTGGCTTTCCGGCTCTGTTGTCTCCCTCCCTTGAAACAACTTCACACTGGCTTCCTTGTGGCCTCCCTTCTCCCAAACAACTTCCTGTCTGCTTCCCTGTTCCCTCCTCATTTCTGCTGCTGTCTGCTTGCACAGGAGCAATTCCCAGCCAGTTTCCTTCGCTGGATTTCTGCACAGAAGAGACACTTGGGTGACCACACAATTGGGATGGGATTAAAGCAAGCTGATAAAATTGTGTTTGCCTGATTAGCCTGATTAAAAAGTCCATAGTCCTGCCACACAGAAACTCACTGGTACCAAAGAGTTCTGGTTCCTGTAATGCCTTTAGCATCAGCATGGTTCAAATAAACACTTAAAATTATTGGCACTGCATATACAGGCTTCCTGAAATGGATTCTCTTCTTCATATTCAGACAAAAAAAGAATATCTGAGTCAGACTTAGCAACTGTCATGATGTTAGCTGTTAACCAAGACAGCCATTCTTTAGCAAAAGCCAGTTATTCCTCTTTTGCCATCTATTAAACCCCCTAAAAAGCATTAGTCGAACTTACTAGCTACACTAAAAATAATAAGGGAAAAGTACTGCAAAGAGTTTTTCTGACTGAACTGAAGAACTTAAGATCTGAAGTCCAAAAGCTCCACTACTGATAAGCATCAGAATGCCTATTTTCAGCAGCAACTTTATGGGATCAAAACCTTTACTTGAAATGAACAAAGATCAGTTCTAAATTTATCCCACCGTTTGAATGTGACGATGGCAAAAATGTATTATGCCAAGAGAATTAGGAGACATCTTGAAAAATATTTAAGATTATCATAATTAAATATTTCTACTTAGCATTCCAATTATACCGTGTACTGTTCTGTGCACAACATGGAAACAGTATTATAAAGCCATTGTTTCAGTTTGCTTCCTGTGATACTAATCTCAATCAGGCCGTCAGACGAACAGCCTGCATTTCTAAATGTTAAAGGCTTCCTCTCCAACATTCCCACACAGAATTGCCTACTGTGAAAATCAAAGGGAAACGTGTTACTAAGTAAAGCAGCAACTTTTATAAAGCAAAACCTGGTATTTTTTACCCTTTTGAACTCTGAGATATACAACCAGCTATTTCCTATTATGATAGGATACAAGGGCCAAGCTTGGGCCCTGCAACGCCTGCAGGAGATGTGCACCCTGCAATCCAAAAGTCAGGATTTTTGGAGGCACGTAGCAGGAGAGCTCTCAATGAGGGCTCAGATTCAGGGGCTCTGCCATTCACCTGCTGGAAGAATGTGGGCATAGATTTCCCTAGGTCTTGGCTTCCCGACAGATAAATAATCATTATGCAGACACAGCTAGTAAAACAGCCCAAGTTACACAAGTGAAAAGCCCTATTCCGAGTCAGGGAATAATAGGAAGGGGCATGAGACACTCAATGCCAGTAGACTGAGGCTGGCAAGTTGCCTGCGGCCATCTCTGAAATCCCATCTGGAGCATCAGCTTGCAGAAAAATGAGGGTGCAGTCCTGGGAAGGGCCTTCCTTTTTCTGCTTCAGGCAAAAGTGCCTTGAAACGGAGAGATGTGTTTGAGAATCAAGCCCACAAACAGTAATACAAAATAAAATCTCGTGTTCTGGAAGGTTTCTATAGAATAAATAAGAGAAATGCTAATCAAGCAGTAGGTTTTTTCTCTACTATAGTTTGAAGCATTTTTCAAGCTGCACTGCAAGCTTCTTTTAGTGACACTGTATGTATAAAAAAACACAGCAAATGTTATTTCAATGTCCTAATTAATGACAGAACAAGTACTCTCACTTTACTCCAGTATATACTCCAGCCCAAATAATGAAAACAGTTTCGATAAAGACAAAAGGGGGTTTGCAGGCTGGGATGGGCATTTGCTTCTCATGTACCTTCACGTCCCCACCTCCCAGTTCACCTGTCATAGACGACACGGTATCCTCCATGCTCCCCATCAGTCAAATCAGACTTCTCAAATGCAACAATGAATTTATGGCTAAGTTCCAGGGTGCTAAATATGCACATGAAACCTTTGCAGCAGCTTTGCTTGGGGCTCAGAAAGTGTCTAGAGCAAAAGCAAGAATTAACGAGCACAAACATCACACAAACCCAGTTTCCATCTTGTTTCACGCTTGTCAAAGCATGATAAGCAGCAAACCTCTTCATCTGTGAGCCTACAGTTGCATCAAAAACCTACCACTCTAAATTAAATTGGATGGCCTTCTAGTGAAAGCCAATGTCCTTATAAAGACTGACATTTTTTAGAGTTTCACAATCAAAAATATAAAATGTAATTTAAGTATTAGCTATACTCAGAGTAGTAGATGAGCAGCAGACATGGTTTTCTGGTTTGAGTTCTTTCATTTAGATGTATTTTTACTATCAGAAAATAATACCCCAAATTTCCTGAAAATCAGTCCCCTTAAAGTACCCTAATTTCAATTCCTCAGAATAGAAGCGTCAAAGACTTTGTTATCTACACCTCTGCTATTTAAAGATGCAGCCATGGGCGAATCTGCACTTGACTAACAACACAAATTTTAATGAGAGGACTTCAAGTTAATATTTAGGGGGAGTTAATATTGGGGAAGTGAGTGCATCAGGTTTAAGGCTAAGGAAATAACTAGCATAGAGAAAGTATGAAATATTAAAGCACAGCCTGTTGCTACTGTAACATTTTATTTCCAGATTCTTTTCTAACTGCTGGGTACTGGTGGTACTTCAAGAAAAGCTGCATGAATCATATTGTTTTTCAAATACTGTCACAGAAATATCCTATCTTTATATGTATGTATGAATATTATATATACATACTGAGCTGTCATCACTATCAAATAATATGAGTCTAAGCCTTTAGACTACAGAAGCATCAAAACAAATGTTTCATCTGTAGATTTTTTCCTCACTGAGAAATGTAAACGTATTTGAAAAGTTCACTTTAATCTTCGCAGTTGAGCAAATGTATTTTTCTGATGATGACACCATCCAACTATTTCACGTCAATTTTCACAAGCATACAAATTATTTATTTAATATGTTACAGCCTTTCAGAAGTTTGCTTTTCCTATGCTGGGTCAGTCTCTAGTTCATGCCACATAAATATCTGAAGAAGTGCAGCTTTTTTTTTTATGAGAAAGTTGCTAACAAATTGGCTTGCTGTATGGTAAGTTAAGAACATTTACCTACCTACGCAACTTCTTCAAGTATTAGTTACATGACGAAATCAGAGATGATTTCCAAACACTGTTCAGCAAATAAACTTTACTTTTCACAGAAGTACATGTTAAAACCACATTCTATAAGCAAAGATGAAAATACCTACATTTTATACAATAGTCTTTAGCAGAAGCCAAAAGCGCCACAAAAAATTACAGAGCACACAGAAGTAGAACTGAATTTGCCATATATTTCAGACTAACCAACAACAAACCAACAGCATACTCATCCACAAAATGGGATACTTCCTAGTAATGTTTATCAAAATAATTGCTATGGCATGACTCAACTTTTCTGAAAAGAGGAAGTGCAATCATGACCTTATTGGGAGTTTTGCCATTAATGAAGTAAAAGATGAAATTTTGAGTTTACCTTTCACAAACAATGCAGGCGTTGTTTCACATTCTTAACACTTATAGGCCACTGTGTGAAAGTTCTTCTGGAACAGCAGTTGTTTTCATTGATGTTACAGGCTACTCAAGCCACAGATTTTCATCAAATGATGATTCAATTATAGGGGCAAAATAAGAATGTTGCTGATTTGATCAGTTTTCACAGGCTATAAAAATTATGCTCATTTACATTTCCTGCTAGTCCAACATGAGCAAGACTCTGATTACATAGAATCCATTCACATCAAGTATTTAAAAGTTGTTTTAGCTATCTTAGTCTATCTTGTCATAAACAATCTACATACTATTTATTGCCAGTGGATAGCACAATTAGTCCTTTCAGACAAAGTATTGGACCCCCAGAACTTCCCAGCTGCTCTTTGAATGTGGTGGCACAAAGACACTTGCCATGCCAAATCAAAATTTATTTCTTTCAGCATGGAAGCTTAAGGTGCATGTTTGAATTCTGATTAAACTCTTAAAAGCTTAAGCTCTTGTAACTGAGCTTAATAAATCACATTCAGGAGTTCTGAGAGGTTTTTTAGAGAGGCAAAAAGCCTGCACTAGTTGTTATTCTGGTAACCCTGTGCTCAAAGAAGAGCATGCACAATCTTACCAAGGTGCCATCAACTAGCAATAAAAATTAAGTTCTTTTAGCCAGGTGTTACCTGAAGACAGAAGCTTATGAGTCCGTAGGAAACTGATTGCCAGGCGCATTATGGATGCCTTGTCCAGGTGGGAGCTGATGTTGTGGGGCAGGGGCAGCTCATGTGCCAGTTCATAGAAAACTTCGGTCTCTTTGCTTCTTCTGCATCTTGCTGCATCTCTTGACTTCTCCTTCCTCCGTTCGGAACTGCTCCTGATAGGTAAAGAAGAGAAAGGAAAAAGCACTTCTTGAAATGCAATTCACAACTTGAGAGGCATTTATGAGAGTTTATCTTCTCAGCAATAAATCCATTCTGTCAAGTGGTTTAAATCAATTGGTCAGAATTTAGTATCTATTTGCTCCTTTTAAAATGGGAATTAGGAGAGGACTGTCACAGCTGGAAAGGGCTCTGGTTCTACACAAATCAGCCTTTGAATGCCCTGAATTCCCACTGAGTGTGAGGACTGAGATCTGCCTTAGGCAAGAGATTCAAAATGAAATGGCAAACTATTACTCCTGGGATTCAGGAAACATTAAAAATAATTTTTTTTATTTGTTCAATCTAAATTTACTTACTCTGGGATGGGTGGCAATCCATTTTAAAGCTAGAACAATAACAGTGTATAGGACTGTGTCATAGATATTACAATGTTGTAGAGTTTCAATGGCTATACACCACATTAAAATAAAAGTAGTAATAGAATATCAAACTGTGTTGGTCTGTAGAACTGCCTCAGCTCTTAATCCAACACTATTCTGGAAAAACACCTTTCCTTGACCATAAAGGATACAAAATGGGAAAGAAAATACTGTTGCTTGCAAGATAGCCCTCCTTTCTAGAAGCTATTCTAATTAAATCACCATGACTTCATTTTCTATGAAAACAGATTCTTTCTTGAGTAAAATAACATGACCAATAGAGCTAACTGCCTTAAAACTCCACAGAGAACAGAAGAGCAGGAAATAACAAAGGGGAAGACATTTTATGAAGCAAGTATGCAAAATTAAGCCACCGAGGGACAAAGTTAAATTTAACATGTGAGAAACACAGGAATACATTTATCAGGATTCTGGAATAAGGCAGTTTAAGAGGGAACTCCACTGACACCAAGGTTCTTTTATAAAGTACAATTCTTATTTTAGAACATGAAGCACCTGAATCCATTCAAAACCATCAGCTATTTCAGCCCCATGTAGTTCTGCTGATACTACAAGTTCCTACACTTGCACAGGTTGAGGAATAAATTTCTTTACAATAGACTCTTGCAGTAGTCCACCAGTGCAAATAGCACTGAATAGCACAAAACAGACAGAACAAAGTGTGGAGTAGATCAGTTGCTCTGTTTTTGCTGTTGTGGCTGCACATTCATTTCTAGAATTACCAGCAGCATCTCTCCATTTGCAAGACTCCCAAAAACGAAGCAGCCTACAACCTGCTTTTTCCAACATCAATATAAAATAATGAGCCTATAAACTAAAAATGGATCAACCAAAAAACCCCACCCTATCAAAACAAGGAGTTTCAATAAGTATATTCTGTTGAATTAAGATTATGAGGAAAACAAATATTAATCGCATTACTTAATCCTAGAAACTGTTCCAATCATGACCGGAGTCATGCAAAACTGCTTAGAGTAGAAAAATGGTATTAATCCATAGTAATGTATTCTAAAGAAGATGACTGTTTCTTGAAGACCTAGAGATCCTGCAGCAGCTTCTAGCACTGAAACCACTGGAGGTTTCATAAATTAGAAAGAAGGAAAAATAGCCAGGATGTGCACTAAATGCCAAGAGTAAAGTTACAACAGCATGCTTGCTGGGGCCAAACAAGGTTGGGCACTCGATATCATCATCCAAAGCAGGACTGGGCTCAAAACAGAGCAGTAGAACCCTTATGCTGCAAAACACATGCTGGGCACGTGTGCAATCAATCAAGTAGGTGCTCATCAGTGGGTGTGCTAATAGGGCAAGGGGCCTCATAAATTCTTAAACTACCTTCTCAAGATCCACGATCAGCCCTCGGCAAACCTTTCACAATTGTTTTGCCCAAGATGACTGTTTTATAACTTGGTCTCTGTTACAGGAGGCATGTACTGGAGAAGGTCTGTGCACATTTCAGTACAGAATGGCAGGATCCAACTTTGATAATTACTTCACAGGCATCCCTGAAGTGAACGCTGACCCACACGAGTCTGAATCTAAAGGATCAGATATTCACAAAGTGACACTAATTCACTACTTTTCTCCTTGCCAAGTAAGAGTCATACTACATCCATGTAATTAAAAAAGTCCCTTCATACAACTGTCCAGAAGAAACAATAGAAAATGTCCCATGTTCTCCTGGGGCAGGTGCTGTGTACAGGGGAGAAATGTAAAACACTTATACCAATGCAACTTTCAGAAATATACTCTCTAAAGAAAAATGTGCCTAAACTATGCCTATAAAGATGCTAGACTGGGAACAAATCTCAGTTTCTAATTATACTAACAAAATAAATGAGTAGAAACAAACCAAAACCAAACAGAACAAAAATTTTGTGGTAATATTTGTGAATATTCTGCCGCTTGAAAAATTTAACTTGAATCGTCTAAATCTAGATGCCACAATTTTCACATTAGAACCAACTTGGTCAAAACAAAATCCAGTCCCTCCTCATTTAAATACAAAACTTTGGGAACCAAGGACAAAGCCAGCTCACAATTTATGCAGTAAAAACAGGTTATATAAGAGACGGTCTCTCATGACATCATTCTGGCCACAAAGAAAAATATTTGATTTTGCTAACCTCTGTAAATATAATTTTGAAGTGTGGCTAATGAAACAAGCTGGTTTCGTTAACCATAGGTTGCTTGAGGTTTCTAATAACTTATGCTATGAGCAGAGAAAGATTTTCTTTCTCTCTGCTGCAGATGCTTTCCCTCAATACTGCTTTTGACTGTCTTGGTCAGGTTCTCTACAGAGAGACATCATAGTTCATTACACACCTCACAGGAGCTTTCTCATATCAGAAAACAAGTGGAGGAATCAGCCTGCCTGTGCTTTCAAAAGACTTTTTGCTTGCCCATTGTCATTTTAAATAAACAAACAACTTGCTTGTTAAGTATTTCCCCCTGTGGCTTCCTACACCTCAATTTCCCCCACATCTTCCCTCACTCAGCACACCCTCGAGTCTCCTTGTTATTGTAGACAACCCAGGATACAGCACACCGAGATCTAAAACATCCCCAATCCCACTTCCCCCCAAGACATCCATTTTGCTTGCTGGCCCTCCCAGGGATGCCCATCTCAGAGACAGATCTGTGCTTACTCATCCTGGTTGCAAGTGCCTCCCAAAAATGCAGAATTCTGCAAAAAGTAGTATTTTCATGGTTTTCACTTGCAGACCAGAGGCAATTCTCTCTGCAGTTATTCCCATGTTATGCATTTCACCCCAGGTGAGGCCGGACTACCTATAGCTGGAGAGTGACAATGTGACTGCCTAACAACCTGCCCGACTGAATGCCAGGAGGAAAGGCCAACCCCAAACCCTCTTCACACATCATTCAGGCAACAGAGAAAAGGCCCAAGCTCTAGCTAATTTATGAATCATTCCCTCCTAGCACATAAACCACCCACTTACGTGGCAGAAAAAGAGCACATGCCTGCATCATTGCTTGGAGAAAGTAACACAAGCAGAAACCTCACTCACCCAAACCTTTGACAAATTTTAGAAGTGCAGAGGGGAGAGAGAAGAAAGCCACCATGAATCAAGTCACCCGTACACTGGTCCAGGGCCCAGGGGTACTGTAGGGGAAGACTCCTTGGAGCACCCCGACCCTCACTCCTTCAGCATTACTGTTTCCAATAAAAAAACAAGAAAGAAATGGAAAAGCTCACATTTCTATTGGAAATAGGGAGACTGAGCTGAGGAATGAGCCTGGGGACTCCATCCAGGATTCGGCTATGTAGAGGGTGGTCGGGAGACTCAGTGAGAAGAAATGGGGAGGTGCTGCTTCCCAGCAAGGACTCTCTCA
Source organism: Lepidothrix coronata (assembly GCF_001604755.1). Lineage (NCBI taxonomy): Eukaryota > Metazoa > Chordata > Aves > Passeriformes > Pipridae > Lepidothrix > Lepidothrix coronata. Next base: position 5,960,964 of record NW_016690213.1, on the reverse strand, counting down.
GGGCTGCTGGATGATGCTCTGGTGCCACAGTGCTTACAGGTGTGCAAGTCACAGAGAATGGAAGAGTTAAGACAGCACAGGCAGTTCCCTGCCACAGAACACAAGTACGGCACTGTACCCTCTGGACAGTTGTTTACATGATTTCCCACTCCCTTCTGGCATTCTTAGTCTGCACTCTGAAAATAGAATTTACAGGCCAACACATATGAGAAGAGATGACAAACAACTGGCAAGTATTTGCCCTCCCAGGTGAAGCTTTCAAATTTTCAGAAGCAGTTCTCCATGCTTCTCCCAAGAACCCAAACACTGAACCAGTCCCAAGGCTACACCCATGCACAGGAACCGAGCATGAAATCCAATGGTTGAAGGCATCCAAAGCGATGTAGGAATGCCCTGCATGGATCCCAGGAGCCAGATTCCTATCCTCTTGCTCATCTCCAGCAGGCCCTTGCAACACAGCTTCACTGAAATAGGTGGAAATGCTTGCACACAAAGGTCTTGCACATCTGAGGTGAAGATCATAATCTGCCCACTGCTGTGGCAGCTCCAGGCTCCAGCAGCCAGGAAAAATGCTTGAGGCAGCCAACCCGGGCTGGGGGCTGCGCTGCTGCCACTGCCCTCCTGCAGCATCTCTAAAAGGCACCAGCAACCCAGAGACAGGAGGGATCAGTCCAACAACTCTTTGGGCAAACAGACCACCCCCTGCATTGGGAGTTTAGGCACAGGCATACAGCGTCACTCAAGGATCCGCAGTCAGGTTAGGCACCCACACAACCCTCCTTGGCTCAGCAGACAGGGACTGACCTGAGGTTTCAGTCCTCTTTCCACTGACTGTGACTGTAGTCGCTCTCTGCCGTTGCAATCCTACCAGTACTTTGCCTCCACCAGTAACCCCTGCCCACTACCTCCACCCGTACATCTCCCTGGTCCTTCCTGCAGGCAGTTACCCTGCTCAAAGCCCTTGGTACCCACTCAGCTGATGGTGGTGCCAGGTCTTCAGCTTCAGTGATCTTCCCTTCTGTCAAGGACATTGGTGGCCTCCTCTAAGCTGACGGAGGGGACTTGCCAAGACAGCAATCTTCTCCTCAGGGTTTCACCGCTCTTCACAAGTCCGTATGGGTCGATACTCAGCTTGTGTACACACACACTTGCTTAAGACTCAGCAGTGCACCAATTGCACTGAATTACACTCCCACCTTGTAGGTTCCAGATCACAGAAGCTTTCAGAGAAATTGTAATCCACACCTCGCAGAAAAATACCTTATACGTAACCCGGCAGCCTTCACTCGTACATACACAGTGCGTGACACGTTCGGACAGCTCTTTGAATTACGCAGTGCACATTGACTCGCTTGAGCTTACTTCATGATTTTGGTGACCCTTGGACTTTGCTTCATACTGCCATGTATGCAAGCTAGTAAAACAACACACATATTACTTTATATCCAATGGCTGGTTATTAAATGTTTCTAGCTTCAGCACTTTAAAGGTCAAGAATCCACAGAATTAAGTTGTCACATGAAATTTCTGTAGTAAATGCTCATTTCAAATGCTAACTTGCAGAACAAGAAAAATACATTCTATGGAAGCAAAGATAAGAAAATACAGTACAAATAAATGAAAAAATATCAGATGCTTAGCATAAAAAATATTTACCAATTAAAACCTGTAAAAACTTAACAAAAATATTTTAACAGGCAGTACTACCTTAGATAACAATGAAGATTTATTTCAAACAAGCAAATGCATTTTTTGCCGTGTTTATATTTTGCATTATCTTCTGCTTGGCAAATCCCTACATTATTTGAACTAGGATAATTTTTAAAACTGAGTTTTGCTGACTGTGAGGTAGCCCATAGCTATCTCAGAACCACACCACTTGACTGCCCCAGAGATGTGCTTGCAGACACCAAGCAACCAGCAGTCATGCTTACTTAGCCTTAAAATTCCTTTTAAAAGTATTTGTAACCATTCTACATGACAAGCAGTTTATTCTGGATGACATGCTGTGCTTTTGAAAGCTCCCTCCGTTAAAGTAATAAAAGTAACCATTGGTAAATAAAAAGTGCTAGAAACAGCAATTTACTCACTCACCAGGAACTTGGGCCAAACTATGAAAGCTGTGAAGGAAACCCATACACAGTGCCATGTGTATGTGTATACCTCTCTCCAGTGAAAATAATTACTTCTAAAGTCTGGGAAGACACCAGATGCCCAGGTTCAGCACAACAGCAAAAGCAAAAGGAAGGGGAAGGACATAGAGTTATTTTTGGACAGAATAAAAAAACACCCCACCAATTTGAAATATGTGGAGGGCTCATGGAGGGCAAGTGCTAAAGCAGAGTTGCTGCCCACTGGGATACGGTACCCAGTACACAGACAGAACAAATACAAACAATGCCAAAATGGAGAATTCATTAATAAAGGAAATGACAGTTCGAAGGTAACAAGAAAGGCTACTAACAGAAAGGGCTATTACAAAAATAAGGAAATGAAGTATCTTCCACCCTTCCTTTAAAGCTGCCCTAACTTACAGTAACTCACCACCAACTCCTTGGCTTGATTGAGGGATTTCTTGTGTTTCTGTACACTCATTAAATAACAAATCACTGCTAGTTCAGCAAAGCTTGAAATCTACTGCCACATGTGATGGAATTCCTTCATCTAAGTTTAAAACCAAAGGCTAGATGAGGCCTAAATGAATACCAAACTTTTGGTGACTTCAAACGTATTTATTATTCACTAATTCCATATACCCTAGGACCACCAGAGCTGACAGTAACACATCCAGGAATAGGCTTCCTGAACAGGGAACATATCAGCTGTTTAGACAGGATAAACTCAATATGTATTTTAAAGCCACACATAAGACTATAACTTCTCCAGTGTCTGAAGTTCTGATGGTACCTTTAGTAGTAATAATTAAGTTGTACTGGATTTGTATTTTATTTATTTTCATTAACATTTCTGGCACTTTTTTCTGGAAAAAAAAAAACAAAACAGAAAACAAAACCGTGGTTATGAGACAAAAAGCATTATACCTATACAGTTTTAAAATGTTTACAGCACTAGCATCTTTTTTATACCACTAGCTACATTTAATGCAGCTACTAAAAGAAAAACACTTTGCAACTGAAGTTGTCACAGCAACTAAGTAGTACTTGGGGAGTTCAATGTTGCAAACCACACTGAGGCTGCAGGAGCACTTACATTTCTTCAAAGCATTTAGGTTCACCATATGTCAACAAAGTCTGATAAATTTAATCATGGTAAGCAAAACAACATCTACAGGATTTATGTTCTTCCGTTTTTTCTCTAGTTTATGAGTACCTTGAACTTGAGAGATAAGTATTAGGATTTCGGCAGCCATTAATCTGTTCCAGGATTATTTTACGATGCTTCGACTGCAGCCTGTCCCGCAGTTGCCACGCCAGCACAATCCTGGTACCTCAAAGGATGTGCCAAGCACACTGCAGCTGGGGTAAGGCACAGTCTCACAGTACTACAAAAGGCCCAAGGCATGCAGAGATGCCTCCAGGCTGCTGTTTGATCAGCTGTTAGAGCAGGTAGAGGCACTGCCTTTTTGCCTTTTCAATCCATTCCCTGCATTAGGGCCAGATGACTTTTCTTCTGGCTTGGTTTTCAGGAAGAGCAGTATCATGCTCCAAGTCACTGCATGCTCAGCAAGCCCCAGTGCTGGTCACAAAGGGTCAGAACAACTCTGGATCACCCTTGTAAAGCTGCTGCAGCCCACACTTAGAACAGGTCAGTGAAACATGTCCTCCATCTTCTCAAATATTAAGGAAATTTGGGGAGAAACAAGCAGCCCAGTGCATGGTCAAATCTCAGAGGAGCAGCAAATCATCTCAACTCAGTCTTCCCTCCCCAGAGCGGTTTTGCAGTACTCTGTTCCATCAAGATACTGGATCATGGATTCTTTCCCTGTGGCTATTTGCTCTGATACCAGCCAAGATAAGGCAGGCTTCAGAAATAACCTGCAGACTAAAAAAAAGCCCACCCTCAAACTCACTAAATAATACAACAGACATGACTGTTTCAACATTGGCCAAAACTGAACTTGCTTTCAAACCAGCCACATTTTTTGTTTGGGTGACAAATGTAGCACTCTGCTTTTCTCCGAAGTTTCCACTTACACATTCTCGAGTCCCTGCAACACAGCTATTGCTGGAATTGCACTGGGCCAGGATAAGGTTATGACAATGCACAACCTGAGATGTCTATCAATGATTTGTGTTTGAAAGATCACAGATCCTTATCTTGTCTCGAATTACTTGTAGTAATCAGTCAGTTTTGACAGCTAATCTAGATGTCCATACATATTGTTGCTCAAAGGCTCAGGAGGTATTGCTAAGATCTGTTTTCAGATAACTCAACTATTTACCTACTCTAAAAAACACATACCAAAGGATGTGCTTTATCTCTTCACCAGCGGGTTAAAGCTAAAGGTGAGTGAAGTGCAATCTGCAGGCTGGGGGGCGTGGGGGTGTCCATAAGTTAAATTCAAAATCAGCCTCATTTTTCAGATGGAGCACCGACCACATCCCAGCCCATACCACACCACAACCCAGCATTATTTTTCAAGATGGTGCAACTGCAGGTAAACAAGGACAATTTTTCAATTAAGCTTTATTTCAAGCCTAGGGGACAAACACTGCCATTGTACGACTTCACTATCAGTGGTATGCGTACCTATGCTTCAGCCTCAAACCCAGTTAACTGTAACCAGTCAAGAGGGTCATGCTGAACACTGTAGATGAATCCCAAGTTCTAATGCTGTGTTATGCCTTGGGCAACACCCACTAACATTTGTGGGTGAAAACCCTGGTGCTTCTGCAGGTTTGGACCAATATGCCGTGACATTTTAGCTCTCCATGCTGGCACATTTGCTGACACACAAGGGGCCTTTGTGGGTAGGAACAATGAGAGAGGCGTGCACAGCTCAGGAAAATGGGTGGTGACCACCAAGGGCTGGAAAAAACCTCTTTCAAAGGACGGTCTTTGAAAACATTCATTACACCCCACCCAGCTATTTTCACTACAATATTTCAGTACATAAAAACAACACAGGGAAAATAAACAGCCCACCTTTCAATATCTTGTAGGTTCTCCAACCCTTGAAAAGAAATCAGTAAGCCATAAACACAGACATCTTCATCAAACAGCCATTTAAGAGGTCTGCAAGCATCCACCAAAACCTCCCTGAACCACTTTTCTTCTCTCATGCATCTCCAGGCTCTCTATATAAGCTGAGTAATCAAAATTTAGAAGTGTATTGACTAGTAAATAAGTGATAGCAAGCATTTATAGGGATCATAAAGTAAATGTATTGGCTCAATTTAAAAAATTGCTATAAAAGAGAACAGTCCACCACAATGCATTTCGGCTGTGATGTTTTTTTCTGCCAATTTCAGCAAGAACTAATAAAATACTTCAGATAAAACAATGGCAAGACAGAAAAGAGGCAATAAAGTCAATCCATAATGAAATGGGTCTCTGAAATCAGCAGAGAGTTGAAAACTGGAGGCCAGCCTTTGAAGGTATGGAGGTCGTGCTCTCACAGAGGCTTGTCTCCATCACAGTCAGCAAGGTTACCAACAGAGCAAAGACTGAGCAGGTGAAATCCCCAGCCTCTGTAACACAAAAAGAGCTCCTTCTTCTAAGGCTTCAGGCTCTCTCTGATGATGCCCTTGATAGTACCCTCAGAAGTTCAGTAATAAAAACAGTGGAGCATTGACAAAGGATATTCGACCACTTCGTAGGACTTTGTTTCAAGCACAAGGTCTCTGTACTGGATGCTCCAAAGACTGCAGTGGTGGCACACACCAACTCTAATTTAAAATGTCTCCTTTAGAGAACGTTCAAAACGACTGTTAAAATTACTTTCCAGCATTGCCTATTAATAAGTCATATCTTGTCCTTCCAAAGTGTCAAATCTTCTAATAATAAAGTTAAGAAAATAAGTCTTGCAATAAAATCTTTATTTACCGAGCCTCCTTTATTTTTTGGATCTTAATTATTTTAATGTGCCCTTGGTTTTGGTGGAAGTTAACAGTTTCTCCTTCACTATCTCTTGGCGACTTGTAGCCACCCACAGTAAGATGATGGGTATCCAGAAGGAAAAATTGAACAGCCATTTCTCTGGCAAGCAGGGAATAATAATTCTTGAAAATAACAATACAAATGCTCTAAATTTTGACTATTCCATGTAACACAGTTTCCTCCACTTCCTGCATCAATGATCAAGTGCAGATTCTGAGAGCCAGGCTACATTTTCTGCTCTCTGGGGTGTGGGTTTTGCCTGTACAAACATCCTGGGACACAGCTCATTCTTAACCCTTGCTTTTTTTTCAGAGGGCTGTTATTTTATACATTTGATTTTTAATTGTCTGTTTCCTCTTAACTAAGTCATTGAGTAAACTGGAACAGTGATAACTCTGCATGCTGTGATTTCAAGTTCTCATTAGTATTCAAGTCTGCCACTAGTTTAAGTTCCATAAAACTTGAACTTCGGTAGCTTGAGCTGGGGTAAATTGTATTCTTCACTTACTACAAGGGAAAAGGATTGTACCAAAGAGTCAGGCTACTTCAGCTACCTGGCCAGAAAACCAGCAGTCATTTCGGCAAAGTTGGGCAATTCCTCTAACTTTACAGCTAAAATCAGAGCCTGGAGTGATGTTATCTAGGGGTAATCAGTACCCCCAAAACACATAACTTCAGTTCATGGCAAAGAACTGAGGAGCCTTCTCACTGTTGACCTGCCTCTTGGCACCCGCTGCTGTGGCAGAAGCCAGAGGGACACTGAAACTCTGGTACTTGAGGAAGAAACAATTGTGGCCCCTCCACACTCAACTGCAGTATTTCAAATATTTTAAAAATTTTAAGGCTTGGTTCTGTCGGGAAACAGCACTAGTTCTTCTGACACATCACCCTGAATAATTACTTGCTAAACACAAACTTTCAAAGGGAACTGCTATAAAGGTAGTCTGTGTTGTAACACAAAGTAAATAACTACAATCAAAGGATGGTTACTCTAGGCAAAAAAAAAAAAAAAAAAGAAAAAATGAAAATGGTAAGCAGCAAAGTTAGGAAGTAAGTCTGTATGTATACAAAGGTAAATTCACGTGGTCACATTTCTTTATATCTTCTGGTTTTTACTTCAGAACTATGAATTAACATGTAAGTATCTTGTCATTGTTCCTGCTGGAGCTTTTATTCTTAATGGTAAGCAAACAAGGTACATATGCATATATTGGGCCTGATTCTCATCTCCATCTTGTCCCATCACCCCATGAGGTCAGGAGGTAGGAGTCAACTTTAATAAATTCTGTTTATGAAAAATGTAGGTAGGTAAAAATCAATTATTCCAGAAAAGAAACTAGGCTTTGTTTCATTTGATACAATCCACAGATGTCAGCTTACTCGACAAGAAACACGTTACAACCAGGCAGGCCTTGGAGATCTCTCAGAACTATGCATCTGTCAAGGGTGTGGTACCTCAATATTGACTGCTTTGATTCTAACTATATAGCAACCAAATTTTTGACAAGAAAGCCAAAGATGCTCATGCTGTAATGCATGCAACTGTACCAGTACACATCTAAGTGGTCACAAATTATACAAAACAGACAGTACTTCCCAAGGCAGGGGTGAGGGTGCTCTCATCTCAGTAACTACCAACGCTGTTTTGTAAACATACCTTGTGCCTCCTTACAGCAGCTCTTGGAAAACAATTTTTATTCCTCTTGTCTTTTCCCTAGATTATATAACTTAACCAACTCAACTGCACTTTTTTCCAAAAACGAACTGCTTTCTCAGAAAAGGTTAAAAAAAAAAAAAAAAAAGAAAGAAAAGGAAAAGAACTGAAGGGAAAATAGAAAAGAAGTTGCCCTCACTGCCAAAACTGACGATCTTGTTATTAGAAAACACAACTGGGATGGTACAGAGGCCAAAGCTGAGGTACATTGAGAAACAATCATACCACAACCCTACCCCAAACAGTAGTGCAGAGGAGGGATGAGGCAGGCGCAGAGAGAGCACCACGTACACATGTTGATACAAGCTGAATCCAAAAGGTAACATCACTTCTTGCACTAATGTATTCTTTTGAACTGTATTTGTATGGTAGTATAGGTAGGTATGTCTGTACAGAACATGCTGCTGTGGCCAAGAGTAGTTATAAAAACATTCTTACCCCTTCATAGACAAGAAAAAAACCCTAACTCCTTTCCTACAGAACAGGAATAAATATTTAACTTCTACTGGAACAGACTTATGGTACTGTGAAATACATTTAAGAATAAGAAACCTGTATAATACAAGGCATAAGGAAAACAAGTCATAATTAAAGAGCAAGGCATAATACATCTAATGGAGTCAATCTAAATTGTACAAATATGACTTAGCTTGATTTAAATTTGTTTTTAGTCAATGGTACACTTAAAAAATAACAAGCCTTAGAGGAATACACTTCACTTACATACTATTGATTTTATTCCTGATTTAAAAAAAATAATTATTCAATATTGTACATAACAATCACCTATATAATTTTTCTCCCCTGTTCTTATTATCATTTCCTCATACAGATAATAAACTTCCACCAATTTCTATTGATTTTGAAGAAAACTTCAAAACATTGTGAAAAATCTCCAAGGACTTGGACGACAACAACAGTCATTACCAGAGCAAACACATGTTGGTGAACATTCCAACCACAGTTTCTCCACTTAAGTGGTACCCAATATCTCAGCTCACTGACTAAGAATCAAATTGGTGATTTTCATAACTGATACTAAATAAAGATTTATTATCTACCAATAAATGTTTACCACAGCTGAGAAGAGGTTGTTTAGCTTTAACCAACAAAAGCCTGATAAAACTTTTCTGAAGACACAGTAAAATCAATCCACAATGTAATAAGAAAGAGAAGAGTCTCTATCTGCTATATTTTCAATTAAACTGCAAATCAGAGTGAGGTAGGGTGTAGGCCTGTGCCTCTGCAGACACAGGGATTTGGTTCACTGTGATTACAGTATGTTTTATTAAAAACCTGGATGAAGATTTGTTTCCCTGAAGCTCTGGCTTGCTAACAGCTCTGGGAGAATGATGAATGACAGCATTAAGCCTCATCAGCCCAGAAATGAAGAATGCCAACAACTTGTCTAACCTGTAGATCAGAGGTTGCCGGATTCACTTGAATTAATACGATTTGAATCTGCGTATTTCTTTAAAACAACAACCTGACCAACTTAAGCAACTTTCAAGGATGGAGAATCAAAGTGAAGCCACTGCAACATTTAGAAGGTTGCTCTACTAGTCAGTCATCTTCACTGTCAAAATATTTGTACAGATTTTCTTTTTCCTCCATAAGAATTTTTTACTGCCTATTTTTAAAAGTCTGAAGTTATTTTGGGCCAACCCAATACCACTTGCCTTTCAGCCTCTGCTTGATACTCTGAAAAAATCTCCTAACCAACAGGTCTTGCATCACAGATATGTTCTGTGCAGAAACTAGGTGCAAATTCAAAAACAACATTTAACATGAGAAAACGTCAGGCCAAGCAGGAAAGAATGCAGAACTGCAAACTGGAGTTTGGCCAGAGGCAAGAGAAGAGACAGAGAAACAAGCAAGATAAGCTATGGGGTTTAGGGAGATAAAACCCCCCACACAAACACCCCTCACCTCAGTTCCCAGAAATACAGTGTTTGCGTCTACTCTAGTGAATGCTATTTCTTCTTCTGCCTTACACATGTACCAGCCACAGCAAGTCATTACTGAGGTGCTTTCACAATTACACCATTCACTAGTACTCACTGTCACACACCGTCAGTACTCACTTTGCCAGGCACAAACATTTCTACAGATGGGTTGCTCTGGACAGTAAAAACCAAAGGGTGGCTGCAGGCAGCAGCTGCAAAGCCCGTCTCAAAAGTATTTCTCCCATGTTTTTGGAAGCTGCAGCTATTTAAATTATCATCTTGAAATGTTGAATTCCTCAGTTCCTCATTTTAGCATTTAAACCAAAACAGCAACAAAACGATGGGGAAAAACATCCTTGATGTGGGATGTCCCATGCCTGACCCATCAGACTCCAACTGAAAGCAGGGATCCAGTACTAACACTCATCACCACACACAAACAGGGAACCCAAGCACTTGAAGGAGGAAAAAAACCATCTGAAATTCCATCCAAACAATTGTGGTGCAAAGAAAGAGGACATAGGGGGACACAACAGAGTCCAGGACTAAGGACTAGCCTGCAATACTACAAAGTCTCCCCTCCCCAAGCACTCCTTTGAGGGATTACATCACACCTGTCCCTGGGATCAACTCTCACCTCAGCACATCAACTTAAATGGAGTTATCCCGACTTGTATGGATAGGAGATCAGAACACAGCTCTTCAAAATAAGTTTTATTTTATATTCTCTTGTCTTGTGTCAATGCCAATAAACAGGAAATACTTTGCTCTCAGATTCCCCTGGGACATGTCACACTTCTTCCACCAGATGAGCTACTAGGATGCAGTAACTGTTCAGCATGGGAAGGAACATCCAGATTTCCACATCTGCTCTGTTAATTGGCTACCAAGAGAGAAGGATAAAGATTAAAAAGAGAAAGTAGGTAGAAACAACAGTTTTGGAAAAAGTTTAAATAAAACAAGGGTTATGCATGGAAAAAAAGTAACCCTTTCTACAAGTCTACCACAAAAAAAAATGGAAGTTTCAAATAATTCCACAGGCCCAGAAACAATGAATCTCTAGCTAGTCTGCAATATAGAATTTCCAAGGTCTCAATACAATTCTATTTCACTATAGAAAACCTGATAAAAGTATTGAGGACCATTTGAAATTAATATCACACTAAGGAAAGTAAGAATGACCACGAACAGAGGTCCATTAAATGATGTTCTCTTCTACACAGAGGCCCAAAGCATGGAGAGAACTGGAAACCAGATTTTTATCAAACCCTCTCTGGAGGAAGTAGATAACATAATTCAGAAAATGGGAGAAAGATCTGGGAGTGCCGTCAGAGATTCAGGGAGAGGAAAGGGAAAGCACACAACCAGAAAAAATCCCATGAATGTAGAAAGGTTTCAAGACCATGGAAAATATTTCCAAGTGCAGAGCCTAGAATTAGGTAGAGAAAAGTGGAGAACTTTTCACCCTAAGTGTCTTGCTTCACAGAGGGGAAAAGGTACAAGTGTGCCTGAAATACAGGAATATCTGGACTCTGTTAAGTCCTAGTTAAGCAAGCACAGATCATCTTAATCAAGCTTTGGGAACTGTCAGGAGGACAAAAATTAATTCTGTTTAACTTCAAGAATAACACTTTTTAAGAACAAAAGGACCCAGCCCGTGCAGTAGCTTCGTCAGCCTGATGTATCCAGATTTAGTAGACAAGAAATGGTCTATAGAATGAGCCACTTCTCATTTCCACAAGGATACTGTAGAGAAGAGGAAAAGATACTGCATAAAAACTTCAAAGAAAATACATCTTCTATTAAATGGTACCTTCATACAAACGTATATGACTACAACTGTACAAAAACAACTCAATCCTCAAAAAAAAAAAAAAGAAAATCTAGAATAAACCTTACGTCAGGATCTATTTTCTGTTTGCTCAAATATTTTTTCCCGTGCTGCTGCCCACTAATTTGCTCCATCCTCACCTCTGGGAAGGTCCTGTGTCTGTTTGCTCAGTGAGCCCCATGCTATCCCTTGCCCATTCAAGACCATTCCCAGCTGTTCTGAGAAAGGTATGTGCTCCTCTAATAAGGATAGCTGTCCCATGAAGCAGAGACAATTTCATTTACTGAAAAGCTTGTTCCAATTTGGTCTGAATAAACTTCTTTTCATGGCTGTCTGTCCAAATATCTCAAGTCTTACATGCTTTATCTCTGGTCCAACTGCTCATCTAAATTACCTAAAAAGGCTAATTTTCTAGTGTGCTTCTGGCACTCACATCACAGACCAGGAGGTGTTGAGCCCTTGCAACCTCCTCCCTGAAGGTGGATGGAAAGTTCAAACCAGAGTTTAGTCTAAGACTAGCCATCCTGAGGATTTAATTCTGCACTAGGGTGCATCTCCTTATGTACTTTACACTGAGTTTTCAGCAGAGACACTATGTACCTAAAGCTCTCAATCATTCATGCTGCCGATTCAGCAGTTTTATGATCTACCTCTCTATTTCACTCTGTCATCAGGGAGCTGGGGACCATTTTCTGCAGTGAAATTGCTTTGTCCAACATCAATTCATACCTCCAAGATCACAAGTAAGGAAATATGACAAACACCAGAGCTACCCCTGTATCTACTTGCACATCGGCATTCACACTCTGGCCTTTGTTTCTAAACAAGCAGCAGTTTTGCTACTCCATTTTGTTCTCTGATGTTTTTGTTAACCAGTGTGTAAACATGGTGCCAATGCCTTACTCTGCTTTGCTTTCCAGCTATGGTGATAAAGCTTTGATGTTACTTACCAAAGTTTTAATTCACTGAAGTTGCGTTTAACATGCCATGAACAGAATCACCTTGTGCATCACATCCTGCCTGTCTGTTAAAGCCAGAGTACACCTGCTACTCTACACTGGCAAGCAGACCTCTGCCACCATGCTTTCAGGTTATTGCCCTAAATTTGCATTTATATCAGTAAAGCAGAATTTAGGATTTCTTCTGATATGACATTGCTGTTATTCCATTGTATTGACATCTAGTTATTATGCAACTAAATGCGTCTTTGAAGACAACTTTCACCTATTTGACCAGTATTGCCAAAGAACTTAATTACCAGTTCTGCCATAAACACATTTTTAATAGAACACTATTTTTCCTCTAAACACTTTGAAGCTGCAGAGGGAATAAAACATTACCCACAGAATGGACATAATACAGAAGCAAAGCTAGAAGTATTGCAACTTTATATATTTATAACAACAGCGTTCAGCCACAATAAATAGTAAAGCATTACAGTACAGTTTTTGTCAGATAAACATACTTTGGAAAGTTCATATGTAAGATATTTTCTCCTACATTACACATGAAAAAAATCAAGATATTAATGCAAAATAAAATATGAAAGCAATTGTAGCTTTGCACACTGTATTAGCCTGTGCCTATAAGGAACTATCTGACCAGCAGCAGCAAGACTATGTGCTCTAGTTAATACTTTACACAGCTACCCACATGAAAAGACTTTCCCCAGTTTTTCAGGTGCCCTTTTCTTAGTTTTTGGGGCAACAAAAGCAAGTTCATGTTCTTCACAGATTGCCTGGAGCAACAAGATCCGGGCTTCCCAAGGATTACAGTCCTTGCAGCCACACAGTGAAACAGCAGTTGGCAGCAATAGCTGGAGGAGCTGGAGAAAGGGTAGGTATTTTGAAGGATGGTCAGAAGCAAGACATTTAGGAATGTGAGAGGGTAACTGTCCTTGACATTTGCAAACTGGCAAGTGCTGTACAGCAGTGTCCAGGCTGCAAATATAAAATACTTTAGGTACTGCAAGTTTAGCAGTTTAGCAGTTGTTCCCTATTTGGTCCCTCAGAACTCAATGTTCTTCAAATAAATACTTTTACAAACTACAAATGCACCAATGAACAGCTCCATTTCTTGCAAGATACCAAGCATCCTTATGGCTAATGTTTTACCCTGGACACTGGCTACCCGTTGTAAAAGTAATCCAAAGTCCAAGCATTTAAAAAATGATGACAATTTCAAGAAAGATAAGTGGTTTACAAGGAAATTATAAAATTTAAATGTTTGTGCATGTGTGTGAACATTTACATACACACTAGAATCACCATGAACACACAAACACACAGGGCTCAGGTTTCTGAATTTTTGTGAGCAACTGGGACATGACTTCAAACTTCTCTAAAGGAAAGTATGTGTCTCACACCTACACACCTTACTCAAAGAACTAAGGCTTTCACAGTAAGTATCATGTAACTCATGACAGGAGCTTCCAGCGCTGCAATGAGAGAAACCATTTTCTCAGCTTTTGTCATTAGCAGACACATTCCTCAAGGTGGGATGGATAAAATTATACTGATAACCCCACTTTCAAACTGTATGCAAGCTTTAACTTGGCAATACTGCAGTACAGAAAAAGAAGGGAAAAAAAATAGGAGTTATCATTCAGAAAGTTACCCATGCTGGGATTTAGTACAAGCATAATTTTATTTCCTGAAGCCTCCATTGAAAAGGCCCTTCCTACCACGGGAAGAGGGAGAAGACAATAAAAACCAGAGGACAGAGGTAGGTTGAAAGTAAACATTATCCATTTAAACTGCTAATGACAAGCTCTGCTGTTATATTTTTATCAATGCTTTTCTGCAAATGACTTTTATCAGTGATAATCTAGCTTTTATTTCATTATCTGGCACAGCAGACAAAAGGAAAACAGATTTGTTTTACAGCAGCTCCAGCACTTGCTCTGTCCATTAACATTGACAGACAAAGGTAAATTAAAGCTTTTAGACCACATTTTCAGCATATGTGGCACTGAAATCTCTGTTTCTAACCAATACATGTTTCTAAAGGAGAACAGATTTCATGTTAATGCTTTTATTCTCTCCACATAGTTAATGCAATTTTTTGTATTTTCATACTTTTTTCCAATTCAGTTCTATCTGCTTCCAAAAACATCTCAGGCCAATAGGGGAGAATCAATATTTTAAACAAGGAAAATACTACATTTCAGTCAGCTGAAAAGTGAAATAGCACTTCCAGTTTTCTTAAGACCACAAAACCACAGAGGAGTTGTGCTTGATCAAAATATCAAATATGCATAAAAAACCCTTGGAGGATTTTATGTTTTTCTAATGCTCCACTTCATCCTGTTTTTAGTAGTGTTTTCAGCTATTCTACTTACCTCAGTAGAGGTAAACAGATTGCTTTATAACTTTCATCTAAAATAATAAATTTATTTATAGAAGTTAATGTAACAACCCAGCTGTTCCGGGCAGACAGTGGCCTCTCCATTTAAACGATAGTATAATGGTTTTGATTACAAACAGTTTTGAAAGAAAAACAACAACATATTATCAACTGCTCTAAAAGTGCAAGTAATAGTCATTAGTAATAATCATTCTACTAAGGAATACAGTCACTTCTCTTGTTGCATGGAATAACCTTTCAATTTGACTTAGTGAAAAAGCTGTACTAATCAACTAGAATTTTAAAGTCTGAACTGACAGCCAGATATTCTGGCTTGCTTCAAAGACCACTTGCATTATCAATTAAAATAATATTATTTAATTCTAGATATTTGGATAATTTTAATTTGTGATATACAAACCACATAAAAGGGCTCTTTCTCAAAGGCAATAAATAATGTCATTACCAGTTGTTTAGTCTGAAATTGCCACCACAACCCAAGCATAAGCATTTATTACTATATGATGCAAAGTTAAAAGCTAGTGACAAAGTATTTCAAAGAATATTCTACTTTTCAAAAGCAAAATTAAAGAGTTCTGCTACCATAATTTCTTTATTGACTATTCACTTTTGTGACAGATTACCCAAATACTACCAAATGTCATTTTCTAATAAACCCCTTATTCTTCTTAGAATAAGTTTTTTAAAAGCCTCAGATAAATTTAGTTTAGTTTTTATGTCCCTTTAGCAATCATTACATGACCAACTACAAACAAATTTTACTGCTGGGCAGGTCAAATTGATGAAAATAGTTTAATATTAAAGCACATGGAAATTTGGAAGAGCAGCAAAATACTTCTTGCACTACCACCAAGGCAATTTTAAAGCCCAAACATGAATATAATTTAATCATTTCCTTACAAGCAGGCTTAGCTACAGGGCTCCCAAAGTAATGACAAAAATGAAGTGTCAGAGCATGGATTTTAAGAGAACCTTTACTGAGATGGAGGAGGAGGAAGAACATGGTAGTTGAATATTTTTAACCAGCTTTTCAGAGATGAGTCTAAATCAAGCTCTTACGAATCTTCCCTGTCATAACCCACTACAGAGGTCAGAGGTTGAAGCTTTCCCAGAGGTTCACTGTGCATAACAAACACTAGAAGTTCCTCAAATTTAGTTTATATATAACAGCAAAAGTGCTGTGGCCATTTTCATCCCATACAGTCCCATTAGTATATTGAACAGGGCATAAACAGGGCAGGCAAAAGCACAAAATGGTCACATATTCAACTAGTACTAGTATGCATGCCTGCAGAAGTTACTGCTTCTTACACTCTTTAAAATGTGCTGTGAAAGGATGACAAAACAAATCCTCTACTACAAACATATAGACATTTTGTGTAGGTTTTTTTCTAATTTATTAAAACGATTTGTGATTTATTATTAAGCCTTACAAAGGGATTTGGGGGTGCGCACACTTTTTTATTGTTTTAAGCAGATGTCCAGTGAATAATTGGAGTAATTTGAGATTGTGAGCTCTTCTGGACTAGAGGAGCAAATTCAATACCCCGTGGCTAACCTGGGGGAATCCTGGGGACATACAGTTGGTCGGAGCTTGGCCACTCTGCCAAAGCTGAAGCCTTTGGCTCTTGTGCTAGGCATCTGACCTGTATGCTATTTCAGATCTATAATTTATCTTAAAACAACATCAGGGACATCGGTAGGAGAGGGTAGGCTGCTGAATGTGTGTGCTGAACTGTCTAGGAACTTGCAGTTAGAACTTACTCTTCTAAAACTGTCTCAAATCAACAAATAAAATAAAACTAAGTTAAAAAAACCCCACAAAACAAAACAAAAACCCAACAAAACACTTTTCCTTGAACTGTTTGAAACATTTTAGAAAATAAAAGAGACAACATAACAGAGATTCTTCCAGAAGAAGCTACCAGCACAATCAAAAAGGCAAAGAGAAACTATTGAGTTTCAAAGACATTGTCATCATCAGCAAGCTTAACATAAGGAGATTTTTCTGCCCCAAGCCGTTCATAGTTCATACAGCAGTGGGGAAGAACAAAGGGACATTAATGATGCTGTTGCACATACTGCACAGCCTGACCAGGACCAGGGAAGCGCCAAAGAGCCTGAGGCCGCCAGTCTGTTGCTCCACCAGGTGCCCCATCTCCAGCCACCCACTGCCTGCAACATCTGCTGTGTGCACGCAGGTTCTGCAGAAGCCAATGTCAAATAGCCAAAGAAGACTGAAGTCTTCTTAACATGATGCAAATGAGAATTTAGCTTCAGCTGGTTTTGTGAATACAGCTGGTACCCTTAAACCTACCCTTTTCACACTCAGGTGTTCTTTGACATTCCCATGCCCTACAAATACCTAAAACTTCTTTGGCACACGAGGATGTTTCAAAAACAAGAACAGCTTTGTAATTATGGTTTTGCTTTGTATGTAAGTAGTGGTAACCACAAAAATATATTTAAGGTGATTTGCTGTATATACAATTCTATTTAGCACATAAACATCCCTCTCCTAAAGAGAGCCTATTTGCATTTATTAACCATACTGGTGCCCCTCAAGCTTTTTGGAGGACACATAACCAACTCCTCTGTTCATCACTCTCTGCCTACACCAGCACCTTGCTATCTGTCAGTGCCTCACTCCTATGACATCTCACAAGTCTCCACCACAGACTTTATACTTTTCAAATAATGATATATATAGAAGAGTCTCAGCATCTGCATATGCTAAGTGCCTTCAGTTCCTCAGCAGTCATCCTACAGGAAACAAATGCAAATTACTGCCTTCCAGACATAAGGCACGGTCCTGAGGACCTTGTTATTAAATCATTAACCTTCACCTTTAATTTTACCTATGTTTTCAGTATTCAAATATTCCTTGAAATAGACAACCTTAGCATTTCCCCATGCTGCAATTTGTTACCAAGTATTTAACTCCATTGATTGAACAGTGACAAACAAACGAGAGCACCAATTTTCAAGCAACAAGAAAGCAGTTCAATAATTACTGCAAAAGTTAACAACAGTATCCACATAAATCCTTGTAAAAATCTGTTTGTTCATGATTTCTATTCAATCCATAAAACAAGACTTTCAAAGAGCCCTAAATACCATTTTCTCTGCCTTCAAAGCTGTAATTCTGCACCCTGCTGATGTTCCAGTTTATCAAGAGATGATGCTAGCCATGGCTGGTATCTTATCTCTGTAATCCCCCAGAGTTAGGCCAAGGCCAGAGTTGTCCTAAGGATATGTAAAAATGTGCTTTGCTGTGGAAAAAAACACAAGTCATTTGGAGAAAAGGCAGAATAATTGGTATGGAATTATTATGGTTGCTAGTAGCAAATGTTTGTTTCCCTGGGCCAGGGCGGGATGGGGGGTGGTGGAAGCAAGGCAGAAGCAACAAAATAATTATTCTGTAATTTATTAACCATCAGACTAAAAGTTGATTCATACACATTAAGGGTTTTTGCTGTCAATTTGGATAGAGTGAAAGTGAAGCTGGTTTGCCCCTTTATCAACCTTTTCTACCTTCTTGGTGTACCCTTGCTTACATTGGAATACACAGGAGTAACCCTAGCGTGCAAGGTGAGAGGTTGATGTAGCCCAGCATCACCCCATCAGCCCATTTCAATCTGCAGACACTTGGAGAAGGACAGAAAAAGCAGAGAAATGCTTCCCCAAAATGTTCTCCCAGCCTCCACACCTCTCAGCCTTCCCCTGAGCACCAACCCCAAGAAAGTCTGTTCAGTCAAACCTCTAGTGGCTACACATGCTTTTGATGACTGAAGTCTAACATATACCCAAGCCCCAGCAAAACCTTTTGAAATTGCATGCTGTGGTAAGCCAGCATAAGACTCAAGAGCTGAAACTCATCAGCCTTCTTCACAGCTCACTGTCCTGTCCTGCCAGCCCTCCCACCAGGCCAGTAACCTACAGCAGTCTCCTCATGAGAAAGTCATGCTGGTGAACAGGGCTCTGCAGAAAGGGCAGAGCCCCTTTGTCCCTTCCCAGCCCCCAGGCAGCATCAGTGCTGCATACGCCACCTCCACCCAAAAGACAACCTCACCAAGCCTGCAGGGGCACTAGTACCAGCAAAAGAAAATTGTACCTCTTGCGCTCTGTTAAAGATCCCCTTGCATGAAGCTTTTTTTGCCTTTTTTTCAAAAATGTTCCTGTACTTACTTATTTAAGGAAGCAAAACTTTTTTTTTTGCTATTTAGAGAAATGCAGTTTTCACACTTCAGATGTCACTGTTCTTTCTGAGACTTTTTGGTTGACATTTCAAAAAGGTGTATTTTCATAATTTTTATTCCACATCTCTCCATCCTCATCATACCCTAATGCTTTGAAAACTCAAACAAAAAGCAATGCACCATAAGCAAAAGTTAACATTTACTGTTCACTTCTGCTTGTTCTGACAGATCTGTCAACCAGGGAGCTTTTCAGGTCTCTATTTTTTATGGTATGGCTAAGATCATACTTCCTCACCATAGTATATGCTGAGTTTTAATGTTAATTTTACTGTTCTTTCATTTCACTTTTTCAAACCACATCCATTTAAGCTTTTTAAGCATACTTAAACATACAAATGTACTAATTGTTGCTATTAGACCTAGCCTCTAAGAGGCTAAGTATACTGAATTACTACTTCAGACAGTAGGAGAAGCTCTTTCAAAACTCCTGAGGTCCTCAGTATGTAGAGAGATCAGATTTTATAGTATACAATAAAATTGTTGTTACACACCTACAGCATTCCCTCATGTGCACAGGTCCCTATTGACAGTATACAAGTCACAGTATTGCATGTTCTACTGTAATGTCACAAGACATTACGTCGGCTTTGCCTGCTGACAGACTACAGCCTCTGGGCAACTTTCATTAAAAAAATTAAAATTTTAAGAATAAAATAAAAATCAGCAACTCTTTCTCAACAATAACACCTATATGAGAAGTCTCTCATTCCGCTCTGCACACCACCTACGAAAGAGGTTTATAGACGATGCCCGCTTTGACAGCTGCAGAATACACGAGTTTATGAAAAACACTCTAATGCTATTTGGCACTGTATGCATAACGCCATTTCTGCTTTTTCCAGTTAGTCTTTACACAGTCTCTTCCTCAGATACAAAGTTAATTCTTGCCCCTGTAAAAGTTTAGCCTGAAAAACACTGAGCAAGCTCTTCAGCTTCAAGACAGAGCAGTCATATAAGCGACCCTTTCTACCTTTATCTGTGAGCACAGGCGTTTCGAAAGTGTGTATCTGCCCTAACACATCCTTCAAAGGAGAGCAGTATCTCACCACACCAAAAGCCAAGTGACGGAGACTGCTATACTCCTCAGAGATACCTTTCAAGCCCCTCCTGCGGCAAGACACATGGGGATGGCTGATCAGTGTCCTTAACACAAGCTCACATGAAGCTCCAGACGTGGCCATGTACTCAGCCACACAAGGCACAAGGGACACAGGGTGTTCCCCAGCTTTGAAAGTAGATTACCACGTACAGCTACATGCTTGTTTACTTGACTGAGATCCATATTTAGACACGTATACAAGTACATAATCCCGAGCTGTTTATTGGGACAAAAATCCCACTGAATGCAGTGGTTTTGTGTTTGCCTGTACAGCTGAGGACTAAACCCTTAAATCTTCTATAGTACCTATTTGCACATTTCTAAATCATCAAATAAAAAAGAAAAGTGAACATGCCCATGTGACCATGGATCTCTCTGACACTTGGCTACATTCGGATTCAGAGAGCACAGTGTGCCTTTCTAACACTGCTGATACAAGTACTAAGGCTCGACCCATCTATTTTGAACAAGAGTTCCTAAACCTTGATATTCTATAAGCTGAGTAAATTTCTAACTGACTTTATAAGCCAAAACAACTTTTCTGAAATAATTTAAAATTATTTACACAGGAGGGACAAATACTTTCTAAAAGAAACAGACTGTCCAGTCCTAACATTTCTCTCTAACTGCTTCCATTTAGAGGGAAAATCCTTCTTTATTGACAGTGAACTGTGTTCTCTAGCTGGCTAAGCAATTCTCAGCCCATCACCTTTTGCAATTCTTATGCTTCTTCCCTAATCTTAGGATCAATACAGCATCAGTCTAATCCTATCATACAATTCATATTTGTATGGTTTATCCAGGACTCTGAACCCACCAGTGAGCAGCAAGCTTGGTACTGGCACATAAAGTGGCTTTTCTTCATTATTGGTCAAAACGTGTTGAGGTCAACCCTGTTTACTTGGTAACCATGCTGCTAGAGCTCTATGGTCAAGCCCTACTAGGGCCTCTGGCTTTGAATTCATCTGCCAAAAATGCAGTGTGTATCTATCTATTTTTATATACATATAAAGCACACTCCCCAGAAATGCTGGCATTCCCAATACTAAAACATGGTCTGCTAGATGTCAGTAGTATCATTATTATATTACTTTAACAATTCCCCAAGCATTATATTAGTTGGACTGTAGTAATTAAAATGTTGATCCTAAGAATACAAGGTAATAAACCACTTTTAAGTGACCACGAAAGCTGCCTCATAACACACATTAACCAATAAAAGTTTATTTTCCATTAAATTAATCAGATTAAAAGACATCGTTGCAAGAAGTCATGTGTAGCCAGCATGAATTTTTCTATGTCAGTCACTTCGACAACTGGATAACCCGGATTCATGGAAAAGATGACGTTATGAGACAATTTAAACAGAATCTCACATAACTGTGATAATTAAATCAATTCTAATGCGTTCTCTTAGAATGATTCTTATTTCTTCACAGCAGATAGCATTTAATTGAAAGACCATACATGATCTGAGAACTATAACACACAAATCAGTACAGTCTATTGAGTAGGTTTACAAACATACTGAAGTGACTATTTTATAATCTCTACTCTTTGGCTTTTCAAAGCCATGCCAGGAACAGGGCTGCCAAAGTACACGAGTAACAGTTTGAAAACTACATTCAAAAAGGTGTTCTAGAAAGTGTCATGTTAGACAAGCTTCTTTCTGAAAATGAGTTACTGACAAAGCTCTGTAATAACACTCAGTGTTCTATGCATAAATACATGTGCAAACACAAATATTTGGAAAATAATCAGCATAAATACAGAGACAGGCACAAATCGCTATGAAATTCACTTTCAAAACACATATACAAATAATGCAGGCTTTAATGGTAAACATTAATAAATACACTTGCTTCAACAGGAATGCAAAACTAATGCATATTTTAACCACAGACAAATGCAGAAATTACTTGTGTGGAAGTACTAAAATTCAGCAGAATGAAAATATTATTTTTTGAAATTCCTATCATCAAATACCATGGATACCTGGAACATGTTTTCAAGGCAAATGTGGGGACTGTCATTGTTAGTCACTACTAGCAGTAATAAGAATTTCACAGTGCTCTGAAAATGTGCTTCCATTCATACAGCACGTGCAGTGCTGCCTCTCCCATCCTTAATTAAAGCCTATATTTGTTACAGAAATCAGAGCAACCGCGGCACATGTTTCAGAGGTGCAGTCAATCTGAAGTCATGCCTCACGCTTATCTCGTCACAAGGCTGCAGCAATCAACTTTATTGCCTTCAGACACGTCGGCATTGACATACACCCCCGCTGCCGGCGGTTTCCCCGAGGAAGGGCGCTTCCATTGGCGTCACCACCGGGACACCTCCTGCCACTGACATGGCTCAGCTGCACGTTTGCAGGACTGGCCTTTTAAAAAGTCGACCGTATAAACTGGGCAGTGACCAGAATGAGCTGCAGTTATACAAGAAGCAAGGAAATATTATGCAAGACCACAGGAAGTCAGAGGAGACAGCATTCTGGGCAGGCCTGGCAAGGAGTCTGTGTGAACTTCAGCTAACAAGCAAAGCTCGGTCATTGGCGCCAAATTCAGCAGAGAACATTCCCAGTGCTGCAAAGGATAACACTCCCCATGCTTTTGCCAATGGGCTAAATTCCAGGACGCCATGTACCTGATGAAATGCAGATAAACCCGGGTCTTACTTTTCACCAAGTTTTCACTTATTTTTAAAATTTGAGGCATATTTTGGGCCAACACTTGTTAGAAGTGGCAAATGGTTTGTTTTCACGGCTTTGCTAATAGATCACTTGTTCTTACACTCTCTGTAATTTCAACTACAATAAGTGACCTACAAAGAAAACATTTGGCTGGAGCCTCATTTTTTCCATGCATCTTGCCCATCTCTACCTCAAGGCTCTCTGCTAATAGGATATGTGAGGCTTATGGATTCCTTTTCCCTTGGCATTTTGGAATGACCTCAGAAAATGCACTTGGCACAAAAAGATGACACCCACCTTGCACATAACTACACTATTTTAGTCTGCTTCCATGTCAAAAGTAATTCTTTGGGGGTTGGCCTTTTCTTTCATTTCTGAGAATTACCTCACCCAGGTCCCACTTGGAGAAGAAATTCATTAAAATGCAGCAAAATTGGTTTCCAAAATGACTGAAAAAATTTGCCTTAATCTGGTAAACATTCATCATCTTGCAATGAGTTTAGAGAAGTTTTATGCTTTGTTCCAGGATTCACCTTTAAAACATCAATGATAAGATGTTGGAGGTGGAAATCCATTTTGAGGTTCACACACACATGCTGCCAAATAAGAAGCACAGCATGCAAAGTCTTACACAACACAAAACAATTACCAATTGTGATGAGAGTAGACAAAGCGTTCTCAAGAGAATCTATTTTATGTTTGTAATCACCCTCAAAAAACACACAATAGCGCTCTCCTTCCAGCAAATACATAATACAAACAAAACCCAAACAGTAGTGCTGCCTTGACTGAGGGAAGTGATTCTGAGAAGTCTAAGAGATCTCAAGTAGATACTGATTGCCAACGCCAATGAACCAATTTTAAAAGTTTTCGTCATTTTCACTGCTTATGGGAACAGAAAACATATGCAACTCCTAACAAGAGATTCCTGCCTTCAACCCAGTTTGCACATGAAAAGGTTCCCACAACATACTGCTTTTGCAAAAATAATTAAACAAGCACTGCAACAACACAGGAAAGTGAAAATGTTAGTGGTGACAATGCCTTCATTGTTACTGCCAGTATAACAATGCCCAAAATTAATCATGACCCTGACAATCAACACCAAGGCGCACACAGTTGGACCTCTCCAACCAAAACAGATCTTTCTACAGCCGGATTCAGAGTTATGGCTGTTGAGAAGTGCAGTTGTTTCTCCAGTTGAAGTCAGCAATTCCTGTCCAGCAGAAAGAAGTCCAGCTGCACTTCTCAGGGCCTGAGTCAAGCATACACTGGTGGTTTTCATGTGGCCAGTCTAAAACACCTCACAGTATCGAGTGTTAGCATTAATCATAGTTGCACAGTAGTTTCTTCATCCAAAACGAGTAAGGCCTAAGCATGCAGAAACACTCAGAAATACCCAGGGTAAGGAACAGCATTCTATCTCTATTTCTACTAAACAGCAAGGCGAATATCTCACAGTAAGTTTTTAAACACCACAAGGGTTAACTAGTGAGCCACGCAACAAAAACAACAAGCTGTTTTTCCAACAAGGGCACCAGGAAAAACACATTTCTCCAGATTCTGCAGGCTCCCGGTGGATCCTGGTACCTGTGGCACAGCAAGCTGAAAGCCTGTAGCTGGCTGGTACCTGGACTTCTTCAGCCACAGAAGGCTCTCGTCTCTACAGGGGAATGCGCTTGTGCTGCAATTTTCCCTTGAAGCCATCACAACACCTATTCCCAGGTATTTAATATTCTTGAGATCTTTACAGCTCTGTCAGAAATGGAGACAGAGACACACTGAAAACATGTAAACCTTAAGAAAACAAGCTAGAAGAGGATAATTCATCTAATCACTGTCTCATCATTTGTTAAAATTTCTTTTGATTACTGCATTTCCAAGTAGTTCACCGAGCCAAAATCCTTCTCCAAACTTCCTATATGCAATTCATATTCAGCTACAACAAACCATAATATACCTACCATCACAAGCAGTAAAGCATTTACTTTCCTCAGGGTGGAGGGGGAGATGTTTTGACTCTCAACACCAAGTACATCTCTATGCTGACGTCTTCCCTTTATTTTCCTTCAATACAGTGATTTCATATTCCACAGCTTCACTGTATGTCCTAAAACATCTCCTGGTATGAGAGCAAACTAAATACTTTCAAAATAGAGTGCACTGAAATAGATTTGCCCACCAAATATTTCCTTCTTAGAAATGTGAATCAGAACTGACTTCCTATACAAGTAACAGTATAAGAACAGATGCTTACTCTGCTTTCCTCATATCTTACTGTTTGACCATTTAATTTGCTTAATCCACCAGCTAAGAGAAGTAGAACCCAAGTGAAACCATCATGAAACTCCCTTTTCAGAGGATAAAGGTTCATACCACACACAGCTGACACCATATTTTCCTCAAAGGTATTTTCACAAAGCCGTACCCAGAGGTCTCAGGCAGAAACTGAACCCCATTTTGATCAAAGTTCTAGACATTATGAAGCTGGAGGGTTTTTTGGTACAAAAGCCAGAGTACTTCATCTGTTAAATAAGGAATAAACAGAAACTAAGAAACCCTCCCAACAGGAACACACAGCTCAACACACAAATGACTCGGTAAGCTCATTCCACGGCTGTAACCTACCCGAAATGTAATACAACATGAAATCATTTTGTGTTTGCAATGTATTCATCACATGACTCCTTCCAAAGGAATGCTCTATAATGACTTCACGTTGGCAGGATTTCTTCTTAAAGGTTTTAACAGGTCAGGCAGCAGGTATTCTTCCTCTTTCACCTCTGCTCCACATTAGCCATCACTGTACCTGAAAACCTTACTGTGACCTGCAATGCAGACTTTGCTCCCTGCTCACTTTATTCTCCAGGCTGAAAGAGCACTGAAAAGTCACTACTTTTTGAGTAAGCACCATTGACTGTCATCCACCTCCTTTAAAATGAATTTTTTAAAAAGTGTCAGAAAGCAATAGTGGTGGTCACTGTGGTTCATTGCTTCATAATTGCCCTTAGAGAAGCTAAAATTTAGTTATACCATGCTTACAGTGATATTTAGTTTTGGGGGGGCAGGAGATGTTGTCCTAAGATTTAGCAGGCAAAGGGAAAAAAGTGGTGCTATACAGGTAACGCAGATTCTTTCATTACCTTCTTCAGGGCCTGGGCATACAGTATGCAAAGCCGTCAATAAAGGTTGGTATAAAATGTTAGGGTTTTCTCAGTGTTTCTACTTTACACTGAAGAATGTGCCTGCTCCATCTTCAGGCCAACCCTGCCACTCATATGCAGGAGAAGCCTTAACTGAATGAAGATGCACAGGCTGTGTGAAGGAGGTTGTGAATGCTGACCTCTAAACCGATGTCACATGAACCCCGCATATCAGCACCGCTTTACTTTCTTACAGCTCTCAGTTCAAAGAAACTGAGAGCAAATGATTGCCGGCTGAAACCCTACTGAACTCCACATCTGCAGAAAAGACTGGTTTTGGTATGACAGTCAAACCCTCCTTTTCATTCTTATTGCCTGTGGGTTGCTCACCTGCCTGCTCTGTGATGAAATCTGAAAGAATAAGGGGTTTTATCATCTCCCAGATGCTTTCAGGGTGTTGCAATCCTTCGCCGCCACCGCCGCCAACACCACCCCATCTCCTCAATTGCTTGGGGCGGCTAAATTGCACACGGATCTTATATGACAGGAGGGACAAATTCAAAGGTGAAGCAAGCGAAGGCGTAGGTCACCCATCAGGACATGGGTGTAACCCACATATTGAGGAATAATATGGAGCAGTGCAGTAAAGAAAGCAATTAACCAGGCAATATAAGAGTGAGAGATAACCAAACTCCTTCCATTTGAGAACCCCCTGCTACAGTATTTTCAAGTTAGGTTTATCACACAAGCTTCTTGCCGACACATCTACAGCATTGCCTTAGGCATAGAAAGTCCCTACCTTAAAAAGTTTACAGTCTATTTTAAATAAATAAGACAGACAAAGGGTGGAAGGAAGGATATACTGCCATCCCAGTTTTCCAGACTGGGGATCGAGGATAACTACAGCGATCAGTCACACTGTCCAGGCTACATTACCAACCCAATGTCCCAAGCACCCAGCAAGACAAAGAGCCAGGCCAAGCAAGAAGGGCTTTCAGGGAGTGTGTGGAGGGGAAAGGAGACAGGAGAAGCAGCTGCACAGGCAAGACCCACTTGCTGAAGCTGCTGTTCAGCAGCTAGGTCAGTTACCAGACCCAGCTTTCACAGCCAGCTCTACTGAGAGTGGCGAACAAGTTCAAGAGATAGAATCCAAAACATGATTTTATTCAGCTTCACTACATTTTGGCCCAGGTCCTCATGCCAGAGAGGCTTTGTTCAGGCCAGTCGTGCAGTTGACAAACAAAAGTAGGGTTGGGGGGCTGGTTTTTCTTAAATGAGAAATAATGGCTGTTTCGAAACACCAGCATTATGTTTCCCTCAAGATATCTGCACTTGCTTCTATTTCATTTTCAAGCCAGCACATGCCTAAGCGAACAGGATAGTCCCCTTTTGTGAATCATTGGGAACATAAACTCAGCTTTGCTGTTACATAAAAGCCAGTAGAAGCGTTAAGACAACTTAACGCTAAGACAACTGAGCACAGAAAGGATGTGACCATAAAAATGTTCCTCTGATTAGTAATGGTAATAAACACATCCTTCAAATCATTTACAGGGGAAAACCCAAGAACTAGATATATTAACACTAACTGATAATCTTACAGCTGCAGCACAAAAACAGCCCACCCGCAGCTGAACCAAGCTGTGTTCCCTCGGTCAAACAAGAAATCTTCCTCCCAATCACTCACATAAAAGTGCTGCATGAAGCAATAAAGGGGTCAACACCCCCCAAACATCTACCTTTCCTTAAAAGTGTAAGTAATACTATTTTGTTAAGACCAAGCATCATGATCTGTCTTGGCTAGATGGGGTATTGGTTTCCTCCTCTGCAAGCAAAGGTTATCCATCTCAAGTGCAAGAACTGGCAAATTCCAACTCTTTGCATTCTCTGAAATTCACGAGTCAGCTTAAAGGACAATGGCAAATGAGTCTTCCAGGTCAATATGGGGATAACTAGAAGAAGTAAACCAAGAGCCACATTTGTCATGGATTTCCTTTGCAACAGAGAAGGAATGGGAAAATCCAGGGACAGATAAAAGCCAGCAGTAAGCAAAGCCCTGCTGCTCCTTCAAAGACAGCTCTTTCCTTCACATGAAGGCAACATCCACAGGCTATTCCAAAATGCTAACTCCTTCCCAAAGGCTCTCCCCCTTCAGTGAATTGGACAAATGCAGCTTTCCTAGAAGAAATTATCTAGCAGAAGCTGTACAGAAAAAATACCATAAGCATTTTCACCAGTGTCCAACCTTCTCTCACAAGTTATGAAACACACCAGCAGCAACTGAGACCTTAAAAAATAAAAAATCCTGGAGTGGAGTATAGCTATAATTGGTCATCAGGTTTGTATTCCAGAGAAATACTGCCTAAGGAGCCATGGCATGATAAAGCCACTTAATGCTGAACTTCTTCTCACACATCCATGTATGATGCTGACATTCCATAGATCATTCCAAAACCATTTTGGTTCTAAACTTCCCATCAGCTTTAACTCAATACCCTCCATAAATACCTAAGAGTCTGCAGATACAGTTGTTGTCATCAGCTGATGACTATGTTACTTAATTATAATGGCATATGAAAATCTAACCAGCCACAGCAAGACATATAATCTCAGAAGATACTCTGGTATTTGCAACAAGTTTTGGACATAAATTGTACAGACAGCTAAAAGCTTGGTACATTCCTGGAAACATTCCCCATTTACAAATGTAGATATACAGAGTGGGGTGGTTTTTAAATGTCACAAAGATCTTTGAAGTAGTGAGACAACAAGTACCCAATAACACCAAGAATTTACTGGCAGAGAGGGTGATACGATTGTGAAAGAAGGCACAGGCCTTATAGACCAACACCAGAACATCCCAAACACAATGGTTGAATAGAGTTGCTTTGTAGTTGATCATACAAATGCAAGTGCAAATGACTACAACTGTGATACTAAGAGTTTAAGCACCTTTTTATGGTAGTAAATACCTTAGATATGCTAATGGTGAAACAAAATACAAGGAATGTTCTTTAAAGCTTCCACCACCTTTACAAAAACTTCCACCACCTTTATAAAAACTGCCTAATAACCATCCCACTTCATACTTCCTTCAAGCTTGTTACCAAAGTAAATATTTATCTTAAGAGCACATGAATATATCTTAAAGGAAAAATACTATAGAGTAACTTTTGAACAACATTAGAAAACTTGCACCAAAATTATCAGCTCTTAATGGATTTTTCCCATGCAGATTAAAAAAGTTCATAAGGCATCTGACACTAAATTAGCACCAGCTTTCCCTTTTAAGAAGGGAAGAACAATAGGGCACATTTTTAAGATTTCATACAACCTATTCAGGCCATTGTATTTGCTTCTTAAACTGAAGTCATTCAGCAAACCACCCTCTGTATCCTAAGTTTTATATATATATATATATATATATAAAATAAGGATTCAGCAGCTGACTACCTAAAAAACCCACATGTACTGGACCAAAGGTGAATATCACCCGGGATAACTATATTTCAAGATATTATTGTATCTGTTAGTTAAAGCAATAGCTTTTGTGGGAAAGGCAAACATTTCTCTCTCTCACCATACATAGGCAGGTTTTCAAGAACATGTCTTTTGAGAACAACTTAAAAATTCTGCAACATGCTGTTTTCGTCTCTCCCATATTTTGTCTTTCTTGTTTGTCATATCAGGAGTCAGTGAGGTGGGCCAGGGGTTATGGAGGGCCTTTATTGCTGTTTTCAACTATACTACTGTCTTTAAAGAGCTGTTCACATAACCAAAGCTAGAGAAGACCTTTGCCATCGTCAAGTCACACTTCCTGCCTAACCCAATCCAAAGGCAACTAAGTATCTTCATCAGATCTGGTAACTTGTTTAAGCGATTGCAGTTTTTGAAAGATTGTGACTCTTTTGATTTCAAGGCCTCAAGTGATGAGGCCCTCATGACTAGTGTAAAAGGAGTACCTAGTATCTTGGTTTAGCAGATAAAGATTTCTCCTGAAAGGAAGGCAGGAACTTGACTGAGGTCAAGCCACCATGTATGTGTCTTGTGGATTTCAGTAAAACAAAGAAGATCTGGAAAAAAGCCCAATTGAGTCAAACACCAGAAAAGAAAGGAGGGAAGGAGGGAAGGAGGGAAGGAGGGAAGGAGGGAAGGAGGGAAGGAGGGAAGGAGGGAAGGAGGGAAGGAGGGAAGAAAGAGAAAAAAATCTTTACATTAAAAAGAGACTAATAATTACTTAAGTCTCATTCAAATGAAATTTAAAACCTCTGATTTTCAATTAACAATGTAGGGCAACACAGGAAAACGTATAAAAATGAATCCAAATCTAAAATGTTTCACCAATCTCCAAATGTTTTGACAATTTCTCAATCCAATCCCTTCATTTTAGCAGTATAGCTAAAA
This sequence comes from Lepidothrix coronata, assembly GCF_001604755.1. Taxonomy (NCBI): domain Eukaryota; kingdom Metazoa; phylum Chordata; class Aves; order Passeriformes; family Pipridae; genus Lepidothrix; species Lepidothrix coronata. The sequence continues at coordinate 5,930,450 of NW_016690213.1, read as the reverse complement.
CTAGAACACTAGCTCTTGTTTCCTTGTGCTCTGGAAAATTATTTTCCAAGAAAATATTTATTTTTGCAGAAAATATTAAGTCTACCAACTGCATCTGCAGCTCAGTAACCCATTGTTCAAAACTTGCACCTTATATCTTACCTTCATTTGCCTAACTCTAACCAAATGTATTTTTATATATTAGATAATGTGTAATAAATATTTACAATAGATTAAGTTCACGTTTCAGTAGTTCCAAATAGTTTCTAAATGATCCTGGTAATCTTATTGCACATACACCTTCAGACAGACTGTTTGCTATCAAGTGCCATAAGTCACACCCACATGATTCATCCATTAGGAGAGCTCCTCAATTACAAAAACCCAAAAACCAACCAAAATCCAAACCAACAACAAAAAAAAAAACAACCAACAAAACCAAACAAATCCCACCACGCACAACCCTACCCATATCACTTCTAATTTTAGCTTTTCCTTAGATAACACAATTTCCTGAAAGAGAAGGAGACTGCTCACATTGCTCTAGCTCCAAAATGTTACTGTAAAAGTATTGTTAATTGTAGAAGTACTTGAACACACAGTATTTCATATTCAAACATAAAGGGATGTTGCAGTGCTTCAGCCTTCTGTTCTGCTTGGGATGCAGGGAAGGAGATGAAAGCAACAGGGCATGACTAATTTTGGAGGGGGGCGGGGAATGAGGCAGGCAAGAGAGTGCACTCTGCACTCATGAGTTTTCTATAGGGATAAAAAAAAAGAGTAAGGCAACCCACTAGTCCTAAGGCCGGGCATTCATCTGTATCTCCCATGGCTGTGGCTACGGCTCCAGCTTCCAGGGATAGCCTCCAGGCCAAAAGCAACAAGATATCCAAAACTTAAACTGGTTGTGGGCACTGCAGAAAGCAGATTTTTTTTTTTAATTCAAAGAAACTTCAGGTAGGTCTGACAGCAGCCCAGATAAATATGAAATAGCATCATCTGCCCACCACCTATTGCATAAATACATCTGTCATTTTACAGATCTGAAGGTCTGAAGCAGATACTTGTGGAAGAATCATCATTCTGTTAAGTTTACTTTTATTTTGGTACACTGCAAAATAAGTACTCATTTATAGAGAAAATGGTGACCTAATCACCACTACACCTAGCTGGGCAAAAATAGCTGCGGAGATGTATTTGTTGCTTCGAGTTATCTTAAGATCATGGCAGGACAATGACTGTTGAACTTATATAGTAAAAAACCAAGCAAACAAATCCCAACCAAATCCCTTAAATGGCCATAGTCAGTTGTTGTCTCCCTCACAATCCTGCTTTACAATCTGCCCAAATTCTAGCCTGGAGGTTTCATTCATGCAGGTCACAGCTGGGATTTAGGGACATGCCTCAAGAAGTAAGGACCAGAGGAGCAGCCAGGCTAAACCAAGATGCAGTTTGAGACACATTTCTTGTTGGAAACACCAATAAGTTGTTGAAATCTCTTTGAAAAACAGTTTGGTCTCATGGATACTCCACGAATACTTGAGATTAAAACATATGCTACTTAATGTTTGCTTGAAAGAAAATCACTGTTTAAATACATACACAGCAGAATGAAGAAGCTTGGGGGGTGGTTCAACATATTTGTATTAGGAATGAAAACCACTAAGGAGCTGTATTATCCTGGTTTTGTCCCACTTGAGAGCAGGATCAAAATAACAAAGTGTTTTTTCCTCCTGCCCAGATGCACAGAACTTGTTCATAAAGCTGTAATAAGCCAGTATTAATCGTGCACCCACAGGCTAACATAAAGCATGTGTAAAGTTTCTGAATTTTTCAGACAATCTTCTTGGAGGCAACACCCTAAACATTCCCCTAAATCAAAGAAACCTGCTGATTCCACATATTAGCACACAGAGGAAGGGTCAAGACCAGGGCACATCTTCAACTGAAGATCAGACATAAAAATTCAACTAAAGCAACTTTGCTTCTGGTCTGACAACACATTTGATGAGTTTCCATATAATAGAATATTTAATATTTGCTATATTATGTAATGCAATGGACAGAGAAGCATAATGGAGATGCTATCCAACTCCAAACTCTTTGTAATAACAGTCAAGTAAATTAAATTAAAAGTCTAACTGTTTTCAGGCCTAAATATGCCCATTTAATCAGAATTTATTATGGCAGATTTTGTTTCAGCTAAATTTTCTAAGCCTAAATAAAGTCACAGAGGAAAGAACCAAAATCGTAATTAGATTTGAGCTCAAGAAGTAAAGAGCACAATTAAATGAGTTACTTGGGAACACTATTTATCAGCCAATTGGCTTACTGTACTTCATTAAGCTACTTTCCAAATGCACAGTAAAATAGTTTTCCATTTTACATACTTCAGGAGTCTTCATGAAAAGTAGTTCTGTAAATTTAAGAAAGAAGTTAGTCTTTCTTAAATAAACAGTCAAGATTTTTATCCTCAGCCTTTATTATATATTGCCTTTTAAGCAAATGGAGCACAAGAACGATAAATGAGAAAAAAACCTGCCAGCTGCATAATATCCATACTTGCACTTTCTCTTAAATTAAGAGAAGTGTTCTCTCAACCTTGTGCCAGCTACTAGGAGTAAATTTATAACTAATAAGATATATATGCCACTGAATATGGAGTAATTAACACAATAGCATTTCACAAATAGTTTTAGAGGAATAAATCCATTTCATGCATCTAAATTATTTTTAAATACAACGTACCTTTGTATTGCTCATTCCCTTACTCTAATGTTTATCCTATTTCTCAGTTTTCAAAAAATACCCATTTGAAAATAATAGCAAAAAGTTCAATGCTTGAAGTTTTCTTCCCCCACCACACCTAGCAGCAGCTCCCTTCTTGGAACCTGAAAACTAAAATCCTTAACGTTTATGAATCCGTCATAGTAAGAAATATTATAGAAAGACAGAAGGATGCATTATTGATACTCATGATGGGTCTCCTGAATTTTGCAGTATAAACAAAAAACTTGTATTAGTGGAGCACCTCCAATATGCAAGGCATTCCCAATGACCCACACAAGATAAACATGACAGAAGATGACTGATATTAGAAGACGAAGAGAAAGGGACATGACAGAGAGAGGTGCTGTATACCAAGGGCTGATGGATTTTTAATTTACCCTAGGTGCTATACACAAGCAGAGCAAGCCCCTGGAGCACCCCGGTGAAACACGAATCCTCAAAAACTTCGGGAGGATGGTACACACTGGGAAGCACTCACATTGTACACAATTTCCACAGCAAAATCCATTCAGCCTTCATTATATTCAAGTATTAAGCTAAAATGCTTTGATTCTATACAGATCAAGCCACAGGAGTTGGGCAAGAGAAATAAAGTGTTCACAAGTAGGCCAGGTTGCCAAGTCAGAGCACAGCCCAACCTCTGCTGCATGCCATTGCAGGCAAAGGGAGACATGAGGGCAGGAACGCAGCCTGTCGTTCCTCATTCATGTATCCTTGGGCCACCCTCTGGTAGAAAAGCCCTCTCCACATCTGTAGAAATGCAGAAAGGGCAGTGAATGCAGAAGGCAGAAGGGGTGAAACCAAAGCATGATAAGTATGACCGGCCAGGATCACTCAAGGGCCAGGATCACTCAAGATGACCTGCAAGCAATGAAGTGTCTGTATTTGTGGTGCTGAAACGTTAAGATCAAATTGCTTATTGTTAGCATGCCCTAAGCACATGTTAAACAGCCAATTTCAACTTATTGATCACCAGGAATTCAGGAAATTACAGCTCCTTTTGATAACTTCAAATAAGAAAAACTGCAGGGGCAGATGTTGACATAGAAGCAAACAAAGTAAATTAAATATGTGGGCTATGCATGGGAAGATGTTGAGCAATAACAAATCTTGAACAATTTTTTTACTAAGTTGAGTAATCTGTGAAAAAAATCTGCAAAGGAAAGTATTCAAAGCTCAATAATTATAAGCTGAAATACATAAAGTGAGGTTTACAAGAGTATAAGGAACAACCTATATTGGCAAGAGAATGGACGAGATCGTCTATTCCACCACAGTCACAGAATAACAGGCAATAGGTAATATACCTGGCAATAGGGACATAGGTTAAAACAGAAAATATACTAGGTAGAACAAAACTGAGACGATATACTTCCTGAAAATTGCAGTTTAACACCTTGGCATATCCAAATGCTCCCATTTCCTGGCATCCAAATTACATCCATTAAGAGCAAACTACTACCTGAGCTCTGGAGAGCTGTGCCATCAGGACGGTTTCCTCATCCCGAGGAGGAACGGCCAAGAGTGACCTCAGCTTGGCAGAGCTATTCTCCTGAGAGAAAGGTCAGTGAAAATTGAGGCACAAAGTGTCTCATTAGAGGGGCTCAACATCAAATAAAGCCCAAAGTGAAAGGGTAATTGAAAACAGTCAATTACCTAGACAATAACTGGGAGCAATCCTGTTACTTTACTATCTGGACCAGACGACCTTAAACACATTAATATAACACTACATAGTTAGGATCACAAAACAGTACTGTATGGGGACCACTAGCACAGAAACACCCTGAGCTGCAAAACTGGTTTATTTTTCATACAACTGGAAAACAAGCACTGAAATCCCCAAGTAACAAAACAACTGAAAAGGTGAAGCCAAATGACGTGTCCTTCTCAGCCATACTTAACTTGTCCCGAGCCTGGTTTCAAACCTCAAACATACACTGCTGTCCATCCAGAACAGTTAGTTTAACATACCATCCTTTCCTAACAAAATAACTATATCCTACAAACAATTAAAAAAACATGATGACTAAATAATTAAAAAACACACCAAGATATTCTACCATACTGCTCTAATTACATTGAGACCTATGTACTATTTGTCATTGTACTTCACAATGATCATAGATATTTCCTCCTTAGCTTTTACTATTTTACTAAAATGCGTTATACCCTTTTATTCCTCCTCTTCCCAGTTTCTAATTACTGGCATTCTAAGAAAGTATTTATTACCGTGTAGATAATGATTTTTTAAAAAATTAAGTTAAAAGAATAATCATATTAATCTCAGCTCTGTATCTTGGACTAACTCTAAATGTGGGAAATCAGTTTCTTGAAAGTGCTGTAACATTGGTTCCAAATAAAGCAACTACTCTTTTCTACTGACAAACAGAGCTTCGAATGAGAACCTGAGGATGCTCTTCAAATTAAATGGATTATTAAGAGAATCAAATATTATCTTCCATAGAGCATTTATTTAATAGTAAAGAGAACTATTCCTCTAAACATATGTTCCAGAGCTGCCTGGAAATCTGGTAAACCAGATTACCCATAACACTCCCACCACCCTTTCTCTGTGAAACTGATTTATAAATGCCATTAGCAAGTCAGGTTAAGAGTTCCTAGCTACATATCTGGATAGAGATCAACCAAATAATACAACAGCTGTTGAACTCAAGGCAATAAACCTATTCTATAACAGTACTGGAAAATTAAGAAAAAAAAACATCTTGCTTCAATAGGCTACATAGGGTATGTTCCCATTAGGGACATCCACATGCACACTGACAGGGAGGCACAAGGGAGCTGTCTGAAATCCCTCGTATGACACTCTCCCAGTTTCACAAACACTAATTTACGCAACAATCCCATGAGCCAGATAATAACTAGCCTACTTCTGAGAGAAACAGAAAAACTGTCACTGAATGCCACAATACTTAAAATCAGTGACAGGATCAGGATTAGGGTTCAGACTTCAGTCCCATGAAGTTTGTGTCGTATTTCCACAAAGCACCTCAATGTATTTTCCTACAAGATTAGACAGTGTTAGATCCCTCACTGTGCTTGAAAATCAGAGGTTAAAACTGAAGAGATTAAGAATGCCCCATTAAAATGAGGTGATAAAATGAATGCAATGTATTTTCAATATGTACACTACTTCATTCTTATCATTCCTTATAAACTATAACACATTTTTATAACTACACACTGTGTAGTTATATAGTAATATGTGTAGTTTTATATCACACTGTGGTAGAATTTTTTACTCTCTTTTTCAACATAGGAAGACACAAAATGTGTGTATATTTTATACCCTGCACAGAAGATTGATACCTAGAACAAAATACACTTGAGGCAATTGTTTAACCTTAACACATTAATGTTTGATAAACTGAGGAAAACAGAACTACATACTACACTACCTCCCCTATTACATTGTCATAGAGTGACTCAGTAAAAAAGAAGCTATTACAAAAATAAAAAGACAGTGTTTAAAGTTTACTGCATCATCGACTGGATAGAATGCATAACAACAAAAAATTCTTAGTCTGTAAATCACATAGTTTATGAACAGAATCTAGAGCCAGAACAGCAACCTGTGCTGATAATGAAGTCATTCTTGTGACTGCCTGCTATATAAAACAGACTAAATAAATATGCTGGTATGAGACTTCACGGACCTTTATTCACTTGCTTAGCTTTCTCTATCTCAGTGCACTCGCTCATCCACAGGGAACGTTTATAGCTTTGGAGCAACAAGTAGATACTTCACTTAATCTCCACCTATAACTTCTGCGTTACGGATTGTTGAGTTTTATTTTGATGGTCATTCTGAAGAACCAGGAGGAAAACGCACTCTTTAACGCAAGTACGAAACCACTAGTGCGTTAATTTGATTCCCTCTGAAAGAGTCGTTATGGCAGTGTGGGAATGCCTAGATTTACATCCTTCTCGAAGGGCAGCGACAGACGAAGCGCTGGGCACTCCTGGAGCTCTCGGCCTTGCGGGAAAACCCGCTGACAGCTGAGGCGCTCCACGAACCACGGGAGATGCGAGTTCTCCTCGCACCGCGTCCAGCGTCTCGGGCTGGAGCGAGGAGGTGTCAAAACCTAGTAGCTTTATACAACTTGTAAGTGTTTATAAAGCCTGTCAATTACATCCACACGACGTCAATTATGAAACATGTTTTGCTAAGGGTGCTGCTACCTTCAAACCCCCCGTCCTCAACTGGAAAACCAATTTCCTAATAACTCAGCCCTCGCTGGTATCAAGCCCTGCCACAGCGTACACTAACTACAGTCATCCCGCACCGGCAGGCTGGCCCTGCCTGCCAGGTGCACCTGCCCGCAGCCTCCGCCGGGCCCAGCCGGGCTGGGACGCTCGGGACGTGCCGCCCGCGGTGCCGCCCGGCGGGGGCAGCTCCCCGGGCCAGGCGCTCCCCGGCTCGGCGGGGCCCGGATGGAGCGGGGGCTGCCCCGCAGGGGCGCGGCGCTGCTCCGCTGCCCCTCTGCCCGCGCGGGCTGGGCGAACCAACACCAACTCCCTCCGCAGCTGGTCCTCGCGAAGGCTCCGGGTCGAGCCCTCGCACAGGAGCCGCGGCGGGGGGAGGCGAGGCCGCGCCGCCCCGCCGGCAGTGCCGCCCTCGGGGAGTCCCGCGGCCGCAGGGGGCAGCCAGAGGAGGAAGAGGAGGACGCAGCGGCCCGAGCAGCCCGGCGCCTCGCCCGCGGCCCCTCACCTTTTCTTCTCCTTGTCAGCTGTCATCGCGGCGGCTGTGCCGGCTCCTGCGCCGCCTCTCGGGCCGGGGCGCGCTCAGCACCTGCCCGCGGGACGCAGGGGCTCCGCGGGCGGCGGGGGTCGGGGTCCGGTTCGGCCGGGTCGCCCCCGAGGCGGGCGTACAGTCTCAGGACACTGCCGAGGATTGTACGGCCCGCCCGGGGGAGGCGACGGCGGCGGCGGCGGCTGCTGCTGCGGGGCAGGAGCGGCGCGGCGACGGGGCTGTACAGCTCGGCGCCGCCCGCAGAAAGTTCTCACTTTAAACCTTGGGCCGCCGCCGGCCGCGGGGGCAGGGCCGGCCCCCTCCGCCCCGGCCCCGGCTCGGCCCGGCCCGGCCCCGCCGCCGCCGCCGCGCCCGCCAATGGGGGCCGGCGGGGCGCCCCGGGCTCCCCGCCCCCAGCACCGGCCCGGCCGGGGGTCAGCGGGGCCGCCCCCGCCCCGCCAGCACCGCGGGGAGCGCGCCCGCGGGCACCGGGTGCCGTCCCATCCGCCGCTGTTTTGCTAGTTATCTTCTAGTTATTTAACTTTTTAGTTATTTACTATGTTTTTTTTAGTTATTTAACTTTTTTTTTTTTTTTCCTGAGAGGTCTTTTCTCCGGTGTCTCCGCGCCAGTGCGGTCCGGGGGCCGCCGCGGCACCTGCCCGGCCGGCGCGGAGCCGCTGCGGGGCTGCCCCGGCGCCGGGCGCTACTCCCGCAAGCGGGGAGCGGCCCCGTCTTCGCCCCCTGGAGCATCCCCCGTTCAGTGCGAGGCAGGGGGGTGTTGAAAAAAAAAAATTTAACTTAAAATTAAGAAAATAAAACCCATAACGACCGCGCGGGCTGGGGGAGAGGCCCGGAAGCCATCCCCGGCGTGCGGGACCGCCCTGCCCCGGCCCGGCTCGGCCCCGGTCATGCACGGAGAGGAGAGAGCGTGACAGCGGCGGAGGGCACAGGGATGCGCAGAGGAGGAGGGGGGGGGGCTGCACTTTTGCCTCCCTGATGGGACTTCCTTCCTATCCCTGTTTTTTCGATTTTATTTTCTATGTCATGTTGTATATTTCGGCTCAGGCACTTTTAAAACTCCTGGTGTTGACAGACGGTGAAGCGAGTCTCTGGCAAGTGCCAAAGCCCATCTCATGCTAGCACCTGCTATGGCTTGCTGCAGTTAAGTTAAATGTAAATAATAATAAAAAAGAACCCTCACTTTGATTTCTGTTTATTTTACACCAAAGCAACTAGCGTTGCTAGACAAGGGATTACTAGAATTTTTCTGATCTTGTCTTTCATCATGGTAGAAACTGCAGTCTTATCCTCATGTTTTCTTACATCTCAAACCAAAATACATGCACCTTTGTATTAAGCTGCACTGGGTTTCCTTTACTTCTGGGAAATGGAACTACTGTAGGCAACTTGAACCAAACCAGACTTATTTCTTGGTAATTCAAATTTGAACAATTTCCCTATGCCATTTCACAGGCTAGTTTGTGTACAATGGATCAGAGGGAGTTTTCCTTCCCCCCCCTCTTTTATACAGTATGAATGTTCAAAGAAATGCATTTGTGTTTGAATTTGCATATTCTGTTCTCAAGTCTGAAAAGAGTTACACATGCTTACACAGCACCAGCCTAATTATGTGGTAACAGTTAGGTTTTTTTCTTGTTATACAAGAGAACCTAAACAAAAGAAACCCACAAATATTTAAAACCTAAGTAAATTTAGTCAAACAAAATTTGTGTATGCAGGACTAAATTTAACCTTCTGGGAATAAGAGAATGCAACAGGATCAAAGAGCCAAGTCACTCATTTCCTAGATTAAATAGACCTCTTCATCCTCCATTGATCTCTGCTGATGTCAATGGTCCTTGTTGTATCTTAAAGCACTTTACTTCGATAAACAACTTGCCTTCAAAAATCAGACAAGAAAAGCATTCAAATTGACTAAATCTAAACCACTCAGTAAATTTCCATTATTTCAGGTCCAGCTCATTGACCTGTTGGCTCTGCCCACATCGATATGGTGTAGTTGATTAACAGTCTACATCTCTTACTCTCTTGGCCAGTAAGGCCTAAAGGTTCTTTGACAACAGGAGAATTCACATCTAAGTGCCACTCAAGAGCCAACACCTGTCCTGTCCTCCTCTGCACAGACAGGTTAGTGGGCTTCAGCACAGGTCAGTGCCCAGCGAAACCTGAATCTTTCTGCTGGATCAGGAAGGTGAAGCAAGCCTGAGTGATTCTTATGGCTCCCTCACAACTTCAGTTGTCCATACTGTTATTTCTGACAAGTGAACTCTCCAACTTGACTGTGAAGAAAATAAATGGCCTGTCCTCTAGAGCTCACTTTAGTTGTTAATTCCCTCTCTTTCCCATGACTATTCAGGGAGGGGAAGATTAAATATATCTTTAAGAGCACTGTCATTTTATTAGAAGCAGTCTGTGACAATAAGGGATCCCCTGGCAACTGCAGAGAGGCAGAAACTTTTGTCCTTGCTGGAGAGCGATAAAGAAAAATCATACAATTTTATTTTCAAATGCACCTCATTACTGCTTTGATTTCTTTTATGATCAGTCAATATTTACTGACAAAAGTACCCACCCTAAGGTGGACTTTCTCTAATCTTATACTACTCAGAAGCTTCAATAGGAGCCACACCACTAGTGAGCACATTTACTCTACAAAACCCACATGAGATGAGAGCTGCCAGAAAAGCCAAGCAAAACCTTGAACTGATAGTAAGCACACTTTGTCCTCTCAATTACTATAGCCATTGTAAGGGCTTTTTTCATTTCGTATTTCCATGTCACTCCTTACATTTTATCTCGCATTTGCTATGTTTTACCATTTTACACTTAGCCTAGTAGGTATAACTCAGATAAAAGCTGATGGAAGGGGTAAAAGTGCTCAGAAAATGTCATGAACTGACCTTAGCAGGGGTTAACTCCGGTTTTTGCTCCCTCCACCAAAGTTTTCAACAGAGTCAACATAGGGGCTTCGTTGCTCTTGGTGGTCAGAGAAAATACAAGCGGCTATGTCTTATCCATTCTGTTCTGGAAAATTTTGGAAATGACCCACATTGCTCCTATGTGAATTATTCTAGAGATGCTATAGGAATAGAGAGCTTTTGATTTCCTAAAAGCAATCTTCAGGTGATCTGCACAGGGTAGTAACTGGGGAGCTCATCCTTCTAGTGCTCCTGGGCAGGAACACGGCATCACCCAAACAAGATGCAAGCAAGCTCCAGATTACTGCCACTTATTCTGAATCACACCACTGATTTAGGACCAGTTATGCTGCATTGTTTTTTCTCAGGATATGCATATGTATGTAATCAACCATACAAATCAGCACTTGCACCACTTTGAATGCGCATAACCATCATCAGTGAAGTGAAAGCACTTCTAGTACTCTGTTTTATGTATGCATGCTACTGGCACCTGTACTGACTGAAGAGCATTAGTAAAACATACAGAAGTTTGACACTGCTCAGCAATTCATGCTCCAGAGTAGTCAGAAGTATTCAGAAGAGAAATACTCGATCTTTTGCTGAGGAGGCTTTTTTAAAATTAAAAGCAGCTCTTAAAAGCAGATTATTGAGGGAACATAGTGTTTGAGATTCATTAATAATCCCTGCCCGTTTTCTTTCTTTTTCTGTCTCCTCAATACTGCAAAAGCAAAAAGTTGATGCTTGTAATAACAAATAATGACATTATGGGAAAGGGAAGGGGAGAAAGGAGAGCCTTGTTATTGCAACACAGCTGAACCTTTGAAGGAAGGAGACAGAATTCTTCACTTACTCATACCAGAATAAGATATAGTCAGGGTACATTTTTTACACAAAATAGCAAACGAAACAGAAAAATATCAAACTTCAGGTTAATTTGTTAGCAGGGGAAAAGTGCTATTTATAAGCTAGATAGAACACAAAAGGTCCACAAATGAAAGTGGGTACTACTCAGATGGAAATATAAAAAAAATGCCTGAACCATGGTTTAAAAATAAAAAAATAAAAAATAAAAAAAAGGGTGCTTTTCCTCGTGCAACAAGTCTCTTACACTCACTCATGCCTTTTTTCATAATCACAGGTGTGTGCCTGTGTCTCAGTATAGATATACCCTCTGCAAAGTCAATAGCTGTGCCCTTTCTCCGCGGTGGCACCAGTTGCTTGCCAAGTAGGAAACAACACCTCAGCTAGCACACATATCCTAAAGGCTCCTTTGTCTCTTGTTACAGTTTCATTCTAGAGAGAGAATTCTTATACAAGAATATAAAACAAGGCACATATATTGCTCTTACACAAGAACAGATGTTAAGAACAACTTATAACAACACTGCCCCTGTTACCCTAGGCAGAAAGCAAAACACACTCCATACGCAATACTGGACCAGCCAGTTTAAAACGTAATTTTGAGGGAATGCATTAAGATGTCTTTGAGAGCTTCCAAATACGGAGTGCACACCTTCAAGCAAGGCTCACAGATAAGCCACAGCATTTGGAGGCATTGATTACTTACAGACACATTCCAGACGTTTCGGCTGTCACACTTCCATGAAAAAAAGACATGATGGCCAAAACGTTGGGAATGTACCCGTAAATATTAAAAGGCTTAAAACTACTCTGCTTATCTTTTGACATTTTTCAAAATTACGTACTGAGGATGTTGTAGGCCTTTCCCAAGGAAAGGTGGTCAAAGACAGTCTAATTAATACAGCAGTGTGTTACAAGACAATCAGTTTGCAAGAAAAACCCATGATAAATAACACAGAAATACTCCCATCATGATTCTGAAGAATATAATTTTAAATATTGGGAAAGCTCAATGGAGAAACAGATGAAATACAGCTTGTTAAATGAAGAGTGTTTTTGGTTTGGGTTTTCCCTTGACCTTCAATAGTTTAGTATTTAGAAATACTATGGTTTTAAGGGACTTTTTTTTTATTGGCCTGTAGAGAGTAAAGGCTGAATGCATTGCTAAGCAGGACCCTGATTCATCATGTAGAATGCAAACAAGACTCCAGCATATTAAAAAAAAAACACCCCTGAAGAGGTAAGAGCTTAATCCAGGAATATGATCTGTTAATGGGTGCTTTTTTGGTGTATAATACAATAATAGTCCAATTTAATGAAAATGAAGTATGAAGCAGATACTGAAGCCAATACCAATGCCTAGTAGTTAACATTCAGTCACTCAACAAATATTTATTTAGAGACAGCATAACATGCCCATTGCAGAACTGAGTTTTAAAAAGAGCCAAGAGGTTGTGTTTTGGTTTGGGTTTTTTAAATTATTATTTTATTTTACAATTTTAATACTACAGGCAGTACAGCTCTTAAATCTTTTAATCTCTGGCAGTTACTTCTAGAGGGTTTGCATGGCGCAGGGGTGATGCTCAAACCTAAGTTGACTTTCTGTATGGCACTGAATTTCCCTCATAATCCTCATGAAGACTCAGTTTAGAGTGAAATTGAAGCAGTGAGCTCTCTTCTTAATCCCAGCACTAAATGCTAATTTAACCCTAATTCAGGTAAATAGATTTGGGCCTTGCTTTTATTCTGGCGAAGTGTAATTTACTCTAACAAAGGTCTTGAAAAGTATTTGTTTTAAAAGAGTCATTCTTAAATTACTGACTTAACAAGGCCACTGAACTCATTAACTCTGTGGACACTTGTTACCTAAGGAAGGTGACAAATTATTGTAAAACTGCAAAGAAATCCTAAATTCTTCAGGCACTGCAATAATAAATGCTACATCCCTGCCAAAAATGAGAGTTTTCTAGGAGCAGAAAACCCTCATAAAAAGGTAAATTCCTTATCACTATATCCTTTGACAGAATCACACAGTACTGCTGAAGCTGCCTGATTTCTAGGTTTGGGTTTTTTGTCCTGAAGAAAAGCTAGTTTTAATGGGTGAGGTTCTTGGTAATTGAAATCCCAGCCCAAAGGTACTACTGTACTACTCCCAAATATATCCTGGGTGCTCGAAAACCTTAATTGACCGGAGGCAGTCATAGATACGAACAGTGGATAACTGTAACCAAGTCTTCTTTAGCTCCCTCCAAGTCAATGATGAACACAAAATTTCCCTGAGGGTGTGACCTGGAGCAAGAGCCTGACTCAGCCCTCTAACATCTGGGACAGCCTCCACCTACCCAGGACACCCCTGCTGCTCACAAGTGGCCTCCTTAAAGGCTGAGAGCTTACAGAAACCCAACTACTTAAAGTGACAGTAAAGTTCGCCTTTTTCCCCCTTTGCCCCGAAACTTGTTCTATTTTGGGAACCAGCCCAAAATTTGTTTAGCATGGGGTATAACACTTGTTTCTCAAGTAGATGTGCTTCTGGAAGTATTTATAGGCTCTTAAGTAGAGATAAAATGTTGGTAATAGTACAAGTGATTCACATAGAGACAGGGAGTTGGATAACTGTCCTCCTTTTCCCCCAAAGCCATTTCTGTGTTTTGTGTTTTCCTTCCATTTCTATGTGCTCCATATTTTGCGTGAGGCATCTGTTACCCATAATGGCCCTGGCTGTGCATACTAAGGGACATTTCTTTTCATTACATTGTAATATATAATTTATGACAATGTGTCATTTCACCAAGAAAAAAGTAAGAGTAGGAGGAAACCACAACTATTATATCCCAAGCAATTTATGTGGAGAAATAAATTTAATTTCACTGCAAGTTGCTTTTACATTCTCCAAACCCCTGACCCTTCTGTAGTTGTAAGAATTACAACAACAAGGACCATTACAGCTTGCTACAAATTAACCTTAGTGATGAGCCCAAGACAATCTAGTGAGTTTGCTTACAACACATATATTCAAATAAGAATTCATTATTCCATTTTTGCATATTCAAACCCAATATTAAGCAGCAACACCACTAACTAGGATAGGAGCTTAAGTTTCCACAAAGTCAAAGTTGGGGACTACATAAATACTCTTACGTAGTCACTGATTCCAAGTTACTTTTTGCCTTGTTACAGACAGTTACAGTCAGATTTCAAATACCTGAAAATCCCATGCAGCAACATGGAATCTGAGACACAGTTATACGTAGTTGGTTTTTTTCTTCTTTCAATACCAGTGACAAAGGAGCTGGTCCAGCATTTCACGCTGTCTTTCAAAAGTCATTAAATTAATTTCAAAAAGTGCCAAAACCTCTGAATCTCCATCTCTAGCAAGTTTATTAGAGCTTCACATCTACACTCTACTTCAGAATGGTTGTAATAATAGTATTTGCTCAACTGTGGGAGTTGTTGACTTACTGATTTTATATGATTTGTCCTATAGACAAGGTAAGTGCAGCAGGCAAAGGAGAGAACAATGTTTAGAACTCTTTTTCTCTTCAAACAGCAAGGCTTTGGGAACACAGCTAAAACCTCCAATTACATTTTTCAAATAGCGGAGCATGTTAGACCAGTACGGCCCAAAATCTCGGCCAGCCTGACAGGCTCAGCAGGTTTTCTCCTTGAATTATGTCACTAACTCAGAGACAAGTACAACAGAGTCCCAGACATGCCTTGCATCAGAAGTGAACAATGACACACGAACACCCCACTCAAGCTTTCAGAGACACAAGAGGAGGTTTTGCTGCAAGAGTCCTGCAGAACATCCATGCAAGTGATGAAACTGAGAACAGGACCTCCTGCCCTCCCTTAGCCCCAATCAACATTAAAGGCATCTACAGTAGTCAATTTGAGATATTTCTCACCAACAGCACAAAGTTGTTTTCATTATGCTTAATGATCACCGATGGGATTTTCCACCCGCGATCATTGAGCACAGTGTCCACACTGACACGAGTTTTCAATAAAATCAGCAAGATTTTGAACTCACAGCACAAATTGTTGTTATCACAACAATTCGGCTCAAACCCATCTTGGATATTAAAGCTTTTCCTGGAACCTACCCATTTCCAAACACTGATTGCACAGAGCTTCATCTAGTTATCCAGTTGTATGCTTTATTAAAAGTCTTTCAAGCTGTGTGATGTAATGCACCTGATCCCCAGCAAAGCATTGGAAAATCCGCACGTATGTTTGTCAGAAAAATAAAAGGCCATTCGTAATTTGTAGCAATATGTAAAGGCAAGCTAACGACTGGGAATCAGCGTTTTGCTTAAATAAATCATGTTTTGTCGTGAACACAGTAAAGAACTTAAGTTTCTAAGTCCTTCATTGATTGGATACTCATGATTTGGCTTAACACAGGGCGTTGGCACATTTCCACAGTTGCAGGCACATAAATGACTTCAGCGGAGTTCTCCAACAAGCTGAATTAACTCAGTGTACACATTATTAACACCACTCTTGCTTTCTACCTAAATGTTTTTGTTTACATATTTTATTTAGTTTTAATGTTTTTGTTTATGTTATGTAGTTTTATCTCCTAAAAATGTTCTGGAAGCAAAGATGCTTGTGAATGGATGCTTTTTGATGAAAACAGTAATTTTTGTAGTCTGAGTCCATGCAATTTCAATAGAAGTTTATATTCAAATTAAAAGCTAGTTCACATTAAAAACACTTTAAAAAATAAGTTATTCTACCAGAAAATACCCAATATCCCTATCACACAACTTAAAAGAATGAAAACAAAGACAAGCCTGAACTATCTATTCTGTAAGGCAACTTTCAATTCTTTTCCAGTAAATCCTGGCAAACAAATGAGAGAACTAATCTGCTGAGAGATAAATAAGTAATTTATGTCAAAACTCTTACATATCTTTAATAAATAGCAGAAACATATTATAAATCATTGAAATGAAATTACTGAGGTTGGAAGCTGAGCTGCTCAGTTCCTGGCATGAAGCATGTAGTGTTACTGGCAAGTGTCAGAATCAAAGCAGGACTAGTAAGTACCAAGCTCAAAGGTTAGTGCATGTTTTCCTCATGCACTTATGTGGAATAACTTTCACTTTCTAGCTGAGATTTTTGGTCTGTAAACAACACAAATGGTTAGTTCCTATTAGCTTCCAACAGAAAGTGAGCTGTGAAATACCCATTTTGTGATAGAGAACTTCAGCCACAGAAAGGAACAAGACAGTGAAAAAGAGAAGAAAGAGAATCACAAAGTGCTGTTCTGGCTGACCAAAATATCCCATGCCTTATAAAGGGGTTTTGGGTTTTTTTCCTCTTGGAATTTCTCTTTTCTTCCCTATGAAGTCTGAGTTCATTTTAATCTTCATGCTTTAAAAGATATCCATAAAAGTATCCTTCAAAATACTTAGTTCTGCTATTTTGGGAAGTGTTTAACATCTATTCTGGAGTAACAGAGAAGCAAATGGGATTTTTCAGCAGTTTGAGGTTGTACTCAAGCTGGGAGGAAGCAAAGTGCTCTTTAGGAATTGCCACAGCATTCCCCCTTTCAGTGAAATAGAAAGGCTCCCATGTTTTTCTCTGCCATCTGACACTGTCAGCATTGTTTCCTAACTACTTTTTGTCCTGTAGGAGTCTGCTGATGAAATGCCAGCTCCTCACTGGCTACAAATCCTCACCCTCTCTCCTCCTTCCACCCTTCTTCTCCCAAAGACCCATCCCAGACTCCTCCTTCACAGCTTTTTCCCCTGTGTCACTCTATCCTTTTCTCAAACTGACAGTTCACTTTCACTCAAAATGTTCCATTTAAAGAGACTCATTAAATACCACTGTCATAAATCCATAGATATAAGCCAATAAACCATCATATCACAGTGAAGTTTTATAATATCTTTTAGATATTTCTTGGCGAGGATCCATCACTCATTAAATGCTCTAATTTCTGATCCTCTCAGTTGAAAACCTAGACTAAATGTGAAATGTCCTGACTTCTATTACCTATGTTACACATTTTTCAAAATGAAAAGGAAGTTTTGTCAACTTCGTTTCCTTTTGACTGTAAGATACTCATGATTTGCAGTCTAGTCAGCTTCCATCCTTCTGCTTGACTCTTCAAGCAGGTTTTTTCTCCCTGTGTCCAACTACAAGCAGTTTTGGTCTCTTTTAATTATTACCAGATGGATCTCCTGTGATTTCTATACTAGATCATAAAAGCATCTCCTGTGTAAAATACAGAGCAAGCATAGGTTCTGATGATACTGCCTGAAATTCTTCACTTCTTAAATTTAAAGGATCACATTAGTCTTAACGGTTACCAACACACTAGATATTGAGGTTTGGCAAGTTATCCAGCCAAAGATGATTAAATTACTGCCAGAGCCACTGCTCTCCAGGTTTGCACTTTGCAAACACAGCCTGTATTTTACCTTTACTGTGTAACTGCATAGTGAGCCTGAGCTTGGCAGTGCCAGGCTTACCGAGCATTGCCACCACTTCTCTCCAGGTGCTGCAAGTTTCCATCATCTGGTGCTCCCTCAGCCTTTGCACAGGCTGCAATATTTGTTAGCTGGGTTTGTTTACTCCAAGAGCACTGTTAAAAGTAATCTTGGTTGGGTGAAGAACTAAGTTTTGCCAAGTTTTTCTAAAAACACTCTGCCTATCACAGTTATATTTTGAGACCTGCCAGTCATGTAGTTTTAATACTGTTTTGCACTAAATCAAGTTATTCTAGGTTCTGACATAAACAATGTATGCCATCAACTGAAATCTTCTACATGAAGCAGAACACTGCTTAAACAGTCATGATTTCTGGAAGCGAAACTTCCAGAAATGTTTTGTTTAGTGGGATGTATGTGACACCAGAGCACTACTGTGTGGTACCAAGTTCACCTGTTCATTCTTTACCCGTTCTTATATTAGTTGTTCCATTATCTTTCCCAGAATGAGACCATAAGTTATCTTTCTGAAACTGCTGCTTTGATGTCAAGTTTAGGTCAAATCTCTTCACGTCTTCCATGGTTTCAAATAGGTGTCTGTGGAGTAAATCAGTATCAGAGAGACCCACTCAGACACCTCTTTCAAAACTCTCAGACGAAAGTAATTTCAGCCTGTCAATATGCAAGTCAAGCAACTCATCTTTAGCATCCTGGTTTCTTAAGAGTAATACTGAAATGCTTTTGATTCCATCCTGTGATTTCTACATCACTGGACTTCTCTCAAATACAAAGCACAAATATAACTGCTCAGCCTTATTATGATTATTGCTTATTCTTCTGTTTTTAAATTCAAGTGAACTAATAACATTTTCTTAATTTGTATTTTTAAATCCCTTTTAGCATAGGCTCTACCATTCACAGCTCTACCAATGGCTATATCATTTTCATTTCCTTTTCTTGCAAGTTCTCTATGACTGACAGACTGATCAACATCAGTCATTAATTCTGCCTGTATGGGCAGCTTTCTTACTGCAGCTGCCTGCAGTAGCTTTTTGAGCACATAGCACTTCTTTTAAGAAACTCTGAAGGAAAACCCAAGTGATGATTCAGACCATGAATCAGCCAACTGATCCAATGCCAAGGTCAAAGTGTTTAAACACTTTGCCCAAAACCAGCTGAGAGCAGGCTGCTGGTACAGTGACCCCAGTGAGAGGGATTAAGTATCCTATAGATTATAGACAGAGTTAGCAAGAAAAATACTTAAGTTAAACACTCTCACCTTATGTTTGTCACAGAATACTTAATGACTGGCCTAGACTAAACTCAGAACCTTTGAGAGCTGATAGGGAATGGTTCTGTAACAAAGAACTGGAATATGCAAACTCAGCAGCTACTTCTGAAAAATAAAGGGATGGCAGAGGTTGTAAGAAAATAGAGCAGATGCCAGAAAGATGTCAAGATTTCCAGACTTAACTGAAATCCCTAGAAAAATTATATTTTGAATAACTAAACTAGTATGCTATTGAATGAAACAAAGAGAGTAATAGCAGTTACTTTGGATCTATCAACACCAAATCTTGACCAACCAAGTCAGTTTTAATCTGGACCACAATTGCAGGCCTTCTAGATCGGAAGCAATAATGACTGTCATATCTCTTCATTTCATTAATGCTCCCTGGCAAGCCACAGAATGTACTGGTGCATCTTTTTATTTTTGGCAATAATCCACTGAAGATAGTATGTTTGTGGGTGTGTGTTGAATGACAGCATTAGAAAGGAAAGAGTTTTTGTAAACCCAGAGGACTGGGGGGAAAAGGGAATTCAGTAAGAAAAATGTGATTTACTTGGATAGCTGACTGGACAGATACAGGGGACAAAACAAGAGATCAACAATATTGGTCAGAGATCTTCTGGGTGACTGGTGAAGGAACAGTGACTAACAACAAACTTCAAACATCAGAAAGCTTCTGCAAAAAAGAAGATAATCATCTGGTAATCATCAGCTGTGGTGAGAAGGACAGAACTTAGACTAAGATTTCTAGAACACAAGTCTTCTGAAGACTGGCAGAGGGAGCTGCAGTTGTTCAGCCTGGAGAAAAGGAGGCTCAGAAGAGACCTTATCACTCTCTATAACTGCCTGAAAGGAGGTTGTAGCAAGGTGGGGGTCAGTCTCTTCTCCCAAGTAACAAACAATAGGACAGGAGCAAATGGTCTCAAGTCACAGCAGAGGAAATTTAGATTGGATATTAGGAAAAATTTCTTTGTCAAAAGGGTTGCCAAGCAGTGGAACAGGGTATCCAGGGCAGTGGATAGTCACCTTCCCTGGAGGTGTTTGAAAGACATGAGATGTGGCACTTGGGAACATGGTTTAGTGGTGGATTTGGCAGTGTTAGATTTATGGCTGGACTTAGTCTTAATAGTCTTTTCCAACCTAAATGATTCTATGAGACTTAAATTATATAAACTTGGATTTTAGTGAAAAAAAACTTCACTAATGGGGGAGCGAACTGCGGATTGTTTCTTGAGGTGCTGCATTTGGTCCTATTGTTCCCCTGCAGTTGGCATGGGAAGGCAGAGATTCAGCAGTATGACACTGGCAAAAGGTGTATAGGGCACTGCTTGTAAACTTGTGCATATGTAATAGAGTTAAAATGTAATCAATGGATTATTTTCCCTTCCATTAATTGTATGATGAAAGAGGAATTACAGAGACAGTATTTTCAAAGCTGCGTCATCTCCCCTACCTAGTGGTAGGTACCCACCTAGAAGAATGTGCTCAGTCCATGGAGGAGTAACAGCCTAAATAGCTGTGTAGCAAAAGGATTTGGCAAGAAACATCTAAATAATTTAGATATGTCACTTGGTAAGTTTTCAAAAAGATTTTATGACATTCACGAGGTAACAGAGTAGTTTAGGCGAGTCAGAAAGTCTCTTTCTGTCTATTCCCCTATGAAGTCAAGAATATTGAAATGGTTAGCTTGTACTATTAATCTCATTACTGTTGATAATTTTTGCTTTAAAAGTGGCTTAGAATCTCAACTTTCATTAAAAAAAGGTTCTAAACCTCACAGTTTCAGAGGAAATCTTGCAAAGAGTACACAAGCAAAATCTCACAAATCAGAAAATAAACAGCAGAGAGGAGAGAAAAGAAAAAAAGACCCAAGCAACAGCAAAATAAGAAACAAGAAGGGAGCCCTAATAAACTGCAGGGCAGTTGAATCAATTATCATGGATCTGGACACATACTTGTCCAATAAAACTAGCAAAAACTCTCCACCTGTGTTTTTCTGAAAATAAGTAAATATATTGAAGAAATCTTTTTCACTTATTATTTTCCAAGCAGCAATTTATAGGGAGAATTTCTTTGTCTACACACCTATGGTGTCTACAACCAATATAAGTATAGTTCAGCTTATCATGCAGGGAGATTGTTAAAAGAAGAGGTTTCTGAGGCACTCAAGTGGTGCCTGAACAGCAGAAGAGCTATGCTCTTTCATGCTTTCTTAAGCATATTGAAACAGGTGCTTGACAACTTCTAAGCTTCTTTTTGAGTGAGCTGTGTGGTGCAGGAGAGCCCAACACATGGATAGGAGGATCTGTCAATGTTCTTTGCAATCATACCAGGTAATCTGGTTAGGTGTGTGTTGGAGAGGGCAAGCAGGCAAATTTCTAAGGGACAGGCAGACACAGACTCTCAAACTTTATGAAGTAATTCAGTAAAGAGAGCCAACAGAAGCGTACAAGCAAGACCTTTTGATTTTCCTCAGATGGAACAAGATAATTATAAAACCTGTCATAAGCATTTGTCACCACTACTATGAGAACTACCTTTTTAGCAGAGGTCAATAACGCTAGAAATAACTGCATGAGATAACCTCACCTTGAAGTTATGACAACCTATGAATAACCGAGTTGAAATTGCCTAGTTTGCTTTGTCAGCGGTATCAGTTAGGTGCCTGCCTACTTTGTTGCTTACTCTTCCTTAGAATGCAATGATGAAAAAGAGGTTTCCAAGGAAAGCCTCATCTGTCAGTGGACTAATTTATTTAGGCATAATGTCAATACCACTGAAAGGATCTTGCCTCTTGGTGATAGAACACCAGACTTTGAGACTTCACAACTGGTTTCAGAGTGCCTTCACAACAAAACTCCCAGTGACAACGTTCTAGCTATGACTAATTCCATTACCAGCCACTGCAGCAGGTAGCAGCCAAGATGATACACATCTATCTGTATTATTGTGTTGTGCTGTGTTCTGGTTTCCAGTCAGGCTTTCTATTTTTATTTTTTTTTTCAAATTCAGTGTATTTTGGGGCTTTATATTATTACTGCCTCCTAATAAACATTTCTGTTCATGCATATAAAAGATTTGAAATCTGGGAAGGTAAAATTCCATAACATTTTGCCAGAAGAACAGCATTAAAGCTTTGATGTAAATAACCACAGCCTCAGACTACACCTGGTCCTGGATGCACAAGGAGCAGAGCCAGAAGAGGGAGGAAGCCACTACAGCTGGGCTGAGAGGAGAATCCAAGGGAAGAAAAGGCAGCAGTTGTGCTCCATTGAAATGCAGACTGCCTGCCAAGTTCTCCAACTGCACCAGGAAGTATTTTTTAATCAGTTAAAAAAAAAAAAAAAAAAAGGAGCGGGGCGTGGGGGGAAAGGAACACGGTTATTAGAAATAGGTTGACTTCTCTATTAATTGGTATTTTCCTAGAAGTACCGATTGTCTCTTAAAATACTATTTTTAATGTTCTTTCAATAGTAAGAAAAATTCTCAGGAGGAGTTTAACACACTGGAGTCTCACAGAAGGTTGTCTCTTGTTTACAGTACATTTTGAAACTGTCTTCTAGGCACTGAAATAGAAACAAACAGGCATCTAAGTATATGGTACCACAGTTTGCAGAACTGATGAATTATTAACTATTTCCTGTCATCTTTTACATTACGTTAATTTGCTTTATGTTGCACATCTGTCACACACACCCTCCCATTCAATATAAGAGAAATAGCGACTTAAATAGTTACCGGTGCTTACACATTATCGACATAGCTGGCATTAAGACACAACAGGTGAAATCTTACTCTGCCTGAGGATATGGCCCTCAGTCTATGCAGCTTGTCTTGCTCTTCTCATATTCTAAAAAGAGTTCTCTTCATCACCCTATCCCTTTTTTAAAAAAAATTTCTGTAAGTTAAAAAAACCAAACAACTAGAAAAAAAATAACTTAAATTGATCCTATCACAATAATCCTTTGTTCTTTTAACTTGTCTAATTTAGGATTATCTTTGTTTCCTTACACAATCACCCAGATAGCATGGGAAGAGAAAGGAACTGCAGGCTTTAACCACTCTTCAAATGAAAATAATAGGTTAGAATGTTCTTGTTGAGTGCAGTGGGAATTAGACCAAACCTAAGTACTACACTGCAGGAACACAAACTCCACAAGGCCACAGTGAAATGCTTGATGGAGCATGCAGACAGTGCCAGTCTCTATGCTCCATTAACAGATAGGCTTTTACGCAAGATTTTTATTATCACGAGAAATACTGACAGAGATATGGATTAATTTCATCATAATGCTTTATTTCTAACTTCATTGTCAGTACTGTAAGTACAGAGATTCCATGTAAAAGCAATGGCTTCCAATAGCAATACAGACTAAACCTAAGCATTTTCTTCTTTATTTATTTGCATAGGTCTTGTTTACCAGTTCCTGACAGAGGAAGGTTGAATTTATGCAGCTACTCAATTCATCAAGTGCGTCCTTTAAAGTCAGCAACATCATGATAAATGAACTCTATTAATTTACACTAGCTCAGGGTTTCCTGCACTGGAAAAATTCAATATACATACTTGTAGCTCACTAACTGAGACTGCAGTACAAACATGCATCTTCTTCTTCCACACCTCTCTGAACAAATACCGTGTTCTTCACCTGTTTATAGTGTTATCATCATAGAATGGTTTGGGTGGGAAGGGACCTTAAAGATCATCTAGTTCCAACCCTGCCGCTGTGGGCAGGGATGCCTTCCATTAGACTAGGCTGCTCAAAGACCCATGCAACCTGACCTTGAACACTCCTAGGGATGGGACAGCCACAATTCTCCAAGCAACCTGTTCCTGTGCCTCACCACATAGCAAGGAATTTCTTCCTAATATGTAATCTAAACCTATGCTCTTTCAGTTTGATTTTTATAGGTAACCCAGGAAATCAATGGAAATCCCACAAGTATGCCTCAAACCAACCACTGTATTTTTGCCCTGTGTTTTATATTCCAGGTTTCATTTATGTTTATTAGACATACTAACTCTGACTTACTCATAGCAATGCCAAAAAAAGCATGTACCACAGAGGTGCATTGAATCAGAGAGTCTGCCTGCCACGGAAATGTTGATCTTTCTCCTTTCCAAAATGCAGAAATCTAAAGTGTTGTTAGCATTGAGTCATACCAAGATACTTCAGGTAGTGAAGTATCACGATTCATAACGTATATCAATACCCCTGAGGCTGGGGGTATTTCAACTGAGGGACATGGAAAAGAGACACTGACATTAAATACTTCTCTGGAGGCCTATAGATGTGCAGGAGTCCCTCAGCTGCTCACATCTTTGCATTCTGCATATACCATCTATGCCCCAAATCCATAGAGATGGAGGGTTCTGTCATTTGATAAATATTTTAAGTTTTATACTACCAATACTAATGTGTATCGACTAACTCAAAGAGCGCAAAAATATGAGAGTTCTTACAAGAACACCAATACTGTAAAAAACTGGTTGCTGTTTGGTTTTTTGAATTTTTTTTGTTTAAATCATGTGAACACATGGCAAAGAATAAAAAGACAGCACCCTTCAAAAATTAGGAGGTGCACACACATCCTCCAACAAGTATCCAGCTCCTAGTCTTGCTGTCTTGTGCATCATGGAACCTTTATCCAGGGACAACCAAGATTTGATTAACTTTATCCTTAGACCTTAATGAATGGAGAAAATTGTCCATTAAAATTTTTAAAGAATGTTTTGTATCAATCATATTGGTCAAAGTAATGTCCTTTAAGGGCACTTGCCCATGGCAGATCAAAAGACTCAAGAAATCTAACAGGTTTTTAATTATTATTTTTTTAAATGTCAGCTAATACATTTATGACGTAGATATTCATCAACAGTTAAAGATATGAACTATCAGGCAGCAAAGCAAGAAATCTGGTATGAGGCTGTTGGAAGAATAGGTTTGACAGTTCTGATATGGAACAACCAATATGCTTATGGCTAGATAAGAGTATATGGTTGCTATTAACCATTTGCTGTACCCCACTATGCAGGGTTTTCTTTTATGTAGGGGTGTCTCTCACCCATCCATAACAAAAGACACCTCTTTTTCCGTTTGGAAGTTCCTGTCATTGCACACACCCCAAACAAGAGAATGAGGAATATGCACGTTTAAAAGCACAAGGAAGGAAGAAGGCCAGAGAGCTGCTTATCCCAACACCACCCACATTCCTCAGCAAAGAGAGTCCTTCCATAGGCACCTTAACACCAGCAGCAAGGCAAACCAGCACACTTTCTGCACAGCACTTTTGAGATGGAAGAGCTGCCGTCAGGCTCCTTGCTTTACAGGAGGGCCCAAATCTTAACCCAGCAAGGTGGTTTTGCTGCTCTCCAAGGAGCAACACATGCACCCCATTGGCAGAGCCCCATCAGACTGGCAAGAGTTTAGTGGGGCAGCCACAGAGAAGGGTTGCCCCTGACCAGATAACAGAAGCAGCTCAGCCCATTGCACTTGTGCGATGTGGTCTGTATTTATTCATTACTCAAAGATGTGAGGAGATAATACTTTCTTTATCCCTTTATGAACAGAGTGGGTAAGGAACAATATTAGGGGCATTTGGGGTACACCTGCATTTTTGGTAAACCTGGTCCTCATTTTCACAAAAAGATTCAGGTTTATCTGCAACCAGGAGTTAGTGTATGGCTCTGCATCAGCATATATAATTGTGCTATTTAAGTCAGGTTTGTAGGCAACTATTTCACATTATAAGAGGAGAAAAAAAAAAGTACCAAGAAAAAAAAGAAAATAAATATAATCTTGAATTTAGAAAGACCAGCTCGCTTAGCTCAGCCACATAAAGCACATGCTCCATCTTAAGTATATGAGTAATTCCCATAATGACTCCTGCTTGAACACAAGTGTGCACTTCAGTGCTTGCACTTGGCTGGATCCTTAATTTCCAACTCATTTCTATGAAGATGTTAAAGACATTTCTTAAGCAAAGGGAAGTTGTAAGAAATTACCTGCTTTTTCATTACTGGGAAAAGTAAACAAGTGTAATTTCCCATTCTTTTATCCCTCTTGTTTTCAAAAAGTGTCACACATGACATTTATTTAAAAGGAAACACTTTCAGGCAAAGAGTATTTGTTTTAAAGAGGGAACAATACAAAATGGCATATTCAGTTCTCTTGCAAACAGGATCTAAGTTAGGGCTGCAGTAGCTACTTATTATTACAGTATTTAACCATATGATCAGTAGCACTAGAATTTTAGGATCTTGGATTCTTTGTCAGGTAAAGCACGCAGATGAAACTACCAGTGCTCTGAATATTTTGTGACCACGTGACAAATCCTTTCACAGGCCAACAATTTCCCTTTCTGCCAGAAAACCACAATAAAGACTAACTTGGAGTGAGAGTCTTTAAGCTTTCTTTGAAAACTTCTGCGTGAGAGGGTGTATTTGCTAGGAGGTGGGACATTCAGATACCTACATTTAACAAGAGTGTTTCAAATTTTAAAAAGTGTATATACCCTGAGTACTTTTAAGATGAACATGGA
This sequence comes from Lepidothrix coronata, assembly GCF_001604755.1. Lineage (NCBI taxonomy): Eukaryota > Metazoa > Chordata > Aves > Passeriformes > Pipridae > Lepidothrix > Lepidothrix coronata. The sequence goes on along the minus strand of NW_016690213.1, from coordinate 5,903,846 downwards.
AGCTAGTTGATAGGATGAACCACTAGTAAGGATTAGGAAATTGTTTTTAAAGGAAACCAAATAAAAAGAAATCACTTTGCTGTAAGGGAAGAAATGCAATAGTTGAGGTTCCAACAGTAATTATCATCACTGCTGTTATTTTCAAAAACCTTCTGAAAAATATATCATACGGAATGCCTGCTGTGGAAACCTCTGGAACTCTGGGGGCAGTGAGTGGTGGATTGCTTCAAGTTGCAGGATCAAGACAAAATCATCAAACTGTGAGCATGTCCAGGTTGTGTAATCAGACCATCATTTAATGGTGACTCTCATCCTTTCCTATACCTTTTCTCCACCCTTTTTTAGCATGTCACCAGTGTCAGGCTATGGCCTCTTCAAGGATGGAATATATCTTTCCTCTTTTTTTTTTTCCCTGCAAAATGCCCAAAGCACTTCCTAGAGAGATGAAGAGAACTCCCAGGGAGCTCAGCTACATGGGATGCAGTCATTACGCAGCAGACTCACATGCTTCAGCATTTGCTAAATATGTGCCATAAAATCGATCAGTTATGCTGCTGTATTAATGTTGTTTTCCAGCTACATATTTTGCATGGGTTGTTTCTGAAATTTCCAGATGTGTAGCTTTAGCCTTGTACTACCCTAGGCTGGATCTTGTCTATAACTCATTCGCAATATTACTGTAATATTTCAAAGCTCACAATTGGAACTGCAAGTTGTATTTTTAGTTCCTTGAGTTCCTCCACAGCATTTAACAGTAATTGTTAGTAAAAATTTTATTTAGAATTATGCCAGCAAATTCTTACAAGCTGTCTTTTTTTTAATGTCCTTTTATAAAATTGATGTGGTAAACTGATTCTCTCAGGACAGTTATTGGTAATTTTGGAAAAAGAAATTGAATTCTAGGAACTTTCAGCTAAAAAAACATTAACTCAAATGTCAAACTCTTTTTAAAAAAAAAAGTCCACCCCCTCATATCTCCCCAAGTATAATTTTTGTGACACTTTCAGCACTTCAGGAAAGCTGCAGGGCCAGCACAGGAAAGTTCCAACAGGCAACTGGAGATCTAGACAGGCTGAGGCTGGTGTGGACCAGGTTCTTCCTCCTGGCCTCTCTCCCCAGCTACGAGAGTTGTCCAAAGCATTAAGGCCTTGCTGCAGCAAAAATACTGCAGCTCCAGAAGACCAAACGAGCTGATCTAACTGTTCATCACAGCTGAAAAGTATTTTCACCATTCAGCTTCCCACACCCATTCCTGTCCTACATTAAGCTATTCTTATCAGCCACTTTAGCTTTCCTATGAAGACAGGCTGAGAGAGTTGGGGCTGTTCAGCCTGGAGAAGAGAAGGCTTTGGGGAAATCTTACAGCACATTCAAGTACCTAAAGGGAGCTACAAGAGCTGAAGAGGGACTTTTTACAAGGACATGTAGTGACAGGACAAGGGGGAATGGCTTCAAACTGAGAGTAGGTTTAGATGAGATATTAGGAAGAAATTTTTTACTGTGAGGGTGGTGAAGCACTGACACAGGTTGTCCAGAGAAGTTGTGGATGCCCTGTACCTGGAAGTGTTCAAAGCCAGGTTGAATGGGATTTAGAGCAATCTGGTCTAGTGGAAGGTGTCCCTGCTCATGGCAGGGGGTTTGGAACTAGATGATCTTAAGGGCCCTTCCAACCCAAAACACTCTATGATTAACACAGGAGAAAACAAAGTATATGAAGTACATAAATTTGTGCTATTAACAGTGACCCATCTCAAAGAGTCCAAGCAGCATGTAGCTGGTGCAAAGGAGTGATACAGACCTCTTCTCCTTTGTGGTTAAAGACTGATTCATCTGCTTATTCCACCCAGCCCCTCACCCACCTATGTAAGGGCACTCAAAGACTCTAGTTTGATTACTCCTAGGGCATAAAGTTATTGTGGGATCAAGACTAAAACCAAAAAAATGGCTAGCAAGTTCAACTATTGCAACAAGAACAATACCAGAAGTTCCTAATGTTTGAGAGCATGCGTCTGCAGCTGCCTCCTCCACAGAAGGAGAAACAAACAGCCTTCTCTAAAGCTAAATGCTGAAAAAAAAAAAAATCACCACTTCTGTTAATTTTCTTAAGATCTTGGCTTCTGAGCTGCCTGGGATACCTCAGGAAATGTGGGTTTCCTCATCCAAACCAGTCAATCTTGTAAATTGGTACTGTAGCAACCAGCAGCGGGTGTGGTTAGCTCGTAAAACCACTGGAGGAATAAACTGCAGAGGCTCTCTAGCAATGTGATCAGTGTTTAGGGCATGGGAGTAGCCACGGGCACCACAACAAATCCCCTTGTCTCCGAGGCAAAACCTATACCATTCCTGATCTCAATCTAAATTACCATACATCAGCTACAAGCTGGTCCCGTACTAGCCGGCTGCTTTTTCACCCGTTGTCTGGAATTGCTGGCACATGAGACCACCAGTTCCATGTTCTACCTGATGCCTCCCATAAAAGAGACAGAGGATCAGGAGATGGATGCCCTTTGTCTTGAAAGGCAGCTCTGGGATGCAACATCTTTCAAGCACACTTTAATTAGATGCCAGAGGAACAATGCAAGAGCAGCAGCTGCATTATAGGGAACAGCGCTGTTCCACCAGACATACTGGTATAGAAAAAGTATTTTCTTGTACACAAACCCTGAGACTGAAAAGGTGGAAGGTTATCAATAAGCTTTTGAAATTCAAAGTAGGATTAAAAAAAAAACAAGTTATCTTCCCAGGGAAAATCTGCATTTTTATGCAGTAGAATAAATGTTTTGGGAGTTTCCTATTGTGATCATCTCCTAAGGGCTGGTATAGGTGGGCTGCCTCTAAGACTATAAAAAGGCTTGAGAAAGCTTGCTGCACACTTGCTGGTACTTCAGTACACTCTGCCAGCTGACAAGCAGTAATGCAGCACATGGCATCTTCCACCACCACCTACAAGTTCACTGAGTGTCTTCATTGCTTTTTACTGCATTCCCTCCTGGTCCTAAAACGTTTTCCTCCTTGGACACTCTCTTTATGAAGTAGATTCTCATAAACACCCAAAATCTGCATGTGCTTCTACACAGAAGTGGCTGAATGAGTGAACTGAGAGCAGAGGTTAAAAAAAAAGTACTCTACCTCAGCAAGTCAAGTGTATGAGTTAATTGAAACCACAGTAAAACAGTTCACTTTTAACCATTTACTGTATGCTATTTAACAGATAAGTTCACTTTAGCACCCCTTTAACACTGCAGTGATCACATACTTCTCTTTAAACTCTGGTGTCACATACCTGAGATTAGGGAGGTATTCAACTAGATTGCTGAAAATGAAGATCACAGAGCAGTTTGTCAATAGTTGTGTAATTATTCCATCTTAACAATAAGACTTCATCGAGTTCAGTGTGAGCAGAACAAAAACAAAATAACAGGACTCTGAAATGTCTATACACATTCTTACAGAACTTTAAACCAGTGTAAATCAATGAAGGTCAAGATCTTTAATAGACACTTCAGTTGAGTAATACTGTCTAAGGATCTGTCTTTAACAAAGTCAATGGATTTAGTTAAGCCGTAGAGTATATTAACACGAAGTACTGCTTCAACTTTTCTGATTTTTTTGGTTGAATGCTCTCTTTGGGATCAGTGTCAACATCATGATGTGCTTCCAAGAAAAGGATGAAGTTTTGAAAGACCAAATTTCCCTCGGTATTTTTTGAATTATGTTGAAAGCAGGTTTGAACGGTATCTTAATCATCATCCACATAGTACATGATGAACAGAAGTAAGATAAAATAGGGTTAGGAATTTTAAGGATAATGTTAAATGGAATCAAACCTGGGGAAACATCAGCTATACACAGTGTTTGGAAGGAAAATAATTTGACAAATGTTATGTAAAACACAGTAATGGGTAAGTGTGAAAAGCAGACCTGGGCCTGTTCCATCCCCACTGCAAAGCTACATCATTTAAATTAAACTCTAGTGACAACCAATTTGTCCCACACAGTGAGATCAGGCAATACAGTACATGAACAACAAAGCAACCAACCAGTTTAGTCTTCGGAAGTCTGGACTCAGAAAAGGCAAAATGCATTTCTTACCAAGGCCAGTGACAATCCAGGAGGATTTTCATCTGAACTTCAGAAAGATGTAAACAAACATGAGGGATTTTGGAAAAGAGCTTCAAAACAATCATGTGGCAGGAACTGACTGAGACTCTTCACAAGAGCTACACATATTCAGTCCAACTGAGCAGTCTCCACCAGCAGTGGGAGACAGGCCTGGGAATTTTTGAGAGCCTTCATCCTAAGTCCAAAACCTGAAGGTACTTACAGAAACACAAAGCAAACTATGGGATAAAATGAGACACTAGAAAATAAGCTAGTAGGGAAAAGTGTACCCTATAAAAAGTGATTTTTCCTGTGAAATAAGTAGCCAAGGCAAGCAGCTGCATATCAATCCAGATTAGCAGATACTAACAACCAAATCTGATGGGGGTTATTTACTGGAATCACACAGAGCCCTCGGGGAGTAGTGCACTTAGCAAACGGATAATGGAAAAGGAGATTCTTTGGACCTGAAGACAGACTTCTTGGTGTTCTCCAAATTAAAAGTCTAAAGTGTCTCCCTTCCTAAATTTTTGAGATAGTAACACCTTGATTATTTCAAGCACCTAAATGCTTCCCTATAATTTTGGCTCTCTACTTCATGAAGAAAGCTCTTTCTCATAGGAAAAACAAAAAGGTTTGTTACAATTGATAAGGGAAAAAAAGTTTTGAGTGTATTAGTTTAGTTGCAAATTTCTTTCATACAGGTTTTAAGAATGTAGAAGTCATCAAAAACAGCTGTCAGAGCATATCGATCACACTGTCAGCATCTGAGGCTTTTAAGGTTCACAGAAAGAGCAGACAAATGCAGGGGGGAGGATTTTGCTTTTTGCTATTCCCATGTCAATAATACGGACTGAGGCAAATGTCCACTTTTAATTGTTTTTGCATTTAATTACATTAGCTTACATGGGCACATTACTGGATTGGTGCCTCACAAGGGAGTCACATATTGGCAGGAACAAGAGACTACAATGATGTTGTAAGTATTTTCCAATTCTTAGACCTATGTCTTACTGAAAACTGGCAATCCAATTCCTGCATCTCATTCCAGCTTAAAATAAGCCCTAATTGTGGGCTTATTTTAAGTTTGTCATCTGTCAACTTTAAAGCACACAGATACAGAAATACAGTAACATTTATTTTCTATGTATTATATCCTTCCATTCATATCAGTGAGAACCATTTTACATCAAATCTTCCTCGAGTTTCTCTCTCCCCTTAACTTCATGTCCTTGTCTATTTTCACTTTTGCTCAATTTTTTCCTCCTTTGGGAACAATAACTGAGGCACAGTTTCCAGTTACATTTGTTTTTCCCTCAGAAATTAAAATGATAGACATTGGTAGGGGGAATGGACCGCCCAGTAGCAATTACGCTCACGTTGAGTACATCAGTTGGTCTGTGTATTTTGGTTGCCTTCTGGAGATCCTTTTATTTTAGCCCCAGGCCTACTTGGCTGCAGTAGGTCACTTGTTTCCGACAGCAATAAAAGTAAAAATAAAAAAGAAACAGCCCTGAAAGCAACATTCTTTTTTTCCTTTTTTCCCCTGAGGATGTTGTTTTCTAGCTTGTCTCAGTTTCCGGTTCCCATGAACCAGCTTGTCACTGCTGTGTTTGGATTCACTGTGCCATAGGAAAATGTTAAAAGGTTTGCTGCTTTCTTTTAAAGAAAAAGCAAGACAGATTTTAATAGAAAGCCATCTTGATTTCCATGGATTAAAAAAACAAAATAATCTAATTTTTCAATTTTTTTTCTCCATCGTTCTACTTGTGTTTACTTCAAAACATTCCCTGTCATCTTTCCTAAGATTTGAGAGATACAGAAGGACAAGGGTTTGCTTTTTGCAACAGCTCACTTTCCCCATGGATGGTGGTGCTCTGCCAGGAGATACTCCCCAGGATTTTGCCCACTGCAACCAGCATTATGGGAAAGTGTTCTGTCACTTCTCAAAACACCAGTCTGCACGATCCTGCCGTGGCTTCCTCATCTAGGTAAGAGCGAGAGCCAGGCCAGACCATTCAATGCCTCTTCAGATCCAACCCATCCCTCTTTGCTCCAAAGAGAAAGGTCAGGAGATATGAGCACAACTAGTAACAAAAGCCCAAGGAACTGTTGCTCTGTTGCAATCACAGCTTGTGTAAAACACACGTACATAGAGCTGCATTCTAGTCTTCAGTCATTACTGCAGGACTTTGAGTAAATAGGGGTTTTTTGCTTTGGTTTTATTTTTTTATGGCCTCATTTAATAAGCTAAAATAACTTATCCCGCTTCCATTAGTAGGTTGAAGTAGATGATCCACCAAAATCCCTTCCAACCTGAATTGTTTTCCTATGGCCCTAAAACGCAATTGAACTCTCAGTCCACCCCCACCCTTCCACCCCAAATAGTTTTGGGACTTGACTGATTTCTATCCAGCTTGGCAAAGGAGTATTAAAAGACAATTAAGGTCCTGAGAGTTATTTTTATTTGCGAGTTGGTTTATTTGGTGGGGTTTTTTTTGTTTGTTTGGGTTTTTTGTTAGTTTGTTTTTGTTTTTTTTTCTTTAATTATGGCAGAGTAGAGAAGAAAGATGAAAAGCAGATTCCTCCCCCCACTTTCCTGGGAAAAGCAGGGAGATTTCTCATTTTGAATGCTATTTAGCAAGAGAACATACATCAACTAAGCTATTTCCTTCGTCTGTTTATGTCTGACTCGGATAAGGCAAAGACACCAACTCTCACGCAACAGCCTCATTTTCCCCTCCTCAAGATGCTGGCCTTTCTCCAGAGGGGCTCACACCCTGATCTAGCAGAAGTAATGGTGTTCCACAGCTGGAGCTCCAAGCTCTGAGGCTGTTTGTCACAACCTGAGATACACTCCATACTCCTAAGGAGCCACAAAATCCACCCCCCGCCCTGAAATGGCTCAGATAAAACCTGGGGGAGCTACCTCATACTTTTGTGTCACTGGCACAGATAAGTTGTATTTCTTTTTTCTGTAGTTTCATGCCAGAGACAGCTGTGACATGCTCTGGCAATCTTCCTCTAGAAAACATCCACACGTACTTCAGACTTCACAGCAGCTCCAAGGTGCTTTCAGGCCCCAGGTTTTCAACCCTCAGGACAGGTACAAGGCAGATTTGAAAGTGAGATTGGGCCCTCAGTCAGCAAAACATCCAGGTTTCTAAGGGCACTATCTCACCCTGGGCTGGTTTATGTGGACAGCTGGAGACACCCAGCATGAGCTGCCCTCAGGGTGACAGGTGAGGAGCCACAACTGCTGCTCATGGCAAAGGATGCCTCCCCAGGGCTGTACTTAGCTGACAGCAGCAGCGAGGCACTGATGGCTGCCTGCAGGTAAGTGGGTCAGAGATAAAGGGATCCCTCACCATAAACCAACGTGCATTTCCACACAGGAGCCACAGGTCCCAGTTTCTACCTCTCTGCTTCCCTCTCCCTCCCCTAATGTGGGACAAAATGCAGCAGAGACTGAAAGGTTTAAGGCAGACCTATATATTTATTTCTGTATATATTAATGAATCAGGCAAACCAAAAACATTAAAAAAAAGCTCTTTCTCCTCGACAGGCTGCACATGACCATGGCACATTTAAGTGTGCCATGTTTGACTCACAGCAACCAGGAGTATTTGGCTATTCTCTTAAATAACAGACACTGTGGTTGACATGTATGTGTGAGGCACTGTCCTCCCCTCGCTCTCACAAGGCCATAGCACAGCTTTTTTCACAGTTCCTCAACCTCATGTGCCAGAACTGACTGACCTGCACGCTGCACCATCACATTTGGGGCAGTGGGTGAGGCCAGGGATGCAGGGAACAGAACTGTGGTGCAGTGTGCCTGCCTGGAGCGTATGGAGTTCAGTGCCATCATGCAGTATAGGGAATGGCAAGAAAAAATGCCAGAGATATTCTCTATGTCCCAGCATTCATAGCAAGGCTACGAATGCCTGTTCCTGAGTAAAATCCTGTTTGTGTCTATCCTGGGATTTTGACTCTCTCCGTCCTCTCCTGTTTCCATTTACGCCTCCCAGAAAGAAAAAAAGAAAAGGAAGAAGGGGGAAGTCAACAGAGTACTAGCAGTGCTGAGACATTTTAAAAGGATAAACTGATTGCGTAGAGTAGTATTTAATCGATCCACCAACCACACGTCGCACAAGGGCATATTTCTGCATGCAATGGAGGGCAGCACCACCAGGCTCATGCAGGCTGGCACTGTTCTGGACAATTCCCGTAACCTCTTGGAAAGGTTCAGAGCTGATTCAGAACCCAACCAGGAGGTGCATGTTTTGCCTTGCAGTCAGCTTTCTGTGACAGACTAGCAAAAAAGCTGCACACCCTGCTCCCTTTCCTCTGACAAGCTCTGCTGCTGGTCTCTGTCCCTGCCCTGGGACCTTGCATGCACGGGATGAGGATCCTGCACAGACTCTGATTCCCTCGAGCTTGGGTGCTGCAGCACTTGATGGTACCCGCCTCAAAGGGTCTGGCTTCCAGCTGTGGCAGCAGCACCCTGTCAGCTCAAGCCTGCTGCATCATATACATGGTATTATCCTCCTCTACCTCACCCAACCCCTACGACCCTACCTCAAAATCTCAGAAAAGCAAAACATCACCCTTTGGTTTGCAGGAAGCACAGGCTGGCCACACCAACCTCCTCATGAGCCTCAGTTTGTTGCCAAGCCAGTACTAATTACAATTTCCTTGTATAAGCACTCTTACACACAGGCAGCATTTTGTACCTAAAAAACCAACAGAGTCCAAGTAACTGCAAAAATAGAATCAGATGCAATAACATCTTACATAAGCTTTGGTTAATAATAAACCCAACTTTACTCAAATCCTAGTAACTCTAGTCCTAGTAGTGATAGGATAGGAGACAACTATGAGAATGTATTGAACTATTTCCTGTGAAGGGATGAGATTATTCTTCCTGCATTTTGTAAATTGTTACTAAAAAAAGGACATATTTGGGGTTCCCCCCTTCCATTGCTTGGAATTGTTCAGGTAGCTTGAGTCAAATATCTGATTTAACAGATTGCTTTTGAGTGTTACAGCACAGAATGATAAATTATATTTTACTAGGACCTAAAAGATGTAAATACATACCAAGCAGAATTCTCAGCTATCTTTTGGGTTATCTCTCTCTAAAAGCACTGGTAAAATGCTATTAAAAAAAAAGTCATATTACTTCTACTGTTTGAACAAACTGGGTCCTTTTAAACTCTGTCCTGGCTATCCTCATGATTCTTGATTAGACAAACTGGCCTTTATAAACTGTGTTTACTTCTGCCAAAACACAACTTGCTTGGTCAGAGAATAATCCAAATTTCTGATAAACTGGATTATCCATTTTGTAGGCCTTTGAACTAAGAAAATATTAGTCTTCCCTCCTGCCCCTTGGAGATTGTAAGGGTCTGAAATACTGTCATAGAAGTTTACAAAGCTACTCAAGAACAGGCTCTAGTCTGCCTGTTCCTCCTACTCAGGAGACATTATTTGAGGAAAGCATTAAATAGATACTATTATCAGCCATACCTATCCTCTTCTGCCATGGAGACAGTAATGTTCCAGGACAGGTTAGAGACAAAAAGGCACACAAGCCTTCAGTAGCTAGGTGACTAAGAACACACATTCCAGGGGCAAACAAAGGAAAGGAATTTAGATGCATTGAAATGCAATAGTCTCAGCCTCAGCAATATTAACAAAGAACAAGCCCTATAAAGGAATTTGCAAGGTCATAACCTGGTAAGAAAATTCATATTCCTTCTAGACACTGCCAGCTAGATATTCAAGCTTCTCTAAAGCCTGTTTTAAGTTATATATTGTTTCAAGTTTTGGTGCCTCAATAACAATATATGTGTTGGTGCATCAATTATACTTGTATCTAAAGAGAGTTATTTAGATATGTTTGTTATAAGCAAAACAAAGCATACATTTTTATATATCAGATCATCTGTTTTTCTTCAGCCTGATGACAGGAGTCCAACCTAGATGCTAATTACAGAGAATATTTCAAAAGCAAAGGCGTTTCTTACAGTAACTTTGGAAGAAGAAAGTAACATTCACTTTTCAATTACCAGCTGAATTTGCTTTAACATTTCTGGCCACATCTCTATTTTTGGCTACTTATACCTTTGCTGTTGTCTGTATACTTAGCGAGGGGAGGAGTATTTGCAGAAAGATAAAATTAAAGCATATGCACTGACATCATGAGATACTTCCTTAATGTATGAAAAAGGTTATAAATGTTAACAGTTTTAATAGTGATTTTTTTTCTTTGATGTGTCAGATTTCTTAACTTTAACAATTTTCTAACAATTTTTTGATGCCTTTTTTTTTAAACTAAGGTGTGCACACACATACACATCATGCTAACAGCTACTGTCTCAAAGTCATCATGGAGGAAGTGTTCAGGCTAAGATGTCAGGAGCACTGCTGTGGACATCCAGCAGAGAGTGAGTACATATCACTGGATCACAGCATGACCCTGAATAAGATATTTGACTGCTCAGCTCCAGTTTCTCAGTTTGTGAAACAGGAATATTAATGTTTAACTACCTCAATAAACCAACACCTACACATTAATACTGAGAAGGCCATGGTACCTCCATGTTAGAAATACAAGTTAGTACACAGGAGCTCCTTTTACTGAGAATTTGACCCTTTGCCATTCCCATCTGAAAAAAAAAAAAAAAGTTGTCTATAAGAATGACACAAAATTGACACAAGGCCTCATAGAGAGGATGATTGGATTTAACATATCAAAGAGAAGGTCAAAAGTTAACTTGATTACAATCTACAGGAACTTATACAAAGAGAGTAACTATAACTAGAGGGCTCCATCTGTTAGAGGAAGGTAAAACAACTACCAGTAATTGAAATACCCAAGGCTGCAAGGAAGGGGCTGGCTACAAGTAATCCTCAGATTAAGGCTAAATTTCTGAAAGACACACTAGGTCACTGGGTTACCCGCAAGCATTACTGGCCAAGATCCCATATGCTTTCTTTGCAGAGTGGTCAGATTAGACTATCCTAATGCATTCTTCCAGCCTCCACCAAGAGAATAATTTTTTTAAACAGCACAAATTGAATTAAAGATCCAAGAGCGCATCCCTATCCAAGGGCTGGTAATAACTCAAGAAAAGTTGAAACTGAAGCACTAAGGTTGGTTCGAATGTTACTGAAGTTTCTAAAGCAACCACTGAAGTTGCTAGCTTTAAAAGATCAGCTATGATGGAGGGAGGGACAGGGAGAAAAAAGTTACTGTGTGTCAAAAAGCCTCAGGAATGAGAGCAAAGATTTCACTTCCACTATCTCACTGCTGGGAACCTTTTGCTTCTTTTACCTGTAAGCAGCCTGTCTTCTTCCCTGATTTGAAACCTTTTTGTGGGAATGCGCAAGAGCCTATTTGTTTTCCCCTTGTCTTCTCATTTTGTTAAGATGGGTAATTAGCATTCATCAAATTTGAATAGCACAGTCTTTTGAATGATTAATTCAGTTGCAAATAACCACATGAGGTAAAGACTAACAGAAAAAGACAGTAATTTTGGACCCAGTTTTTTCAAACAAAGTTCACCATGCCTAGGAAATCAAAGCTTGGCACTGTTGAGTTGCACTTATCCTTCCCCACCACGATTCAGAAGACTCCAGCATCTACAGGCAACATGGCTCCTCAATGCTGGCACCAAAAGGAGCCAGTGAGGATGATTGGATTTAACATATCAAAGAGAAGGTCAAAAGTTAACTTGATTACAATCTACAGGAACTTATACAAAGTTATCCTAACTTAAGGAAAGTTAAACTACAGCTGTAAGCAGGGATGAATTTGGACATTCACACCTTGCCTGTTTTTTCTTCATACATTTCAGAGCTGCAGCTAAGAACCATCTTAGCTGTTCCTGGGAAGGATGTTCCCTTCTTCATACAAATAATAATTATAAAAAGCCAACAAAACACACACACACAAAAACCCCAAACCCACAAAACTAGAACAACCAAAATAAAACCCCTGAAAAATCCTGGAGAGTAGTGTCTAATTCCCTGGAAGCTCTCCTCTTTGGAGATAGACATCTAAACAGATTACCTTTCCATGAAAAATGAAGACATTCAGATTTCAAATAAAACAGGGTTAAAGGACTGCTCTGTTGGGATACAGGAAACTTGGGTTTAACCCCTCCTCTTCTGTGTGATTTAGAACTTCAGCATAAAGCTATGTCTTGTACCTTCTGGAGGCCCAACAGGTTACTGCATCCTAAAAGTACTCCAGTGCAAATACTGGTAATGATGTTGAAATGATGCACAGCCTGCAGTATCACATTCCCAAATGTCACATTATTTACTGTAAGCATCCATGAACTACATGTACTCTTATCTTGTGATTCAAAGGTAGTTGGCTGCAGACACCAACAGAGGCAAAACCTCAAATATAACACTATGTGATTTGTTATTTACTTTCTGCCGTTTACCAACACAGATCCAACTGGCAAGGGATCCAGTTTGGGTTGTCAGTTGGTTTTCTCTGTTTTTTTTTGTTTTTTTTTTTTTTAAATTTGTAAAAAAATGAAAGTTTGCAAAGTCGCATAACTTACTGTTGCTAAGTCAACAATAAATAAGAACATCTTTAAGCATTTAAATAAGACCCATTTAAATGTCTAATCCACTCTTTAGCTATAAAAGCAATTCATTCACCCTTTTTACATACTGCAATTACAACACCGCTCAACGAAGAGGTTGGATGGAATCCTGGTGAGGGACGTGAGTGTCCCTGCAGCATGTTTAATCCCATTAAAAAGTTCTGGGAACTACTTCAGATGACATTTATGATCCAAGACCTCTTGTCAAAAATATTTCTTTCCAAATATTTCACAGAAATCAGTAGAACACCCTTTCCAGGAGGCACATAAAATTGGCTTCAGTGGAAGCTGAGCACCCATCGGTCATTAGGAGACAAATTATCCTCCCCTTGTGAATCTTCTACCATCAACAGAAAAGGGCTTTCCTCATTTTGGGGAGCATATTCACATGTGCTATGAGTTTAGCAAAATACAGATCGAGTCCTGCATTTTTCCCTTTCCCTGTGCAACACATCCGAGATAATCAGCGCTCCATAACCTGAAAAAGCTGTTCTATGTCTGTTAGCAATTATCAATTGTAAAAACAGAGGAAGACTTACACTGCATGTTTTCCCCTACCCCTCTCCTTAGGCATCCAAGAGATACTGTTCTGCTGCAGCCTCAGGTCAGAAGAAACCAGGCATCTATCTTGTCTGGCCCAAACATCCCTGGTTCTGCTTTTCATCCACTCAGATGCCTAGTCTGACCTAATTCTGGCTATTCCCAGGTGAAATTACAGTGTAATCCAGAAACTAGCAAGTGATAGCTAGGCATTCTGTGTCCAAATAGGTAGACATGTCCTGAATGCAGTTAACAGTTTGTGTGTAATAGCCTAGCAGTCAGACTTCTTTCCAAGAGCGCACAATCACAAGGCTGATCCCTTCTTTAGAAACTGGAGCGTCATACAGCCAGGAATGCAAAGGTCAAAATACAGCCTGATCTGTCATATAGTGTTTAGGGCACTTGAGCACAAGGCTTGGTTTTCAATATTTTTCTACTACACTAATGCAAAGAAAAAAAAAAAGCCCAAAAGAAATGCAGGGACATTGAGTAAGAGGATGGACCCTACAGCTTCCTATTCAAATGCTTTACCTAGAGAGTCCTGTTCCCATTTTTCTCTATGGTGGCAGGATTTTAACATGTAATACCTGCCAGAAGACAGCCAGGGCTTTCTCTTTGGTGGCAGGAAATGGCTGTTTGACCCCTGCAACAGCGATGCAAAGGAACTGGTTCTCATCACTTTATCCAAGAGTATTCCTAGCTCCCAACTGCTGTGAAATGGACCAGAATCACTTTCACCATTTCTTCCATCATAGACCATATTGTAAGAGGAATCTCATCTCATGAATCTTCACTGATTAGCCAAATTCCTTTGCAGCTCTAGTTTTAATGGACCATACCTTGTTATTGGTAGGATTGTGGATACATCCCAACATGTAGCATTTCTTAGCAACTGATTCTCTAAGGAGATCACGTTCAGCAAGCATTTGTCCATTTGGACCTGAACTCCCTCTGTGCTCAGTTGTGGCTACCAAAATACCTGGCACATGTATTTGGATTGCACATGTAAATTACCAAAGGCAGACTTAGAGCATGCAGTGGCTGAGTACCATTGTTACTGAGACATTTTCCTTGTCTTCCTTGTACCTTGACTAGCCCTAAAACTGGCAGTTATTAGAAGAAATCCCTCTTACCCAGGAGGGCTACATTTCTAAGAGAGGAATGACATTTTACAACTGTAAACCCCACTTTTGCCTTCATCTAGTCAGATAATAATAATAAAATTCTCATGTTCTTGACTAAGCATGACAATTCTTGATAAGGGAGGACAGATGCCTCTCCAGAATATTCAAGAGACACACTTGGTGAATATCTAACACAACGCACACTGCTCTGCTGCTGTAATCACACTTCTGCATTGAGATTTAACAGGCACATCTCTCAGCAGCAAAACCAACTTCAGCAGCCCCTTATCTCTTTTCCTCACTTTTTAATTTGCTCTTCAGTGCTCTCATTCCTATTATGCTGGTACATTTGCCCATACAGTTATGCATTCAGTCAGGTGAGACCTCAGGTTAAAAAGAGCCTACCAAAAAGGTCTAGCTTTAATGTGGGAGTATTCATAGCTTGGTCCAACCAGCACAATTCAACTCTGTACCAGTAAAATGGGAATAGAAAGTAAATGGTAGATAAACAAGCTATCTCTAGTAAGGGTATGACCAGTCTCCTCCCACAGCTTGCACCTTGCCCTCTGTCTACCTTGCTGCCACCCAGCCCTAAATGGCGTTGACAAAAGCCAGACAAGAAGAGAAAGAGGACACGCAGATGGTAAGTTCTGGGTTATTAAGCTGTCAATTATACCCATCAGTAACCCTCTTGCTTCCCTATACAGAAGGGGCAAAGACAGGCCAAAATCATGAACAGAGAACCACTCTGCCACTGGTTAGAGCACCACTGCCCCACCAAGTCCTCCTGCCCTCTGATGCCACTGCAGTCCTTCTATTCTGCAGAACCACATAAAGTGGCAATAAAGACAAACATGATCAAGAACTTTCTACCTCTGAATTTACTCTCCACTTGACCTCCCAATTATTTTTTTTTCGTTAGTCAAACAATGGACAAAGGTGGGGAGAGAGGGATAGGGGGGCCCTGATTCAAAGAAGCATGTACATACTAAAATGAAGACTGCAAGTGACAAACAGAAGGTTTAAATACATAATTAAGGAATGGTCTCCTTATAGCTCCAATCACTAAGTATGTGCTCCATTGTTTTTAGGAGCGTTCCACACTACAAACAAAACCACTCTTGCTCTTAGTCACAGAGATACAGTCATGTGACTTGAAACTAAGATTAATAAAAAGGTCCATCACCAAGTGCCACAAGAATCACTGAGAAAGCAGTTTGAAGTTTTAACTTATTTTTTTACAATTTTGATGTTTGGAAAGTGGAGGGAAAAAAATCAAGAGAGAAACCAGGCTGCCTAAAGGATAAAGGAAATGGAAAAAGGTAGAATATAATGCAAAGGACTGAATAAAAGATGAATCAAGGAAGAGAAAAAAGCAACAAACAAGCTTTTTAGTCATGAAACTAAAACACACAAAGCTAAGCAACTATAAGCAATATTCAAAATGCAGTTTAGCGTTTAGTTTGCTTTTGAAATAAGGTTGTCTGCAGAGTTTTCTTAAGAAATATGTTTGAGAAGCCTTACCCTGGGGGACTGGTATGATTTACATTTTAAATTAATAAAGAATTTGAGGAGATGGTTTAAACAAAGAAATAAAAAAAGCAACCCAAACCACCAAATGACTAAACAAAAAACAAGCAAAAAACCCCAACTAAACAACAAAAAGGGTCCTTCAAGGAATAAGAGGTTATTATATCTTTATTCCAAAAGTTCAGTCTTAAAGACTGTCACAAGACTGTCACACAGCTGAGATGTTTTTGACATTTAGTGAACACTGCTACTCAGCTCTAACTTCCTTCTTTTAAATTAATTCTGTTTCATGAGCACAAGAACAGAGAACTGACACATAAAAAATTGTGAGAAGGTGAACATTTACACAGGCATAGACCAAGAAAAAGAAAGTCTTTTTGTCTTTTAAATTCTCACTTTCTTGTTGCATTTTTGTAGGGAGTTAAGCTGGAAGGAGATGGTGCAACCATAAGAGAGACTGTATCTGTAAGCTATCCAAAAATCAAACCACATGAGTGTAAATTCTCTCTCACAGACTCCAATTTCACAGGCACTTTTGCAGCTGGAATAAGCCAGTAATGACAGTTATAAAAGTCCTATCACCACTGCCCTGCACAGCTTCCTAGTGTGACAGAAAGGCTGGCCTTGGCCTGGTTTGAAAGGAACTCAGATGGCCTTTCTGTCACTGCCCAGTGACAGACACTTCAGTATAAGTTCCCCAGGTCACTACGACAGGTGGATTCCCACACAAAGACACCCACACCTTTTCAAGTGCCAACACAGGGAAATCACCTCTAGAAGAAACTCAAGCAGTAAAAAGCAAAACATACAAGCAAAGAGGGAGGACTGAAGCCAGTATACTAGCTTTTTACTATTTTTCAGCTGATGGCAGTTCAGGACACTGTCCACCACACCACATTAATAGCAACTGCACTGGCAGACAATAAACAACTCAAGACAGGTTCATTAGAAGAATTTCTTCTTCATATATGTGTCTTAATGACTATCTGTCCTGCCTCCTGCCCCAGGAAGTCATAGTGAGTCCTACTAATTTCCTTATCCTTTCCACAGGCTCTCGGACAAGAAGTAAAGCCCCCCATTATTCAAGTTAGTGACTCACCACAACCTGAGAGTTGTGACAAGTTTATCAAGAGCAAGCACAAGTTTTAGTTGTTTAGTCTTCTTTCATTCCAAGTGCTTCAAGACAGATCTACCACATGTGCTATGGCTGTTGTGAGGATAACCACAGAGGCAAATCAAACATTTCATCTTCTCTTACAAAAGAGAAATATTTGCAGTTAGTCTAAGGATAAACCAAACACAAATGAAGCTAGCCTGCACCTTCATTCACTACTTAAATTTCAACCCTTCAAAGAGACAGGGAAGTATTGGTAGGTAATAAATGGTTTTTTGCACATAGTTATGATGGAACAGAGCCCTGTACTCCACTTGTCTTTGCTTCTAACTCCATCAGTCTCCCTTTGTCTCTGTGGAACCACTAAAGAACACAAAACCTTCACCTACAGCTCCTTCCTCATCATCTTCATGAAAAAGGGGGAAGGATAGGCTGATACTAGTGCCAGAAGATCCTATCTCCTAACTTTTGTCTTTTTACTAGTGAAATCATACAAAACAGACTGACTACAGGGCTCAGCCTCTGATCCAGAACACACATAGGAATTTACCCATGTTATATAGCAAATCAGAAGCAGAGATCAAGGAACAGATATTCAAATTTTACTACAATGTCTATATCTTGAGATGCAATTCAGTCTTCACTAGCTTTTCTGAATTCCACTTTTCAGATGAAAATAACAGTTAAAAATAACCCTACATATCAACACATGCTGAAGTGACACGGGAGACTAGTTGCTTCTGTAATTTGTAGACTTACCTGGATTTCTGCTGCAGATAGTCCTGTTCCTCAAGACAGGGATGGGAATACATCTTCACACCAAACCCCTCCCTGCACTGACAATCTGACCACAGGACTAGCTCAGGGCCTGTTATGGTCACCACAGCTCTCATTAGCCACAGCTGTCATGGTGGCTTTGGCACAGCTGAGGCTCCTCATGGCCCTGCCATCTCCACTCTGTTGCTTAACAGCCTGCACCTCTGACAAGAGCATGGTTTCATCCCTCCCAACCTGCCTTTTCAGACCTTCAGTTTGGAAGCAAAAACCTCCCACGAAAAAGTGCAGGAGGAGACGAGTCACCTCCACATGGAAAATTGCTACCAGTAGTAAAAAATGCTGAGTACTGCAGCACCCCTAAGGAGGAAAACAGCTTTACATATGTAAAGGTTCAATGAGTAAATCACTAAGAGATTGCATGTCAAACAAGGAACACAGCTTTTCCTTAGCACATAGGATGGTGGTGGTGAGATAGGCTGGAGAACGTATGTTCAAGTGATGTGGAATTCAGGGTGTTTGGGGAGAAAATTAAGCACTCAGTGAGGGAAACAAAAATGCAACCTCATTTCTATTTCGTTTCTGAAAGCTCTTTATGACTCAGTTGCCCTCTCCTGTTGTGATCTATCTCACTTCAAAAGATCAGCCCTACTCTTTGCCAACATCTGATTCCCTTGCTGATGCTTTAACTTCTTCCCAAACTACCTTTTACAGAAAGAATCAACTCTGATTTTGTATGGACCATCTTCAATGTCCCTCTCAGCTCTGTGTAGTGCACAGTGAGTGCTGTTGTGTGCTGACAGCTACAACTGCAGCTATTGGTTTTGGATCTGCATTTGCAATTATGGCCCCTCTATACCTTCCTCTGCTTTTTTCTTCTACCTGCTCACTCTTATTTTTAGATTAGAAATGGACTTTTGGGTAACTACCATGTCACCTAAAAAATGTAGAACCCCCACATGGTGGGATCCTGAGCTGTTGGGAAATGTGACTATCAGCAGAGAATACAGGTTACTATCTCAAGTGGGCTGCGGTACTCTATTACCCATCAGTCATATCTGGACTTGCAGCAGTTTTTCAGATGGGGAATACAAGTCAAATTCAGCAAAGATATAAAGATTATTGTTCATTTACAGGTTAGTCATTGTTTGGTCATTGAAAGTTCATGCTCAGGGTAGAGGGAAAACCAGGAGAGAGAAAACACAGCGTAACAGAAAATTACCCTGAGCTTAGTTCCAGGGTGGATGATGCTGTGAACATTTCATGGACAGAATGGAAGCATCTGGAGCTGACTTCAGTCAGTTCATATAAACTTCGGCTTGATTTATATAAACCGCAGTTCTTTTGCTGTCTTTGCACACTACTTCAGAAATAGAAAGATGTGGTATTCAAAGATACTTACTGCACTGTCAGACACTGGAAGGTGCTAATACAGATTGTTGAGCAGAAACTGAATCACTGTGAAGCAGTCAAATGACTGCTCACTTTGCCACTCCTAATTATCATTGCATAACACAAAAAAGAAAGAGATGACAATACATGTTTTTGAAAACATATCACCATAACAGATGTCAGCCCTTCTCTTCCATTGTACTTATGCCTATTGTACACCCAACAATGAAATCATCTGTCACTTCAGCTATCCTCAGGAAAGAGAGTTGCATATATTCACACTGACATGTCAGGCAGCAAGTAAATTTGATGGATATCAGCAATATTAAAACTCACAATAAGAGGAAAAATCATGCACTTCTAGATCCTTGTAAAAAATTCCTTCCTTCTATACCTTTCAAATTTCAATTGGCCAGAGAAAAGCACAGGAAGGTGAGAAAAATGAAAAGGGACATGACTCCAGTGTGCAGCAGCACACTGCAGAATACTGCAGAAGACAGAATTAAATCCTGGCTAGATGCCTCCAAGTACTGCAGTCCAAATTACTTTGTTAAGGGCCTCACTTATTCAGACAACCAAGCTCACAGGTTTCTAGCAAATACACCTCTCCTTTGCTCTTCTCAGTGCAGGAATACCACCAATACTCCGAATATTGGCCCTGCTGCCCAGACCTGCTCCTGTGAAGCACATGGGTACTTGTTCTCACCCTGCCACAGGCTCCCTGTGCTTGTAGCAGGACAGAATGGTTCATATGCTCCAGAGGGACAAGGAAGGCAGGCTGAAAAACAAGACACTCAAACCCTGCAGAGGTCAGAGGAAGCAGTTTCTGGGCTCTCACCAGCAGTGCAAGCTAGAAGAGGGACTAGCACACACAACCCATCAGGAAAACAGCCACTAGTCATCTAAAACCAGCAGGAGACCAAGTGTCCGGGCTCCTCTCATTCTCTCTGGAGCTGGGGTAAGAGATTAGTATTTTCCTGATCTCACCGTATCAAGAAGAAAGGAGAAGTAGCAGAGTGCTGACCTTTTTCCAGAAGTTGTGGAGAGAAGGGGATGAAACAGTCCCTTTTCTGTCAAGCTCAGTTGCTTCTCTGAGCGTTCTGGAGTATTTACAGCACAAGCACATTAGGACTCAGGGCAAGTGTATTTGAGACTTTCTGATCTCAAAGCCATAAGTCTGAGGAATCATTTTAGCAGGAGACTTAATCTAGACTGTTATTAATTTGCATGATATACAGTATCATAAGAGAACAAAATCCCCAGAATGTGTTTTTTCATTAGTAGTTCAAGTATCAATATGGATTTCTTAATTTAAGGGTAAGTTTCCAAGGCCAGTTCATCTCTTTCTACTGTGAATTTCCAAACACATCTCTTATTTCCGAAGAACAGCAGAGGGACTGATCAGTAGTCACAGCAGCTACCGACAAAACCACAAGTATTTGGAGTAATTTTTTCCCCCCTGTTTGTATAGATCTACTTTGAAAAAGATTTCAAAGAGTCGATTAGTGTTTGGTCATTGGGCATCTGTGACAGAAGATGACTAAGTGAATCAGTAGTTCCTTTCACTTATTTCACAACATCACTCATTGTGGGTGTTGGGTAGCAGTTGCACAAAAGTGTATGGCTTCTTTTATTGTACATGGAAACGAGCTTTCAAAGCAAACCGAGGGACAAATGTTGCTGCTCAGAACACCCATTAGCCTTCTGATCAAATCCCTCTTTGATATCCAAAGTGGTGTGTTCCAAGAGCACATGCTATTGACTGCAGTACCATGAAAACTGGCTGGCTCACATGCAGGATTGTAATTTGGGTAAATCTGTTTCCTTTAATGTACTTAGTTTTTGCAGTGAGGAGGAAAAGGGATTGTGGGGAAGAAGAGGGGTGCGAGGTAGCAAAACAAGCCAGAATGCCAGCATTTTCTTTCAGTCAGTATTGTACCTATTAAAACATTTTGCCAAATCAAAGAGATGAATTACTGTACTGTTTTTGGAGTCTGATGCAACTCTTTTTGCTCACTCTGAGCCTGCAGTCAGCTGGTATCATTTTACAGGTTAGGAGAGCTGTAGTTTACAGTCTGGGGGATATGAACTCAACAGTTGGATCACAACTTTTGAAACTTTCAAAGCACAGCCCTGGGTGTCTGTTCTTTCAGGATGAGTTTTGGCAGATGGCAATAGCCAAGGAAATTCACCCAGCCTTCCACCTCCATTAAGTGTTGGCTGCTGCATAGCTAGCACTCTGTGTTTACATATATTTGGTAATATCATCATTGTTCTGTGCTCCTGTAATGAAACAATTTCTTCTCTGCTCCTGCTGTGAATGACAATGAATCAATTGTATCATCTTAGCCAAAGTCACAGCAGGTACTGGGTCAATGGGTAAAACTGTCCAATATAGGAAGAAATCTCACCCAACAGTTCAATCTCCAGCTCTTGACATGAACCGGAGGGATAAAAAAATAGAAAGATGGGGAAGGGACAAAATTAGGTTGAAGGGAAAAGAAATCAATTATATCAATGGGAAAACAGTCAGAAATGGACTAAAACCAAAGCAAAGCATACATAAAACAGTCAGAGAGAGTGCTTCTAATAGGTAACTTTTGAATTTCCACATTATTGAGAATGGGCTGCAAATAGGTTAGTACTTTTGCAGAGCTTGTTGAAGTATTGAATTTCACATCTTGTATGCCTCCACCCCAGTGAATTTGAGCGCTCTATTTTCTCCTGAGATCTGAGGATGCCATGCACCTCACAGACCGGGCTCTCAGCTCTCTTGCTTTAAACCATTGGACCTGACCTCCCACCATCGTACTAGCCAAGACTATAACTGTGCTGTGAGTTGATGGCTTGCAAAGTAAAGGGTAAATCCCCGTCCTGGCCCATGGATATCACAGAAACAAACAAAAGTTCCAGCAAAGCAACTGCTAGTTCTTCATCTCTTTTGGTGAAATACTAAGCATGCTCAGTTCTTTGAATATTGCTGCAGAGGTACAAACTGAAGATCTATGACATCTGCCTGGAGTCTCTATATTGGAAAATAAATCCAAGAATGTCTGTTTGTCCAAAAAAAAAAAGACAAACCTCCTTTACTAAAATGCTATAGTTCTGTCCGCTCCATAATTTATTATTTCCACAACAAGAGGTATGAAGGTAGGTCTGGATCTGTGCCATTTCTGTAAGTCCATAAGATCTCTTGGGAGACTGGTAAGTAAAGCAGGAATGTGTGCCTGTGATCACGCAGCCCCTAGCACAAATCTGGATTCTAGTCCAAGTGTGAAGGCTACACGGACTATACCAGTAGGGTAGTGTCATGTTTGAGTGGGAAGAGCAGTGGCCATTCAGCCCTAGAAGTAACATAGGCTGCTTGCCTGAAGACAAGAAACTCTTGTCTGGAACCACTGGCAATTCTTCCCTCATTTCTGTTGGGTGAATCATTTTAACTTCTGTATTTTAATTTATTTTACTACTGAATTTCTCCTGAAAACTGTAGGCTTTTTAAAAAAACTACCTTTCAAGAACTTGATTTTATATCTCATTTGAATTGCTGCATTTGAATTACTACTTTTTCAGCAATCCTATCCTATAATTCATCAGGCCAGCACCGATTCCAAGAAAGGACAACATTCCACCAATTCACCAGCATGGTTTCCTGCAGCACAGGATTGTCCCTTAGTTATTTCTCACCTTTGCAGTGGTATCCCCTGAGCCTGTTTAGTTAAGAAATGGTAAGGTGACCTGAAATGAACTGCCCACCCCTACCACCCCAAAGAACAGTCTGTCCTCTTTCTACCACTTTGTCATTCCCAGTTCAACAAACAGACCACTTGGCTTCAGTTGTTTGGCGTGCACTTGGCCTTTCTATGAACTTATTTGGCTTCCAAATTGGCAGAGTACTGAATCATGAAAAAGCCTGACATTTTTCCTATCAGGTTAGCAAGCTGGATTGTCCCAAAAAAGGTTAGGCAATTGCCAGAGCCAGCACAAGGCCAGCAGTGCAAACTGGAAACTCTAAGAGGCAGGGAGGGTAACTGCCCTCTTTGTGCAGGGGAGTGTGCTTGATGGACTCTACACATTGTAAATAAGAGCATGGATGCAGACCTGCAACATTTCCCACATGAAAGTTTCAGTGAACTGACAAGCAACGAGGAGAAATGGAGTACAGCACAAAGCACCCTTGAATCTCAGCTCACAGTGCCCACAAAGTTGGGATCACATGGCTGAGAGCAGAGGGAGATGGCCAGGTTCACCCCTTTCAGCCACCATGGGCTGACATGCTGGCCTAACTATCACAGCACACTGCAAGTACTAAGATCTTCTGGGCTAAAACCCAAGACTTTGCCAAGTACCCCTTTTGTCAGCTTGGTCTACCAGTAATAGTGTGCTAGTTTTCTATTCTGAAAAACTGAGCACTCAGAGGAGAAGTCTGAATGTTGATAAATTAAAACACACTCTAAATACAGAACTTATTTTCATTAGCCTTTTTTTCTATCTTCTACATGGAAGTTAAGGAGTTATTAAATAGCTCTCATATTTAGTTCTATGGCATAGTTTTGCTTTATTGCCTTTGTTAGATGAAAAGTTTTTCTTGCATTGCTAAGTGAACACGAAGGACAACACTGAAAACAGTGTGTCCATTTGGTGCAGCATTATGACGGCAGTGGTCTAATAGCAATGAACTGCCATCTTAAGTCTTTACCTGAGGATTTCCCTACCTTTTGTTGACGTATACAACACCAATATGCACCACCGATAACAGAGCTTCATTCTATTTTATATTAGAACAATCCACCTTCACTTTTTTTGGAGAAAACCCTAGCATGCCATCTGCCCATAGGGTATAAAGCTTGGATTTAAAAAAACAATGTACTACTGGATTTTAAAATTCTGTCCTTCTCTTCAAAAAGCTGAATGCAAGAGCCTTGTGAAGGTACTTTTGGGAAGGAGATGATGGCAGAGTTGTAATGCTGTGGTGTATTTTCCATGGACACAACCACCTTTGAGTTTTTCTTTAGATGTGTCTCCAGGATAGGTCATATTGTGTATGAACACTCTGGATGAGCTTTAAACCAGATGGCTCTTTACTCCTGATGATGTAATCAGCAGCCACATTGAGTTCTCAGTTGATTGTGAACTCCCCTCCCTCAGGTGCCAGACAGATACCCGAACATGAGGCTGCATTGCTGAGGTAAGAGTGCTCATGCTAGCTATTTTAAAAGGAGCTTGGGCTTATGTCCTTGAAGTACAGACATCTACTTCGAATTCTTTTTGTTCCCTCCTATTGATACGCAAGATTCAGTTTCCTCCCTCAATCACCTTTCAGCAATCTTCTCACCATTTTCCATGAACATTGGAAACTTCTCCAGTTCCAAGGACATTTTTCATTTTTGACTGCTACTGGGTTTTCTGTCTTTCCCATTCTCACCTACTTGCTTGTCTGTCCTCCTGCTGCCATTAAAATAACCCTCCTACCATCCCTCTCAGTTCTTTGGATCCCTTTGATGACTTCCTGTTTCATGCCAGAGCGAGCTTCAATCATATGTGTGCTCGCTCCTGGCACTGCACAGCCACTGCCTGTGACCGCCTGATAGCGTGTTAACGAGGTGCTCACGCACCACAGCCATGTCTGGTTTACGTATTTCCACCGGCAGCTCTGCAAGGATGGGTGTTTTCCCAGCTGTTAGGCAGGAGGTGGCCTCAGTGGTTTCCCCATAATCAGCAGTTCATCTCAAGGTCTTGCATTCTTCCACTTCCAGATTCTTTCACTGAGGGAAGCATGTTTATTGCTAAGTACAGTTTTGCCTTACTAATGTATGGTTTCCAGCAGAATTCCTGGAATCTGCTGTTTACAAGCAGGGTCAGAGGTTATAGAAATACTTTCAGTTTGCATGAGTGATATCCCAGAAAGTTTTTGTCCATGCATAGTGTCTAAACTATATGACAACTGCATTTTTATTGGTGTTGATAACATCCCTGGCTCTGAAATCTACTTGTTCAGCTATGGGGGTGGTTCAAATTATTTCTAGACAGCTCACTAAATGAAAATTAATACTCTCCATTTCTCTTCATCACCCAGACTCTTCTCCCAACATACACAAGAATATTAACAAGAAAAAAATCAGTAAAGCTCTTGCATTTGAAGTCTTGCAGCTGGAGATCCTCTCGCAGCGTATCAACCAAATACCTGGTGGCAGCATTATTATCCAGTGCCAAATGCCGCTTCAGTATGCTACTTCAAACCCTGAATGAGCAAATGAGAGAAAGGATAATGTCACTGAGATGAACAGCTTGACAGTTCAGCACTTGGTACAGGTCTCTCAGAAGGCTAACACCTGATAGTACACAGGGGTGCGCTGAGACGATGTTGTACGTAAGTTGACTTCTTCTGGAGAAAGGAGATCTTTGGTGGTATTAAAAACTGATGGTTTAATGTTGCTTTTGTAGCCCTTCAACTTGTCAGAATATTGGTGTTCTGCAGAGTTTTTCATTTCTTCTCCCACCAAAGTCAGTATTTGTCCAGCTTCTGCCCGGTCAAGCCAGCACTGGTGACATGCAATGGGATGTAATGTCACAGTAACCTTGTATCTATAGTGCAAGGTGACTATCCAATCAACAATAGAAGGGACTCACTGTAAGGTGGACTTTGGATCAGCAATTTATGACCCATATTTGGTAGACTGAACACACCAATGATTTTAGCTAGCAGGCTGTCCTCTATGACCAGATGTAAAATGGGAATACATGTCATAGAGTTTCATGACGACAGCTGCTTAAAAAGTTGGCCCTATATTTGGGATTGGAAAAGTCTGGAAAAAAACCTGCTCTAGAACACCAGCTTTTCAGTGAGACAACTCAGGCAGGACTGGTCTTGGGGTTACCAAGGGCTGCAGTTCAACAGCTAGAATGTGGTGTTTGAGGGATTTCACACAACCCTCTACTTCAGTAGAGTAGCATCCTAAACCCTGAATAGCAGAATCCAAGATCTAGGAAGTTCAGCTCCTGTCCATTAGAGAAGGATAATAAGAGTGCAGCTACAATGCACTAGCATGCAAGGGTTAGCATATAATTTAATTGAAGAAAAAATGTCTCCACATTGTTTCAACAAGCAGAGGTTAAAGGTCTTAAGTTTAATTCTAAACAGGACAGTGATCCCCACCCTAACATAAACATTTACCTAAGTGAGATCTGCATAATCTCTTTGACCCTCAATCTGCTCACCTTAATCAACCATATCATTATTTAGAAAAATGTGCCTCCATGTGCCTGATATCTTTGCCTACTTCTCACTGCTCATTAACCAAAAACCAACAGAAAATGTTCTTTTTTGATTACCAAGACTCTGAGTAAATACCTTTCCCAGAACACAGAGGTTCTCAAACTCTGCCTGGGCGTGACTGTTTCAATAAACAGTTTATCCCACTGTAAAACCAGAAAATCCCACCTCCTTCATGCATACAATCATAGAATGGCCTGGGTTGGAAAGGACCTTGAAGATCATCTAGTTCCAGCTCCCTGCCATGGGCAGGGACACCTTCTATTAGACCAGAGTGCTCTGGGCCCCATCCAACCTGGCCATGAACACTGCCAGGGCTGGGGCATCCACAGCTTCTCTGGGTAACCTGTTCCAGTGCCTCACTACCCTCACAGTAAAGAATTTCTTTCTAATACCTAATTTAAATCTGCTCTCTGTCAGTTTAAAGCCATTCATCAACTACTATATCTGAGCGCACATCGCTTTTGACTGCAAAGAGGAATGAAGAGGACTCCAAGCAGCCACGAAGTCCTTTCACAGGAGACCACCAGCTGGTATTTAGCAAAGCATGGCTTGGAAAACACCTTGTGCTCACGTACACTGGGGCAGCTGGAGCACTCACGAGCTTCACCCACACTCTTTTCCCTAGCACTTCTGCTGACTTTATACTGACATAATAAGAAGCAAATCACCACCATGGCACCTAGTTTCAGTTCGATGATTAGTAAAATGGCCATAATAATATCTCTCCCTTTGCACAATTTTGAAGTCTCAAGCTCCATGCCACTCGTGTCAATGAAAATAGAGAGTTGCTTAGGCAACTGTACCCATTTTTTTCCTATGTGAAAGTGCAAGTAACAAGTGCATTTCTGACATTTAGACACAGTTCTTCATGTTGGTGTTCCAGTCTCTTCATCTCTCTGTCACCATCTGATAAACATATCTGAGCAGAGATGCATTTACTGTCACTCAAGGAATATCTGGCCTATTCCTAAAAGATTGTCAAGGTTACAGCTAATTAAAAAACTAACCTAACAGCTTGTGTATGCCAAAAGCAGGACTTCTGATCTTTACTTTCCTCTTTGTGGCACCAATCCTGGAGGCATGGCACCTTCGCATATTTGTCTTAATAGCTTTGGAGGAATGAGAATGTACATTGGCACAGACAACCATCAGCCCAGCGTTGACTCTTGATGCTACTACAAGTCTTATCTTTATGCTACTTCCTGTAGTACATAAGACACTGGATCAAACTGGTAGCATTAGATGGTGATGACAAGTGTATGCAATGCTCAATTCAGTTCTCAATCCAGTGCCCTGATCAGCAACAGACTCCAGGTCACTGACTTCTTCCTAATTGATTTCTTTCCCAAAGATTAAACATCTGTGTACAAATGTAAAAGTTCTTTAATGCTTTTCCAAATTTTGGACAGTCTTACATAATCGTTTCACAATATTTATAGTGGCAATTTGTGTTCCAACTTAGGCTGCTGCTCTTATCTCCTAATTCCATAGCAATGATGAGGTAAAAGGAAAGATGGAGTGGAAACTATTTTGGCACATATATACACTTTCCCAATGTGCTAAGAAAACCTTTTTTCTTTCTCCCCTTCATTGTAGCTAACGAGTCAAAAGAAGGGATATTCCAGAACACAGTAAGAGCCTGTATTAATAGAAGGGGAGTAGAGCATGTCCTGTATCTTGATTCTGGGAAAATATTTGTTGCACACAATACAAGCAAGCTAGGGAAAGACAGTTTAAACATAGCTATATATAAGGGGTACAAAAGTAGTAGGAAAATCATACTGAGAAGGTAACCATCAAAGGTTTACTGCTAAAGTGGAAACCTGTACCAAGGCAGCATTTTGCACTAGTTAAATTCCTATTTAACCTATTTTCATAAAGAGCTGGACAGAACCTGTTTTCATTATGGTTGGAGAATCTATTAGAAAGCATGCGTATTAGTTACAACTGACATCATCTGGGACAGCCTGTGAAATAACTGAGAACAAACTTGGACTAAGAAAAGAAGATGTAAAAATGTAACAGAAAACAAAACTGAACACAGTAGTCGTTGTAACAATCCACACTGCATCCACATATTGAATATTACGTGATTCTACTCCCTGTCTTCAAAAGGGATACAGTAAAATAGAAGAGATGAAAGTTGATACAGATGACCAAAATGATGGGATGTGTCTTTATGAAGACAAACAGGGGAAGAATTTTCAGTTGGAAAAAGAAATGGCTGAGGAAGGATATATCAGTGATCTGAGTGGCATGAAAAAGGTGAATAGCAAATGATTATTTATCCTCTTTCAAAGAAAGACCCAGGCAGCACAAAATGGAATTATGACTGGGTCAGAGTAAACAAAATGAGACAATCTTTAACATAATGGTTAGTTGAGCTGTGTAGCTCTTTCCCACAGAACAATGCCAGAAGTTGACAGTGTTCAAAACTGATTAATCAAAAGGAATTTTCATATTGATTTAATCATGTAACTGACCAGACTAGTAGGAGGCTAAAAACCTTTTTGATTATCACATGATCTAAACATCCCCTATCTGGAAAGCCACAGAAGCAGATAGATGCTTGCTGAAACTCTCTCCCTGAACTTTTAGTACCACATTTACAGCATGGATAGCCAATCAAACTGCAATTCATTCCTCTTCAAAAGACTGCTGTCTTCCTAAATTCTGCAGCTGGTCAGCAAGGATAAAAACTGTTCTTAACAGACATCAGTTTTACAGCATTACAAGAAAACCTGATATGGATTGATCTATTTGGAGACCAGTGAATCTTATTGTTTATAAGATGATGGTTAAGTCTTCATATGCTTTTAAAGGTGCAACACACAGCCAGAAAATCAATGTTACATAGTTGTTTAACTGGTAAAATCTGTATGACAAAGTTTATGCTAATGCCGTCAACACAAAGAAAACTGGAATATACTCATAGTCACCAAACACATTCAGCCACTTTGAGAAGACTCAGCAAAGTGGAGGTTTATGCAAAAGCTGCAATTTGAACACAAAACACTGTTCAAAACTTGTATTTTTTTTTAAAAAGCTACTTAGTATACCTACTAGCTAGGTATATTAACTGGAGATTCTTAACTGGAATTACTGCCAGAGTATGCTGATAGCTGATCTAACGAAACTGAAACAAGAATTTTAGATGATAAAAATGGAAAGTAATTACGGTGCAAATTGAAACACGATGAAATACTGAAGCATTTCAATTTCACATTGACATATTAAGTTAAATAAATCATTTAATAAGTTCTATTACCCTTAATTAAACTTATACATGCTATTAATCCCTCAAGCAATCCAATTAAATACTAAAGGAGTCCGCAAAAGTGCCCTACTGAAGTGAGTTTTAACAATGCAGCAAAACAGAATGCTGTGATCAGTCAGAACTCAGTGACCATTATGTAGCCAGTAAGCTGAAAAAGTATGTAAACTCACCTGCTTGGTGTTTTTGAGGTACATGTTATATTGCTCAAGACAAATAGTGTTCATGCACTGTTACCTGTGTTTTTCTTGGAGTGTTTAGTGCTTCACAGAGGAGGCTCTTGTTAGCAAATCCTTCCTTTGCAAAATGCCCACTCCTAAAAGACAAGCTCGTGGTATTTTGTACAACACGTAACAGGAAAAAAAATTCATACTTCATCTTTCTTTCTTCCTCGTTGGAAATACTCAGGAAAACTTTGAGGAAAAAAATAAGATTTAACATCATTGTATTTATTGGGTTCTGAAACAATACACATTCACATCCTTTTGAATACAGTACATTTGGCACAGTAATAATGTTTACGATGAAATAACACTAATGAATGGCAAGAGATTCAAATTACATCCATAAGAAAAAAATTCTGTACAAATAAATCCTCACAATAAAAAAAAAACCTACCCCCCCAACTGAATACACTTTATATTTAGCCAGAACTATTCTGCACATAATTTAAAAAGAGGTAATTTTTAAGCCTTTTAGGAGAGAATTATTTTTCACCCTATGGAGAAAAATTTATTTCCATCTTTAATAAAGTCTATTTGGGAGGAAAACAAAGAAACAATGGATTCTTTATAATTGTTATTATTAATAATATTTTTGGCATTTTGCACTCCTTTGACAAAGAAGGAACAGGAAAGATTTTACAGAACAGGCAGAAATGTAACAGAATGTCCATTTTTAAGAATTATCTTTTAAAAATGTTAACATAAAAACTTTCTGATGTAAACCCAAGGCAGAGGATCTAACTATTTATATTGAAGAAATGTCTGCCCATGCAAAAGTTTCTATTTCCTTCACTTTCTCTTAGCATCCTACCAAACACTGCAGGTGCTGAGGCCTCTTGAAATACAAACATTTGCTAATTATCTTCATGTTTGAAATGGGAATACAGACTACACTAGCTTGCACACAATAGCTTTATGGGATGCTTTTATTCCTTCAAAATAAATGCTCCTAGTTCTGTGTAAAGGCCTCTTGTTGAACAAACAGTAGTGCACTATCCAGTAACTTGTCTTCCTAGCCAGTCTACTCATCCATGGAAAAGAATGCTTTAGCATTGTGATCAGTTCTTGCCTGGATGTCAAAATCTAACCGTGACGAGAAATAAACAGAGCCAGTGGCGAGACACAAATTGATGGGCAGTTCTACAATGTGTTTCTAAGAGAGAAAGAAATTTAACATTGAGATGATGCAATCATTAAGATGTTTATGTGCTGGTACTCAGCTCCAGAAGCTAGTCTTTTCCCAGTACAAAAGATTACTAAGGATAAATTAAATTAAACTAAAGGCTTGATCCATTATTACACCTGTAGGCCAGACAACACATTAATTGATATATCATAATATTTAATATTTTGAAATAATCATAAGAATATATATAATAATTACACCTGAGTTTTAAAAACAAAACAAAATGGAGCTGAATGGTGTCATCAGTAACAGGCTATGAGCAGCCAGACACAAAACTGACACAAACTAACTCATCTGCTTGAGTCCGAGATTATCTCTTAAAGCCAATGACTCACACTTTGTCCACCACGACTTGTAACATTCCTTTCTCTTTCCGAGCTCTATCATGTCATAATAGAGTTGAAGAGAACTATACAAGAGATTTAGTATAGCTTAATATATGTCTACATCTTTTATAACAAAAACCTCATCTTTCTGACAGTAACTTGAACCAATACACATACAAGAGTATTGCACATGGACATTATTATAATTATTCTTTCATAGACTAACATTTTAATAGTATGCCTGAACATGCAGCAGTTGATACCTCTATATTCAATGAATTCCACAGGCCTTGCAGCAAACACTATATACAAAATCTCACCTGTACAAAAGGCAAAAAAGCTTCTTTAGTGCCACTTTGCCAATCACAAGTATATATATTTTTGTGCAGCTGGAAATCCATGTGCAACAATTAAAATGGATTCCAATGACCGCTCACTCAGTCCAGTAAAATATATAATAAAATGACCTCAGCGATACATGTACACAAAAAAACCCCAAACCAAAACCAAAACCAAACCACAGGGTACTCCTGGAAATAAGTACATAACACTGTTAGCGTATCTACAGGAGGTAACTTCACATTAGTAATATTGTCCACATGAGTTACCATTTCAATTCATACACAAAAAAAATATCAATTTACAACTTTCGATAATGTCAGTTTGTGAATGTTTGATCTTCAGTTTTTTAACACACTTCCACATAATGCACGTGTAGCCTTACTTTGTGTCTTCTAAAAGCAGTTTTCTCTTTAGATTTTAAACATAAAACCCAACAAACACAGTAGTATTATGGTTTTGTAAAAGTGTGCAAAAGTAACACACTGCTGAGAAAATAAATATAAATAAGAAATTACTTATCACTGTAGCTACAATGGCAAATTCATAATGTTTATAATTAATTTTTAATGTAAAATTAACTGTAAACATTTGCAAACTTGGCGTCACATTAATGGTTCATTTAAAAGGATACTCAATTTGGTAACATGGATAGTACTCCCAATTGCCTGAAAAAGAGTAAAATGGCTATTTATAGCTGTGTTAAAGTACTATAGGCTTTTTATTCTTTAGCCCTTTAATAACTATCCATATAGTATCTATTAGTATCTATTTCTTGCTTTAAATAAAATTTCAGTTATCTTTGTCACTCTTATTCCTAAGAGTTTTCTGTACATTGTACGAGGAACTTCATTAAAATCCTTAATTGATGTGCTTCTTTTTTTGGACAGCTTTATAGTTTGTACCTCACCACAATAAATTAATAATTGAGTATTAAACCTCCATGAAGGCAGACTTTGCTTTTCAAAGGGCATCTGAGTACAGACTTCACCATAACCGCCAGTGCAGAAGAAACAGTTCTCACCTTCTTAGCTTAAATACATATGATGATTACAGAACATGGTCTGCTAAATTGCTTTTAATAGTATAGCTTCATTTTCTATGGAAGAGATGCACTTTTGTCCTCTGGGAATTCCTGTTCTTAGGAATAAAAGAAAAGTTGCAAATATACGGCAGTGTGTTACATCTACAATTTCTGATACAAAATTATTTTGCATTGCTTTGTGAGACAGAAATTAAGAGTGCTTTCAGGTCAGAAGACAAAGGAAAAAAACAATAAATATATACTTTAACACGGGATATGGGCTCAGGGTAAGAGAAGTAGTTCTTGATCTACTGAGTCTCAGTGATTTGATGATCTCTTCAGAATCACTTCTTGCAGCATCATTCATCTGTCAGTCTAACGTTGTCTATGGCAGTAGCTCTTCTCCAAAATAAGAGAACCCTTTAAATTCTTCTTGATTGATTTGTTTTATAATTGTCTCATCCACTAGCGTTAATACTGGTTCTTCTCGTGTAAAGTCTTGATCAAAGTTATTTACATCCCTTTTGGTTTTCTGAGAAGAAAAATATAAATAAGGTGAATACTAAAACAGCACAATAAAATAAAAGGTGCTCTCCCTCTTCTCCGTTCCCCCCCAAAAGGCTGAATTTTCTGGAATGATTGAAATAAAAGAGGAGCTACTTCACACAAATAATAACAGACATATGAGAGAAGCTACAGGAGCAAGTAATATAAATGAGTTCAGGAGAGGCCACAGAAGCAGTACTATAAATGAGTTCCCAGAGACTCACGGGTCTCTTGACAGGCGAAGGAATAGCAGTATGATGATAAAGCAGGAAGCTGAAATTAGGACTGATTTAGAAAAGGCTTTGGCATAGTAGGTGGTATGGCTGTTTCCTCTTAGATTTGAACAAAATCATCTCTCATTTCAGAGGCACAGAGTGAACTGATATAATTGATTCCCCCACAACACAGTCTACTGTTTCAACTCTAATTTAACCGTTTCTTTAAATCAGGCTACACTCAGCTTTAAAAACCTGAGGTAAAGCTTGCAACAGCTCTCAATCCAAAATTCTTGAGCTCCACATTGGCAACTCAGATTTCCTACTGCAGCCGAATGTCATTCAGAGCACCATGGCAAAGTGTGAAATTCTGTCTCCAAAGAAATCCACCTCAGAAGTCTTCTTTATTTCAATGACATCAGGATTTCCCCATTGAAGTCTAAAGCACCTCCCTCCTTCAGCAAAGCTGGGCCAACAAAGTGCAACTGTACATGTTCTGGGATAAGATGAATTAACCAAAACAGTCTTGGGGAGGCTGACTTGCTGTCCTCAGGACACTCACAACAGTGACTATCTGTGACCACTTACATGAAATAAACACTCTAGGCTACAGCTAAAAACATTCTCCATGGTCATTCCCTTGAACCTGCACTGTTCACATTTTCTAAGTTAGCAGCGTATTTCAGGTACGTACAGGTTCAGGGAATTGGAACAAACATTTTTCTTTACATTGTCTCTTTTCTCTTTGTTTCATGGAATCTAATAATTATTTGAGTGATACTTAATGGAGGCACACTGACACATTGAAAACAAGCTTTGTGTTCATCCTGCACATGTATGAGATTAAGATGATACTGGAAATAGAATAGCTATTTGACTTGCAAAGTAAAATGATAGTCATACATCATGAAGTATATTAATGTATTCCAAATGGGATATATGCCCTCTTTCAACATAGGTAAATTTTTCTATAAAATATACATATATATAAATGTATTTTCTTCATCAGCTTTACTGAGGCACTAAACAGTTCTTTCTCACAATTGTAAAATGATCGCAGCAACCTTCACCTACATTGTTTGTGAGAACTTTAGAGATATAGGGAAAAAAAGTCTATATAAATGCAAGAGACTGTTAATTGTAAACCACGTACTTTCTAAGTGTAAGCAAACAAAAATCTACAATCTCTACCTACAAAATTCCATTAAAAGGAAAGGGATATGGACTTAACAAACATATATACATGTTTATGTAGTTTACATTTTAAATATTTACTTTGTACATAAAGACAAGACATAAAGTATATGCAACCCATATACTTCAAACTGCATAAGGCATGAGGGATGTGGCTTTGGACTTTATGGTTTTTTTCCCAAATCATTTGGGCAAATATTGCAAAATAAGAATGAAATTCCATCTCAGTTTTGAAATGCATTACATTGCAGCTGCATCTACATTCTTCTTGTTCTCCATGTCCTACTGTAGTATTTTCACACACTCACACAATGAATTTTCCACAGGAATAGTCAATAAATCAGAAGGAAGCAAGTGAATATTTGCAGAAAGTAGAATTCAAATTCAGAACTGTAGTTATTTGCAAAAGAAATGTGACTACACA
This sequence comes from Lepidothrix coronata, assembly GCF_001604755.1. NCBI lineage: Eukaryota > Metazoa > Chordata > Aves > Passeriformes > Pipridae > Lepidothrix > Lepidothrix coronata. The sequence goes on along the minus strand of NW_016690213.1, from coordinate 5,868,619 downwards.
CTTTAACCACTAGCTATCGAGAGCAAATAAGCTCTGGTGTAGCTGAAAACAAATACAATATATATTATTTTCAGGTTTTCACTCAATGTATTTGTGAAAAGTGTTATTTCCTTGCTGAAGCTAAAATAGTAAGATGACAAACTCCTCAAAGCCTATTGGGGCAATTAATTCCTAATAGCTTCTTATTCCAGAAAATTATCACTAAGACTTGTGAAGGTGTTAGATGAAAAAAGAGCCCAGATGGGTACATCTAAAAAACTGTCCCAACATTGGTGCACCTAAGTCCTACTGATTAAAAACAATTGTGCTTTCAGTAGAACTTTGAATCCCAAGCTTTGTGCTTAGATTTCCATGTAGTTTTGGCAGCAGAGAGATACGTAATCCAATTTATTAACAGGACAAGCATGGAGCAATCTATGATTGCAAGGATACACTAACAGGTCTCTAACTAACCAATTGATTAACTGAGATTAAACAAATCACAGGGAAAAAAAGGTGAGTGGAATAAGCCATAAAAGAGCAAAGGTAGAGTTCATAACAAGTGCTTCTTTTCAACAGAAAGATTTATTTGAGAAACCCTTCTTAGCAACTTAGGCACCTTCTTTCTGAAGCTATGCCTATTTTGCAAGGCTCCATCTGCTAAGACAAAACAGGTCTGGCCACATTTCTGCTACTACTGCTATTTTAATGTACTTGCACTGTGAATACTCTGGAGGCCAAGAGCGTGAACCAATATACAGTTGCAGCATGAAGACTCAGGATGAAGGTATGAAGGGCTGTGGTGGTCTCCTAGCAGAAAAGCTGAGAAGAGAAGAAAGATCTGCAAGGTAGGAGAATATATGAAAGAAACAGAGTGCAGCTATCATCCAACTTTGAACATTAGAAAATCATGACGATAAAAGGAAAAATATTCAGATTGGCTGGCAAATGCATCATTTAAAAGGTAATTAAATGGGTGGGATTCTGTTTATTTAGCTTGCAATTCTGAGACTCTGGGATGAATTATTTTAAACTTTAAAATTTTTTTCCTGGTAAGACTTTTGGATTTCAGATGACGGAAGAAAGTAGAGTACTAGAAAAAAGAAGGCCCAAAACTACAGCTGTCCACCCAAACACACAGAAATTCAATGAAGTTTCAGATGCTGGTTTTTTTCTCTCTAGACTACCCAAGCATCTTGTCTTCACCATGCGTCAGTGCTACACGAGAGCAGGGGCACAGCAGCTACCCAAGAGCTTCCAAAAGTAGGTGCCAAATTCCACACTGCACTGAAACTACTCTACTGCAGGCAGCATGTGGGCAGAGCCTGTCTCTGACAAAGAGCAGCAGCAGTGACATGGCACTACTAATGACTAAAAATGACATGACTCCAGTTCTAAATCTCATCAGAAAGATGGCTTCTCCAACAGCAGAGTATTTCTGATAGTGAGAAGGAATACTGCCTCACTACCTCTTGTTCAGAAAATGTGCTGGCCAGTTGATCTTTTGTTTTCCTTTTTCCCCGCGGTGTGAATGCTTCACAGGTGTCCTGTCTGACCTAGTGTGACCTGTTTACCTTGCGAGACATGTTGGTCTTTCTTCATGTGGGTATGATCTGATTAGATATAACACTTAAGCTACAGGGATAGAACCCCTTGAATCAATGAATATTAATATGACTACTACCCATCAAGGATAAACCAGATGTGAATGACAGGAGCCTTTGGCATTGAAAAGCCACAGAAATCCTTACGAGAAGGCACCTGACAGAGGGTGTTCCAAACCAGGGAACTCAGCAAAGCTTGGACACCTCATTGGCTGGGTCATGATGCCAAGAGGCTCAGTGGACTTTCTTCTGCCTAATAAGGATTAAATTAATTGTCCAGTTTGGAGACATTAAGAGATATAGCTCTTTACTCTGTTACTTCTTCTTATTTAATTTGCAAAAATCACTGAAACTCTTTCAAGTTCTTTGCAAGCTCAATGGCTGCACTAAATAGGGCTGGAATTGTCCACCAGGTTCAAATGCTACCAGAGAAGGTGAAAAAAAGATGGAGGTGGTGGCTAGGGTTAGAGTTAGGAAGTGTTAGGAAATAACACTGCCACAAAAGACTAGGTTTTGTGTTTTAGTCTGATTGTCCTAAAAATTCAAATATGCTGTTTAAATATAACGAGAGGAATCCTCTTTAAATCAATTAATAGATTTCTGTTTATTTAGCAGAATGAGCAGCTAATCCAGAACAGATAGCTAACACAAGAAGTGAGGCCAGAAATTATCATTACAACAATGAACTAGTACGTTGAAAGAAAAAAATACTGTGCAATGATATTTTTCAGTAAGTGGACCATTTGACACAAAATATATACAAAGCTCATGCATGATTTTCACAGTCTGAGACACCGTCAGCACAGAAATGCAGATGCAGACTGACCTGTCTATACTGCCGAATGAAACATCTTTCCCTTTACTCCACTTCAATTTTTTGCCAATAGCAGTGCTTTGTGCCTTCTCATACATTTTTCAAGTCCACAGTGAAATCCTGGAGTTTGCCATTCATATGGAGACTGTCCCAGTGCAGCACCTGGCTGTATGAGCAGCATATCTCACACCCTGACAGATGCATTGAATCTGGGCAGGAAGCTGCTGCAGCTTTCAGTGTGCTGCTACAGGGGCATGGGGCAGCAGTGCAGCAGCAGGGACATGCAGCAAGAGTCACACACCTTCTCATAGGTGTTACATGGTATCCCTTAATTTTATTCAGGATTTTGCTTCAGTAAGAAACAAATGGTACCTATGTTTGGCACAGTATCATCCAGAAGAAATTCTTAGATCAGGATGATAAGAGTTTAAATATTTTGTATTTACCTCATCACTGATAAGACTTTCAGATTATATTTATCAAGACAAATGGAAAGTCAAGACATCAAACCAGCTGGTTTGAAGAACAAGGTTATGTGGCTAACCTCACATATCACTGTCCTCTCATTCACCTTTCCATATTATGATAACAAAAACCACAGCACAGACAAAGATAACTTTGCACCACTGATTGGATCTCTTTTCGTAAAGGTGTAGTAGTTTCTAAAAAAATGAGACCAACTGTGATGATCACTCACGTTTGCACATAACTCATGCTATATAGTGAGAAATTCGGTATGGATATTTCGAAGGAAACAAGCTGAGAAGCACAACACTCCAGGCCTATCTTTCAATTTATCCTCAGGATACCTCTTCACAGTATTTGCATGTCCTGATAATCTGTATCAGTATTAGAAGTAGTTCCTAGCTTGTCTTATTTCAGAAGATACAAAATACACGTTATCAAAGTAACTTTATAAGTTATTAATTTTTTTCAGCATGTTAATTGCTCTATTCACACGTGGAAGAGTTATAACACATCCGTCATGAGCTGCAGTATATTTAACTGAAGGTTATGATGACAAAAAAGGTTTTGAAGCCAAGTACCTTTTACAAGTATGCCAGCATTCATTCCTTCTAAGCAGAGGGGGAGCTTTTGTGCTCCTATATTATGCTTTCATTAGATGTAAAGGACACCAAACTCAGCAAAAGCAGTGGGAAAACCCCTCACTCAATAAAGATGTTAACAGATAGTGAAACAGTATTTGAAAAGCATGTCAACCTATGCAGTCCACAATTTAATCTGTTGTGGAAGTACACATATATTTAATAAACACCAAGCTAATTCACAAAACTACGAATTTTAAAAGGGAGTATTTGTGATACAGTAAGCTGGAACCACCTTTATATTGAAACAGTATGTATCTTTCTTAGGAATGTGAAATGGGTCAAGGAGGAAGGAGGAATAAGCTAAACAATTAGTGTTATAAACATTTAATGACTACGGCCAGAATGCCAGTCTTTGTATTTCTCTTTTACACAGCCTTTCTCAAAACCATAGCCTCCCAAAACCACCACCAAAAAACAAACAGCAAGGCAAACAAAATCAAAGCTCTGCAGGTTCACTGACGACTACTCTGTGTTCTCAGTCTCGGCAACGAACCTCTCTCAGAAGAAGTCACTGTAAAACTGTCAGCCCCTATGGCCCTACTTGAGTGTGGTTTTAACATGACCACAAGTACCCAGCACTAAAGTTACATATAGCAAACTTACTTTGTTCATAGCCTGATTGCTAAAGCACAACAGTTACCTCTGTGCAAAACATAGATGGAGACAGATTTCAGAGGAGCTTCTGGGGAGCTCAGCACCATCTTCCCATCTGTGGTTAGTCCTTTACCCTCAAGATCCATCTTGTCCACCTTATCAGGCCTTCTTCCATCAGGACTCAATCTTGATATAGCCACTGCACATAAGCTATGCTATGGCAGAATACACACATTTTTTAAAGTGAAAAAAACTGCAGGGGAAGAGTACTAACTTCTAAATTCCTACACTACACATTTTTACCTTATGGTTGATTTCTTTAAGAGATTTAACCTCATGAGAAACAATTTTATATTTCTTCTTGGGGCAGGGAGGAAATACAAGAACAGAAAGTAATGGAATAATCATATGAAAATACCCTTCAGCTGCACAATGCGATTCCTATTGTAAATCTTATGACACACTCTGCAGTGCAGATTTTATATGTGTGTCTCTCTAATTCACATTATATTGGCAAGCTTCCATTGATATCCTCAACTGCTTTAAGGTCATGATCAGCGATATCACCTCCCCTCTTACATTCTGGCACACATCCAAGATTAGCCCATTTTTGGTTGTGTTCTCCCAAAATGGCATTTCAACCATTGTTATAGCAGGGTTACAGTAATCACAGCTGGTGCATCTGTGACGTTTTGAGTCCTCAAATACATGTGTAGGGGCCTTTTTGTCTTCCTGATCCCTAGCACTTTGGCACAAAGGACTAGCTATATCCAGACAACAGAGCTGACTTGCTGAGAAGAGAAAGAAGTGAGGCAGGTTGGTAAGTCTAGAATTCCATATTCCTAGAATTCCAGTGGCTTCCAGGAGACATCCCTTAAATCACTGAAAAATTACCCAAATATAGATAGTCTAACAGCACACTGAGATATCTGACCAGATTTGTTCTGGAAAAGATCAGTACATTTACTTTACTTTTCATTCTTTAACCAATCACAAAGACAAGGAACAAATTAAGGACACTGCGATGCTAGTAAATAGATGCATGATGTAATGAAATATTTCAAGACACTCTATGTATCCTGAATAAATACTGACCAACTGACTCTCCAATGGTTTATTCTGCCTACGGTCACCTACCCCTTGAATCACTGAAAAGTACCACATTATGGAAACCTTCCCGATTATGACATGAAATTATAAATATATTGTAATATCTTGTGATTCTGAGCCCCTCCTATACTGAGGAGGCATCAACACGTGCATTGTGACACTGGATGCAAAGAAACACCACAGCATGAAAGGTAATAGCAAGTGGGAGCATCATTCCAAGACTCAGTCACACACCAGAATGGTTTGCACAACAGGCCATAGAGTAAGAATGCTACACAGTTTTTGGCAAGACCGCCTTTATTTCTGGAAACTCGTGCTCTTTGATGCTTTAGCTAATTAAGAGAAAAACTTTTAGTTTGGCATGGATGACGCATATGACAGGTTCTCATAGAGTGAAATTGTATAGTAGGTCTTATACAAAGGGAGAAAGCTACACGGTGATGGTTTAATTCTAAGACTACTGAATTATTAGAGATTATATTTTGAAGTGTAATGATTATTTTTAAGCCTTTACAAAGACAGATTAAAATAAAGATATATGTGACTTTAGAAAGTAGCTGAAGCTACTGTCTTTTTTTTTTTTAAACTAATGCACATATAAATTGTAGGCTAAAAAAACCACATTGCACAACTACGGATGAATTCCTACTACTTCTGCATCTCAGTACATCTTTCCGTCTTTCCTCCAGACACTTTAATTGCTTTTACAGAACACGATTTTATTAAAAGAGCACAGGAAGACACAGCAGTTTGTAGTGACATGGGTTTAATTCTTGGTTCTGCTACTGACCTCCTTTGAGCTTGAGTAATTTTCTCTTCATACTACATCTAATTTTCTTCCTATTTTTGTTCTTCTATACATGGGCTGTGATCTTCTCTGTCTATCACTATCTATGATCTCTTGACTGTCTTTCACTTATATGGGTTTTTGCACAATGGGAACCCCATTTTGCTGGGAATTTGAGCTGTTAGTGAAGATGTGATGGCACAAACTCAAACTCTCTTCTTGTTCTTGTCAAATATAAACACAATCCTACAAACAGTCATGGGCAGTCATGGTCTCCAAATCCCTCTTTTCCATACTCCATAATTAAGCCAAGAGAATTGTTGTTCTGTAGGTCCTTTGCAAATATGAATATGGCATTCAAGGAACAAGATCTGTGCTTAAGGCTCTTCATAAATATCTAGACTGAGCGTTCCTCTCATCATGCAGAATTTAAGCATATGACTTCTGGAGCATGCTGTTGAGAGGACCAGTATAAGGTCTGTCCCTCCAAAGTAACAAAATCCCTTATAACAGCACAGCAGCATAACAGGAGAGGAGCAGCAGTTAATGAAGTGCTAGGATTCCTTACCATGTAAAGACGTCTCCCTCGTCCTGCTACTGATGATAAGTAGCTACATATCAGCAGCTTCAGTCCACCATCTGCTATTAGTGCATACGTTGAAGGAATTAAGTTTTGCACTACTATGCTGAGCTGTGAACACATACATTGACAAATTTTTGCTGCCCATTTTGGACGAACATCCTAGTAAGATCTTATGCTTGCACTGGCATAGTATACTGCTAGTACAGAAAGTTCTGCATGAGAAATAAACCTAAAGCCAAACCTCTTTTTATACTCTATGTTCACTGGACTCCAACTGTGATGGGACTGGTCATGGACTGCCAGCCTTCAAAGAGTCTTTGCTTTTTTATATAAATTCCTCTCCACCTTCTGAAAAAGAGTCAGATGCTACTGCTTCTTAATCACCTAGTGTTTTTCCCTTGGCCTTCATTGACATCTGAAATGGGCCCAACCTAGGAATATTATTTATTATCTACATCAATATAAATCTAAAATATTTCTGAAGAATGTACTGTAAGTAAATATGATAAGATTATTTCACGTAATGGTTTAGATTAATTTATGAAAATAGCACTGGAGATTAAAGCAGCCAAAAAGTGAAACAGAATTTCTGTTTTTCTTGGGAAGCCCTAAAGGAAAGCAAGTACACTCTGGCTGCTTATGACTCTATCCCAATGGGCACCACTTAACAATGTACATTTAACAGATGGTTAAATGAACTTAATTAGCCAGTATGAAAAGATTTTAGTGCTATAAGACTGGGACTCAACAAACCCAAACAAATAGTGCTGGATCCCCAGTACAGAATCAAAAGAAGCATAATAAAAGTTGTTTAACTTATAAATATTTGGGAAGCTGCAGTGCCCGGAAGTAGCTTTCAAACTTCTGTAATTCTAGTGTTATGCTAATCACAGCTCAAAACAGCTGCTGTAGACACTGGAGCTGAAGAGAATAAAAAGACTCCAAAAATAAGACTAATAGAATGAGAAATTCTGGGAAAACAGAGCCTTGTTCATTCAAAAAACCAACACTGAAATACCTTAAAAATACCAGCTCACTTACTCATGGTTTCTCTAAGCCGCTGTACAAGCTACACATAAGCTCCTCAAAAGCTACATACTTACACTTTGAGCAAAGTTAGTGGTTGCATGAAGTGCCAAGCTAGCTGAAGCTCTGGAAACCAAGGCCCTTTATTTTGCTGGGGGAAGAGGCAGAAGTGTTACAGACTTCTCTGTCCTGCCCAGCCACGTGCTAGACCGATTGGCCTGAGCTATGTTTCAGGCAGTTATGGTACTGTTTGTTGTTCCCACCTGCCTATGCAAGTTCACCTGAGATCTCAAACTTCATTGTCTAACAAAAGCCAACGCTTCTCAATCAGCAGCCACCCGGCTGACACTTGAGCCCATAGCAGAAAAGTGTAATTTCTAGGAACTAGATGACATTAAGTATTTATGATACCCTGTGGCAGGGGCAGCATGCAGAAAAAGTGTTAGACTCCCACCATTATGGCTGTTTGCAATAAAAAGTCTGTCCCAAAAGTCCACATCTATTTTACTTTAGTTTTTCTAATGGATGTATGTTAACCATTCTCACAAATAGTCTCTACCCTGTTTCTAAACATTTGGGGTTGTTTTGCATACCAGTATTAATCACTATGAAGTCATTCTCAGGAGAAAGCCCCCTGCTTTCCTATGCCTGAAATGTCTGCAGCAAGTGGGGAATACATAATGTGCAATGTTTAGTAATGGTACATGAGGGTCTGAGGTCTCAAGACCGCTCCCCAGTGTTTTGTCTAAGCAGTAACACTTCATGCAAAGGCATGCAGTATAGCCCCTTGCGTGCCCATCTGCTAAATGCTCATTGCCATGCACTGATGACTGAATGGAAATATTATGAAACTGAAGGGACACCTCAAGGTTATTAGGCCTAAAAATGGACCTACCTTGACATTTTCCCCATATTGAAGGCCTTACCTTAAAGAGGGACATTCACACTGAAGCAAACTTGAAAAGAGAGAACATTTATACAAAAAGAAATTTACTTGGCCTGTAATTTCCTATGTTCCATCTGGTGCTACTGAATGATACTGCATTTTACAGGATTTCTTCCCCACAGCGTAAAGGCAAAGTCATAATTCTGCATGGATGATGATACAATCTACTGTCACATAAAAGTAGAGGTGTGCTAAAAAAACCCCACCAAAACAGTATCATGACTTCCCAACACCAGGTTAAAAATCCCTCATTAAAAAGTAAAAAAAATCTTTGCCTGTTTGCACTGGTATGAAAACAAATCTGAGATTATAGAACTTATGCTTCAAGCTAACATATTTGAAAGTTTTCTCCAGAAATGTGGTCCCTCTTTAAGGATTCCAGCCATATTTCACAGTAAGCAGATGGTTGCTGCAGCAATTTAAACACACACCTTTCTAATTGAAAATATTTTTCAGGAGCCATCCAGTGCAGCACCTATCCACGAGGCAGGTGCGGCCTCTGCCTGTTTGCCTGTGCAAACAGCCCAGCTGCACACTCTGTAGGTGCTGATTTGTATTTGCTATTTATTACCCAGTTTCCAAACGCTATGGGCACCCAGCTTGTTGTCAGGTCATAGGCAAAGGGTTGCCAAAATTTTGCCAGTTTTTCACTCATTTAGGGGAGGGGGAAAAGAAAATTCGTGGTACTCAGTGACTCCAGTTGTAACCCACAATCATTGGCTAGGACTAGAATTGCATATTTGGGAATGATTTTATTTCAAACCTTTGCTGCAGTGTAAAACTGAGAGATGACACATTGCTGGCATCCTTAAGTCAAGACTTAACAAGGGAGTTCGGGTTCACAAAGGAAACTGCATACAGACAATGTGGCTCAGATAGTGATAACTAAGGGGGGAGGGACTTCAATAATGGTTTATCATTATCTTTGAGTTACTGGAGCTGAGAGAGGTGCAAATTACTGTAGGAATTTTGAGGCTGAGGACCAAGATGAAATCTGCTAACACTGAGGTCTGGTATAGCATAGAACATTCTTCCAAGGGAAGTCCTACACATTCAGTCAATTTAAAAGCCAGGCTGATCTTGAGCATTTGTTTTTTAACACTTCTGTCATATTTTTTTGCTGTCACAGAACTTTGCATTAAGCATCCTGAGATTACCACAGAGGGGAAACACAGGCATGAAAAGGTTAGGTGATGCAGCCTGGACGACATAATGAATTTCTAGAAAATCTCGTGGAAGAACTCATATATCTTGCAATTCTTAGGTCTCTGGTTTTAGCAGCTAGACCAACTCTCTATCCTGAGAAGCCAGAACTGAAGAAGGAACCTACAAATGTTCAGAAAATATTCTCAGTGATAATAACAGTAGCAATTGAAGAGGCTGCAAAATGAAGGGATTCACATCAGATGAACTAAATAGGTCCGCAGCAGCTGTTGTTGCTCCATACTGCAAGATACAATTTTGCAATAGACTATCTTGTTCATTTTGTTTCTAATTCTCTCAAAGAAAGTGAGCTTTTAGAACTGGAAACAAAAAAATTATGAATACACTGAGAAAATTAAAATAATGTATTGTTCTGTGAAAGCTGCATGTTGACAGTGAATCATTGTAATGCGATTATTTTGTTAACTTCATCTACATAAAGCCACCCTATAAATGGATTGCCCCAGGCACTGATAAAGCCATTAGCAATATAACTTTGGCTTAATTGCTAGAAAGAAATACATATGGCAAACATCTGTTTTACCAGGCTTTGTATTACCCTCTGGGCTCAGAGTTCTTCAGCTTTTTCATGTTGAGGATGTCTTAGATGAAGTCCCAAATTTTCCCAGTCCTGACAGCGACAACAGGGTGGATGAAAACACCAAATCTGTCTGTTTGTATGCACATTTCAAGGGTTGACAGTGAAAACTCAGTCTGAACGGACAGGAGTGCGCCTGTAGTGAGACTGTCCTTGCTGCACAGTGCCTAACAGCTTTCTCTGTCTTACAGCTCCTTGCACCACAGTGAACCACAGTGACCATGAAATATGATTTTCTTATGCTAGTCTAATTCTACAAAAACACAAGAAAAAAAGCCCTCAGAAGCCTAGAGTACATCTCCTGTGAGGAAAGGCTGAGAGTTGGGGCTAAGCCTGGAGAAGAGAAGGCTCTGTGGAGACTCTTCAATGCTTAAAGGTGGCTTAAAAGAAAGAAGGGGTCAGACTTTTTAGTAGGGCTTTTGTGATAGGATAGGGAGTAATGATTTTAAATAAAAGAAAGCAGATTTAGACTCGATATAGTTTATGATGAGGATGATGAAACACTGGAACAGGTTTGGTGATAGATGCCCCATTCCTGGAAAGATTCAAGGTCAGGCTGGATACAGCTCTGAGCAACCTGATCTAGTTGATTAGGCTCACTGCAGAGGAGTTGGACTAGGTGATCTTTAAAGGTCCTTTCCAACCCACACCATTCTATGATTCTATGATTTTTGAAATTGATGCCCATATGAGGCTACCACTGACTTCAGCCAAATGAGTAACAAAATTTGGGCAGTGATCTTCCTCCATCCCTCTTGCGAGAGGGGCTGTGATATTGTGCATATTTTTGCCACTTGTGCACGTCTCTGAGCTTCACTGGCTGATGTTAGTGATACGTCAGCGGGCCACAGGTTCAGTCTGGAAAGCCGGCTGTGCCCTCAGAAATGGCACAAAAAATTTCTTGCAGGGAATCTATAACAACATAAATTTAATCAATACACATTAAAGCTGAAGCAGCAATCTATTTCAATGACTGTTTTTAATGCATATTTTATTATTTGGTATGGATGGACAGAATCATCCCATCATGCCAGTAGGCAAGATCTACCACACTTACCACCATATCAATAATTTTGGTAAGAAATTAATCTACTACACCCTTGTTTTAATTTGTAATATGGCAAAAGTATTTTGAAAATGGAAATAACGGATTCAGTTAAGCCAGGAACATAGCCATGGAAATAAAGATGGAGAGCAGAGAATCACTGAATACTATTGAGTCTGTGGTTCTTGGGCAACCAGTTATGCTGCAAACCATAGCCTGGTCTTATGGCTACTGATCAGGGAAATTTCATTTTCCATATGAAATAAAATTCCAGGAAGACTACATACAACAAAACAGCTCAACATAGCAATAAAATGCCTCAAAAGAATTTCTGTCTCACGACAGCCGCTCTAAAGAAAAGATATCCGTCTGCACTAAAATGGCACTTATTTCTGACATTTGCAATTACATATTCATGTCTGCACTAAAAGCAGTGAGGAAGAATAATGTTATTTAGAAAAATTTCATGACAGTCTGTGAAACTTTAAGAATTAGGCTTTGAGAACAGCAAAAATGATCTTCAAGAGACATTGCAAAGGTCACTGCAGCTTAGTTATAGCAAATATCCTCTTAATAGCTGTTCAAACATTTGCTTGATTTCTAATGTACATGTTCCAGAGCTATTATTTTTTCTTCTACAGGAGCTTAACATTTTTAACAGCTTTACATGGAAAAAACCTCTCAGTATGGTTAACCATTGTGTATATATCTATGTAAAATTAATTTTGCCACTGAAAAGCCTCATAATTCTAGATTTATGAAAGGAAGAGCTGGTAGATAATATGGATCATAGGACTGAGCCCTAGTGCATTTTCACCCCTTTGTGTTCTCTATCCCAAGTCATTAAGCTGGAGGAGCAGTCAAAGATTCTTCACAGCAGTTTTCAGAGCCACTAAATCTGCCTCCATTGTCTCCACCTAGGACAACCTGGGGTGGCACTGCAGTCACTGCTTAGCAATCTAAACTCAGGATGAGTGCTCTGCCCAGGGCACTCTTGCAAGCCTTCAGAAAACAAAGTCAGATTTTCAAAGACCTTTTGGACTTAAGTAATTTTCATTCCAAGGCTGAAAACAGGAAAGAAATTTCATCTTCCAAAGCGTCATTAGAATAATCAAATCAAGTACAAACTACAAGGACATTAATGGTATACTTCTGGTATAATAAGGTACATAATCACATCCATCCACTGTGCGAATGAGATTTAAAAAAACCCCACATCCTCAAAAGTCTGGCTAATAAACAGCCATGCAGTGTTTCTTCTAAGTCCAGTTGAAAAATTCAGACTTAGGGCTGGCACAGCTGAAAAGACAAACCTGAACCATGGAGAAGCACAGGTCTTGCAATACCATGTAATAGAGCTCCTCAGAAAATATGGCAGATATAGAATGAAAGGTAACAGAAAATCAAGCCAGCTGCGCTAATCAAGGAACTTACGTGTTTTGGGGATCAGCAGAGAAGTGAGGCAGAACAGCAGTAAGGGTTTTTCCACACTGGCACCTCTATGACCTCCCTTGGCAGATTATTCCATTGTCTGATGGGACCTCAGTGTTTGACCATTTTCCCTAATGACTTTGCTTGTTTAGTGTCAACATTTTATATTGCCCAGAGCTCATTTGAATACATCTCATGTATTGTTTTATTTGGAAGTGTTTACAATATAATCATAAATTTTCCCCCCTTAGTCATCTTAATGGTCAGAAAATAGAAGACTACCTGGGTAAATATATGCATTCTTGCATGAGCAAAATTTTGTATATGCATGCAAAACTCAATTTAAATCCACAAATGAGTATATATGCACTGTATGCTTCTTTCCCAGCACACATGTACACTCAATACATATCACATGCAAGAATGTCTATTTTCTGACTAATCATCTGGCCTCTCTTCTCGTAGCTATTTTCACACAACTACGCCCTCCTCAATATAAGATTAGAATAATTTTTTTAATCTTCTTTTAATATTACAAGTCACTTTTAAATAATCAACAGCCCTTTATTAATACTAAAAGATGTTAAAAACCAGAAAACATTCCAAACACAGGCATTAGTTAAGTTTTTTCATAGTTATTCCATAGCCATGGAATAGTTAAGTTTGTTAAACTGAATCAATGAATCTCAATCCTACACTCACAACTGAATTTAGAGACGAACTCTATCTATATTTTAAAGTAGATTTTATTTCATTAGTGTTCATCTTCTTCCCTCTTTTCTGTATTTTTCAAAGTGAGTGCCATCTCATCTAGCTTGACAAATAACCAAAATCACCTTTATAGCATTTGAAATTTACTGCCCTAGATTCCTTTACCATTTCTGAAGTTAAATAATTAACAATTATATTTTATTTGTGTGATCCTTCTCTCCAGCCTAGATATATACCACACTTCACTTTCCAAGTAATAAATAATTCAGTTTTAAGAGAACAAGTAAAAATTTCAGTATGATCTTGCTCAAAGATTCCTACACAACAACAAAATCCAAACAACTGCTAAAATTAATACAGCTGGTATGAAACAACTGATTGATCATAAACATGGTATAAATACATAAGGTATGCCCTTTGTAAGTGTAAAAAAGTAATCAGTAAAAGTTGATAGGACCTGGTCTCTGGGGAAGATATCTTAGAGAGAGCAGATTGAGAACATGAAAAACAACGGAGATGACTGTAACACAGAGTGCATATTATCTGAATTCACCACCATAAAAAAAAAGAGTTCAGAAAAAAAATCCATGCATACAGAACTACCAGACTTCAGGAATCAAATTTGGTAGAATAAAGGAAGTTGGCAGATACAATATAGGAAGAAGTACTATGAAAATCCAACATTACAGAAGCAGCCTGAAGAAAAATGAGAAAAGGTATAAACAAAGATGTATAAAATCAACCTAACAATTATTAAGGAGCAGGGAGCTGCCCTAAAAATTACATACAGGACTACTCTGAAATAACTGGAAATCACTGCTAAAACCAAAAGGTTCAACTAAAATACCATTAAAGAAAGCAGAAAAGGGAAAAGGAACAAAACAACAGGAATTAATGAAATAGGAATGGCTTTATAATATAAAGGCAGTGCAATAATTACCAGAAAGAGAAAGAAGCTCCACTGAGAAGGCAGAAGGCATTTATACAAGCAATGAATAAAAATACCTGATATATGAAATGCCTCCTGACTTTCAAGGACTGCCGCAGTGGGAGTACTTACAGAAATAATAAGGGCCTCATAAAAATACTTATTGTCAAAGGGACTGTGCATCTTGATCATGAAAGTAAAACAGCCAATAAACAGACTAGATGAGAGGAATCTGGAAATTAGATGCAGCCGTAAGGTGAAAGTGATTCTAGAACTGTGCATCTTGATTTGGTAACTATATTAACAAAACTCTGATGAATACTGAGCAAAGCAACAAAAATTACTGTGAGATGAAAGGCCAAATTCTTGTGAAAACAGGAAAAGAGCTACAGACATGCAACTCAGCTAACACCGAGTATGTCTATCTGCAACTATTCGAGGACTGTGGAACCTGACTGGAAAGCAGTTAGTCACAGTATTAAATAGGCTTCAGGTAGATACTAAAGGAGTTAATTCAGGGTTTCCACTGCTTGCAGCAGTACAGAGATTTGTACATCAGCTCAGGCACTAGGTGCAACCTGGCCACACCTCCAGAGCAGAGCTGGGCAACTGGGTAAGGGAGCTGACATGCCCAGCTGGCTGGACCCTTTCCAGGAGTGGGGCTGGCTCAGGCCTTCCTCTGCGTGGAGCTACGCCATTATAATGTTTCCATTCTCCAACAAATACATTAAGAAAAACTTCCTCATGTGATAACACTTTATCTTACTATAACTCCTAGAAAGACATTCACAAAAGATAACTTTCACTTACAGTTGTCAATCCCTTTAGTCTCTTTCTGCATAGCTACAGAGGGAGAGAGATTTCTCCAAGAGTGGACTCAGAGGAGCTACCTCAGGCTCCTGTTCTGGACGGAAAGCCCCACTTTCACCACCTACATCAGGAACTCAGGGAAATGCATCTTGCTTGACTAAAAGGAAATGCTTTAAATGTGACAGACATTCTTCAGAAACAGAGGGGACTTCTTTACCTCTAAATTTAAGTTAGGATTCAGTGCTGAGCCCAAAGTCTTAGGGCTTTTTTGTTTGTTTGTTTTGCTTTCTGTTTTTTTTTAATACCTTGACCATATTTACAGGCAAATCAAACACTGTAATTCGGAATGTGCAAAGTCAAAAGATGCAAATCAATCTCAAAGGATTTATCATAAAATTGCTCTCTTGCACTGTTAAAGCACAAAAGTAACTCCACAGATTCTCAGCTAAAAAGTTGATATTTGGTTAACTGTATTTTCATCCAGAGGAAGACTAGAATAAGTAAAGTATTTTTTCTTGGCTTTCATTGTTTCTGCAGGTGGGGCTGCTATTTACAAATTTTTGTTTCTTTAAAATAGAAATACTTGATTATTACCCAGGAAAATGTAAGGACATAGATTTATCTAATCATGATGTATATTTCTTTCCCCTGGGAAGCTGTTTTTTCAAGTGTCTTCAGTTAAAATATTATTGATCACAAATTCTTGCCTCTGTCTTTTACTACAAAATCCAATGGCCATCAGCAATGCAGAACTGTAGAAGAATTCACACAGAAAGTACAGACAGTATATACCCCACGAAATAATCTCTTCTAACTACGGTATCTTTAAGAACACAGAAAAATAATTAAAACAGGGCCTCGAACCCTCTCATGCTTTATGTGACTGAACATGAACATCTTCCTGTGCATTAAATCTGTTCCTGACACTTACCTTCACAGAAACAATGACAAGACAATCTTTTCAGCGACATTGTTATCTTATTATTTCAACCCCAAGATTATTTCAGGTAACCTCATGTTTCTGAAAAGCCAATAAACAGAACTGCCAAACTAAGTTTTCTCTGAATGTTATGCAAACTGTTACTTACAATCCGAGGTTTGAAGGGTGGCTTGATTTTCCTTTGTTCTAGAAGAACCCAGTCAATTTCCTTGAAAAACGGGTGCTGCTTAATCGCGTCTTCCCCATTTTGTGATGCCACACAGCCAAGTCGCTTATTGGGGTTTTTTGTCATGAACTACAGGGTGGGGGAGGGAGAAGAGGGAGAAGTTAAAATATGAATGGCAATGACTGCAAATCATTTGCAGCTCAATTATACACTATAATTCCTAAAGCTGAGTTTTTAGAGACACTCTCCTTTCAGAAGGTTATTTTTTCTGGCCCTCCAAATTTCAGAGGTTCCAGCAAAAACAGAAGATTCAACAACTCCAAATTCCAAATTCCAAAACAGAAGATTCAACAACTCGGATTCCTTCAGAAAACTTTCAGTTGCTTGCTGAGACCTCCTAATTTCGTCTGACTGGGTGTGCTAGAGGAACAGATTTTTTCAGTGTTTCTAGTTCCTTCCAGCTCTGGTCAAAAATACTAAAGGAAAGAAAGAAAAAATTAAACCCTCCAGAGACAGTTCTAAAAAGAGAGTCAGGATAGCTCTTATTTTACCTTATTTGCTGTATCTTAACTTAAAAACAGGGTCTTTTAATTGGGGGGATAAAGGCTACATATTATGCTTACTGTTGTTTATTTTCTTTGCATGTGTAGGTTGCATAATCATACACTCCATTCAACCAGACACATGAAAAGCCATAACTTCCTTACTCACTTCTAGGATTTTATTCTAATACAAGTAAGAACAGCACCTGCAGAACAGCTATGTGAATTATAAACATCCTATTTGTTTCAGGAAATACATGGAATGATCAGTACAAGCAGAAAGCTTCCCTTGAGAAGGTCCATGACATAACTTGCACAATCCCTTTCATTTTTAGTACACCATTAGTGCCAGCAACTGGAACTAAGTGGTCTCCTGTGGTGTGGTAATTTCTGAACTACTCACTTTTAAACTATTACTATTCCTTTCAGCAAAAAGCTGTACAACTGATTTAAGACATTGATATCAAATGATGGCAGCTCATAATACCCTTCCTGATCTTGCACTGTTATTTTTAACTTATTTTATTAGCAATTGTTCTACTTATTTCCTAACTCATGTGGACACAGAATCCTTTCAATTCTAGTAGCAATAAATGCTGTTCTTATATACACATGCACATTAACATTATAGAATTATCTCAAGCATTGCTATTACTTCATATTCAGCCATTATATAACATTTGCAAATTAAAAAAAAAAGTGCACAAAGGAAACAAAATGCGATAATTATTCAGTGCCTTTTTAACCCAGGTATCACATTAGACTATACTTCTGTAGAACAAAAAAACTTAGAAAAAAATAAATCTCTGAAAGGCATGCCCTTGCTTTAGTATTCCAGTTATTAGATAAGTAGCTACTGAAGCCCTTAAGACGATTTTAGATAGCTAGATCAACCATCCACAGAAGAATACCCTTGCTATCATTTTAAAGACATAACATAGATCAGCAAGGCAATTCTGTCTACGGTTTCTGATATACACACTGCTCTGAAGACCATCCTTCTCTTTGGTCTTATGTTCTACTGCTTTGCAAGCTATTTTGCAAGTGGTCAGGTCATACCTAAACTACGGGCCATATTTTCTATGGGCAGGAGAAACAAAGGTTTTGAAAGGATTACTGTGCTTTGGTGAGGTCTCTTGGAAAACCACAAAATGCATTCCTACATTCCTCTGCTTTATTTCATCTCTAGGACTGGAGTGAGCAGGTCAGGAACCAGCAGCCACACATATTGCAGAAACAGAATATGGGAACTACAGGATAAGCCTTTTGTACCATATAATCCACATATCAAAAAACTAGAATATGATCCTAGTATCTGCCATGTCATTTTTAAGAAGCCCATGACATGAAAATATGACTAGATAGTACAGTTTAGTGATGCATTTCACAAACTGCATGAAACTTCAAAATGGATGATGAGGGAGAACAAATTTTAAGAATGAATAGTTAAACCAAACCAAAACAATTATCATATGCATATGCAATGAAATAAACTTCTAAAGTAGACATTTAATTGAATGAATTTAATCCTTTTCTGTTCTGAAGCACAAGCTGTTTATCGATAATGATGCAACTGTCAGGACACATACAGCTGTTAACCATCCTGTGCTGAAGAGATGGTTGCAAATGGAGCTGACAGCCATAGCCATGTGTTGGCTTTTTATTTTCCCATACTAAGGCAGGAACCTCCTTTTATGAAAAGAGAAGCCTTTTAGAATCAGAGTTCCTACTGACTTAAACAGTAACAGGACAAAAGGTTGCTGAGATAGCCATGCAACCTGGGGCCTGAATCAAGGATCATTTGGCTCTCAAAATTTTGCTTCTTGAAGTAAATCACACATCTTAAAAACAGAGTTCTGCTTCTGTACCCGAGACCTCTGTCATCCAGCTACAAAGGGAACACACACTGTAGACATGACCTCTCCCTATTGCTTATGAAGAAGCACAGAGCCAATTTCAATGAAGAATTGTTTTCCTTACCACACAGGAAAGAATTTAAATAGCAATTCCTGTCAATCCACAGAAACAGGACTAATAAGATGTGTGGATTTTCATGGGATAAGCAATGTGCTGCCTTGTAATGCTGATTTGTAAAATCATCCTCAAATGTTTTGTTGGAAATAACAGAAAAACTGTTTCTTCAGAAAGTAAGAAAACATTGTTACTTAATAGAAGAGAATGTCTTATTAAACTTTCCTTACATGCTGTTTGAAGGAGCGTAAAAATACACAGTTTCTAAAGAAGAAAACCCACATCTCAAAGCACAATGTGAGGAAACGAAGTGTTCCAAAGTTAATCCCTTGCTACCATTCAGCAGTAAAATACACAGATGCCTCTTTCTTTCCTCTGTTTTTCCTGTTCTTCATTTAACAAAGTGTGGACAAGGATAACGTGAAGAACACAAGTTTCAAACAGGTTTCAGACCATAGATGCATAGACAGTAGGTTGCTAAATGTAAGGAAATCTGTTCTTTTTATGGTGTAAACTGCCACAGCTCCATTAAATTATATCAATTTATGCCCATGAAGACACCTTGTCCAATGAGGAATAATCTATTATTACAGTGTAAATCTATTTAATGGATGCAACCTCTTTTTAAGGATTATAACGGCATTAAGGATTAACTTCAGACAGAAAGATGTCAAATAAAAAAATGCTATGACTATGGTAAGATACAAACCATCACGCCTACTATCAAAAGGTAGACCCAGGAAATCAGTCTCATAAAAATTTATAACAAAGTCAGTTTCAAAAGAAATTAGAGGGATTAACACCCTTGCACTTACATTCAGTAAAATACATAGCTTAACACCCGCAGTCCAATTCTATGTCTGCATTGGTGTGTGGTTAATGAAGGAGTTGTATAACAACAGTTAGACATCTCACTACTTGCACCATCAATTAGACAACATGGTAGGGCTCTGATTGTTGAATCTATTTCTCTCTTTCCTATGTACAACAAAAACCTTCTCCCAATAGCTACAATGGCTCTCCTACTTAATCCAGAGAGTTATCTGTTAAATTTTCTCCACCAACAAATGCTTCCATCACTCAGAATAAAAGAAAGGTCAACTAACGTAGATTCACTCAAGAAGCCTGTGGATGGCAAAGGAACAGTCTGTTCACACACAGTGAAACAAAAACACTACATACAATCTCCTGGACTGAAATGAAATTCAGGTGTGAAAACTGACAACAACCTTTTCTCTACAATATGCTGAAATAACTCCCATATCCTGGATATCAGCCTGAATTCTGCAGCTCAAGTCCATACATTTTAAAGCTGAAGTAAAATAATCAAAGGGTTTGGAAACAAAAATGGATACATGAAAGTATCATGTCAGCTAATAAAGAGTAATCAGAGAGCTATTTGGTGGAGAAGGGGAAATATGTATTAATAAATTATTATCAGTATTAATAAATCCTCCATGTTTTCACTTCAGTGAACGCGGCAAAAGAGATACTCCAGCAAACAATTCAGAGAAGTTAACTTTGACTTCTGTTTTCAGTCATCTGCTAGAGCATCTCTCTCACTCAGCCAGAAGGAGCCTGGAGCTATTTTCATTAAAAGATCAAGATGAGCATTTCTGCAGAATGTGTTACCCGCACACTGGAGTTAAAATCAGAATTCATTCAAGTTTTATATATAATTTCAAAATGTAAGCCTGTATGAAGAGCTCTGCAGGATTTTACACTACCAGCTGCCCTCTTAATTGAAAGCTTCCCTTATTTCAAATGCTGAAAGAAAAATACATGGAAAGGTAGAAATTTTCCAGTTTTAAAGAAGGTGGAAAAATGGAATAAAAAACAAGTTATTTTTTAAGCCAGAAACCCTCCTCAGGTTTTCAAACTGTGGGGATTGGCATACTGCTTCTGTATTATTTTGTTTTTAATTTTAGGATGATACTAGCACAGAAGAAAGAATTTATTTCATTGTTAAGGTAATGAAGTAAACCTGACTTCAGAAAGATAGTCTAAAACCAGAAGTTGCGTAGTGACATGCTTTGACTGATTAAAAAATTGTGGCATTTGGTGACACACATTTCTGTCAAGTCACTACTCATACTGAAAAACACCAACCAGAGCAGAAACAAGTACACTAAAGTAAGACTGCTTATCAAAGTGTTACATGAACTATAAAACAGCTGTAAATAAAGGACTTTCATTTCAACCGATCCTGATGACAGGGGAAGAAAGACATAGGGACAGGAAATGTTATAAGTGGGTTAAATAAAAAACATTGTTTCTTTAATTCTGTAGCTCTTCCCCCCCTCTACTGAACATGCAGCATATAAAGTGTCAAAGTGATAGCACAGTTCTAGCTGGTTGGGTTTTCCCTGAAACATGAATCTGCAGTACACAGATTTATACACTGTACAACTGCGTGGAATACAAACATTGTGTTCCTTTCCCACAAGCGGTGTAATTTATCCCAGGCCCCATTATCCTAACAGTGGCACTCTGAACTGTGCTTGAACTCCCAGTGGTGACTGCTCTCAACAACTTTCAGCAAATTCAATTTTAATCAAGAGAAAAAAGCAACAAACCAACACCCCAAAAATCCACGAAGAGGAGGAGGAAAGCAAGTAATGGAAGACTCACTGCTTTTAAAATGCTGACAGCTTCTTTACTGAGCCAGACTGGATACAATACATCATCGTGAAGGATGGATTCAAAGAGATCATCTTCATTGTCAGCTTCAAAGGGGGGTTGACCAGCCATCATTTCGTACATGAGAACACCCAGAGCCCACCAGTCCACGGACGGACCGTATTCTAACTCCTGGAGGATCTAGCATAGAAAAAGAGATTGGATTGAGTAGACAAGTTAGACAACACTCTTGGCTGCACATTTGCTGTTTCAACATGATACACCCCTTCTTTCCCCCAGTGCCTAAGAAGGACTAAATCCCACACTGATTTCAGTAATAGCAGGCAGGGTCTCTTACCCATGCAATTTGCCCTAACACAGCTAAGTGTCAAAGCAATGCTGTTCTCAGAAGTACTGACTGAGTTTATCAGTCCCCTGAGTAAAAGACTATGCTAGTGAGCAAAAGAGCTGCATATCCTTCCAAACTGTTTAAAACAGGTCACGCTATAAGGGGAAAAAGATCACATATACAAAACAGATTGGTGGAAAATGTGAAACATTTCCTTGTCTCTATCTTGAACAAAACAAACTGAGCCAGCTTGTAATGCTGCACAGAGACCATCTGAGGGATTTATTCTTGTCCTTTAGGTAGGGCTGAAGGAAGACAAAAGCATTTTTGTTCAAGTTCTTTTTACAGCATGAAACCACCGTACAAAACATGGCTGTAGGACTCTAATTGCACTTGGTCTCAGAAAAACTGGCTACAACTTTTCATGTGGCACAAGTTCAACCTTGTAGCAAATACCTTTAGTAGGGAGTAGTAGGTTAGGATGATGGAATTTTATTGTACTACTTGGTGTTATAAGAGTAGTGTTGTACAAAGAACAAGTTTAGTTCTTGGTTCCTTTTCACTCTAAAGAATGCTGCAGTTTGGCTGCAATGGTTCAACATGACAGGGGACCGGGGAAAGTAGAGTGGGGTGCCTGTTTAAGGTAAATCTGACTGCCTTAAAATGAGATGGAATGAGCAACAAATCCACTGCCTCCTTATACAACACTTAATGTTACAGTCAGAAGCCCTGTGGTGAACCGCGTGAGCTTAGTACTGTATTTGGGAATCAAGACTAACATAAACCAAAATTCAGTCTTAACATAAAAATAGAAATGAGTTTAACTTTGGATGCACAGGCCTGGATCCCAACTACATTCTTCATTGAATGGAAATTACATTTTATAGCCATTAAATACAGAAAATGGTACTCTTCAAAAGTATACTTTTCCAGTGTTCTGGGCACTCTTTGGAACTCAAATATTGCTAAAGAACAGGAAATTGAAATGTATCACCATGATGCAAGAGAAGAAAAAGGAGAACAAACTTCTGCAATTAACACGATGAATCAGAAGCCTGAGTACTGACTCCAGTGAAACCATGATTTCATGCAAACATTCTTGGGCTCTTATTACTGCTTTATTTTCAGTAATAATTTTCAAAGAATTTGCCAAAGGACTCAGTTAGTATACTGAATCAGAAAAGAGTTCATACAAAACCAAACCCATCACACTGGTATTTATTTCCTTTTAGTGCTGGAATACTTTTCAAACTCTGTAAAATGCACATTTATATTATGATAGTTTCAAGATGATTCACACCTTATCAGTTGTGCTACCAAGGTTTGACAGCTGGGAACACTAATACTATGGGTTTATGATTTATTGTCTCTAACAAATAATAAATTGCATTTTTCCTCACTGCAAATTTATGGTTGATAAAAGACAAACCAATGACACTTTTACACTAAATCAGCACACTGAATTTTCAATGGAAAGATGCACACTTTACTAACTAAACTGAGCAGACAAAGTCTGCCTAGCAGACTAACTGTTCAACGTTGATTTCAATATTGATTCATTTTAGGCATTTTGAAATGCATAATATTAAAATCTAGAATATGTAAAACCTGCACTATTCTCAGCTATTTCTTTTATGCAACAGATGCCTTGAAATGTTGCCAACTGATATGCAGCATCCAAAGTTTCTATCTTTCTATGCGAGTGGATACTTTGTGTTTCTCCATATAATGAGAAGTACCACATACATAGTATGTTTTACTCACAGATATTTTAAAGAAAGAAAAAAATTTATATTCCCACAAAGACTCTAGGCAAAATGACACCAAACATGATTTCTTCCCTATGAACATGCCCTTCTAAGTCTCATTAAAAAATAAAAACATTTTTATAACTATTAAAGACTGCTGAAGTAGCAATACTCAGTTTCATCTAGCACCTTAAAGGCTTCTACAAATCATAACAATGATGCTAAGTTAGAAATGAGCGAATGGAGAAGAACACTTAATTTCAGAAAAACAAGTAATAGAAAAACCATGCTTGGTTACTCCTCTCATCATGGTATTCTTGTCAGCAGTAGAGTAAACAATTTCTGCAAGATTACCTAGGTGAAACTGCAGCAGAATCTAGTCTGCATCTTCTATTGTTTTCACTTACATGTAAAGAGTGTCTAAAATTACACATGTAACAGTCTGATGAATGATAATATCTGTACTCTTAGTGCAGTGCAAAAAAATACCTCTGGAGCTATATAGTCAGGCGTGCCACAAAAGGTTGTGGTGGTCACTCCATTCAGAATCCCTTCTTTGCACATCCCAAAGTCAGCCAGTTTACAGTGGCCTTCTGCATCCAGAAGAATATTGTCCAGTTTCAGGTCCCTGAAATAGAAAGGCCTCAAATTAAATCAACTCTCAAATTTTGATCATGTGCTCTTGAATTTCATAATAAACTACAGAATATGATAAATAAATGGTTTCACAAACACCACTGAGAAACTGTCCTTCACATATGTGCAGGAAAAGTTGCTACCAGTCAATAAATACACCTACTTAAAGGCAATAAAATAAAGAAGCAGGCAATTACAAGCATTTTGCAAGACCAGTCCTTTACTCTCTTTGGCTGCATGAAAGCACAGGTGTATCCAAGACAGCATCAGAAACGTTTGGAAAATATCTCAGTTTCTTGTTTGCTACAAATCTAACATTCTGCCAATGTGAAATAGGCCAATAATGTCTAGTGAAGGCATTCTTTATTTTTTCACAAAACACAGATCACCAATTTATCCATACTCTATCATATGGGTTGAATTAATAGGTACTTTCAAACTTGGATTATTTTAATTGGATTCTTAATGTATACTAGGAATTCAAAGTTCAGATTGCAATGACAGGATGAAAAACAACATTCCCATCTTTGGGAGCATTATTTTCTGCAGTTTAAACCTGCTCAAAAATAATCTCACAGGAATATTTTGCATTCATTGTTAAACAACACAGCAGCTGTTTCTGATCACTTGTTGTAAAAATGTCTTTTGTCAAAACCAGACAATTCTTCAGTTATTAAATTGGGTAAGGTCAAAAAAAGGTTGAGAAAAGGATATCCACCTTTCCTGTCTTGCCCTCTACACATTTTCCAAATATACCATCGATGGTTATTGAATGTTCCAACACAATGGATGATAAGTACCATCTAACTTACCTGCGATTTGCCTTAAATTAAACTACACAAGTTTAAAGATTCTGGAAAGTCAGTGCATAAAAGAACTCTCACTTGCATGAAAAAAAAACCCCACAATTAAAAATTATTCATCATATAGAAATAATAAAGCAAACATAAAGCAAGTGCAAAAAATCCCACTTATATTGCATGGACCACTTTCTTTTTATATTTCTGTCTAGGCTTTTAGGTACCTCTGCTCTGTATTAAAAATACATAGTAATAAATGAGGGCATTGTATGTATGAATGAATAAAGAGGTGAGAATCAAAAGCAGAACACATATCTTTAGGAGACTTTACAGATGCTTTCAGATCAGAATTGTTTTTCCTAGAATAATTACAGCAATTTCCATAGATGGAATTGATAAAAAAAGTGTGTGTGTATAGGCAAGTTCTAAATCAGATAAGAGGAATAAAATCCCATGCCAGGCTCTGTAAACACATTTCACCCCAAAAGCCTATGAAAAGATATAAGGAGGTTTTTTTGGCAAAAATCCTTTACGCCAAAAAATTTGAGTGAGGGATGAGAAGTTTTCACTTTACTTTGAGGATTTCTTTCAGAGAAATATCTCTTATCAGACTCCAGACTTTAGAACCACAGGCACCACAACATGGTGGAAGCATTCAACTACATTAAATTATTAAACAGTCCTTCCAAGGCTGCATTATGTTAAGAGTTTTGTAGACATGTCCAAGGCTACAGTATGTTGGGATTTCCCCAGAAATGTTCTTTTCTCCCTCTCACTCCAATTTCAGTATGTGGATTTTCTTTTTTTTTTCTTTCTTTCTTTTTTTTTCTTTTGACACTTGTTAAATGCTTTTGAATGTGATGGCCCACATATTTCTTAAGCAGGTACACAGGCCAACATACAACTCAGATATTTCTGGGACACAGTGGACTTGCTGCTCAAGGTCTGCATAGTCATTGCACAGCTGTGCAGTAAATCAGACACTTGGAAGCACTGGATGACTTACTGTGTGTGTAGAGATAGGTTGTGCTGTGTACATGTTACCAAGTGG
This sequence comes from Lepidothrix coronata, assembly GCF_001604755.1. Classification (NCBI taxonomy): domain Eukaryota; kingdom Metazoa; phylum Chordata; class Aves; order Passeriformes; family Pipridae; genus Lepidothrix; species Lepidothrix coronata. Next base: position 5,842,519 of record NW_016690213.1, on the reverse strand, counting down.
TTTGTGTGTGTAAAAGAAGTCTAACACGGCACAACAAAGTCATATTTACCTCAGTAACAGTGAAAACACTGTCTCCTACATAAGCTAGCTTTGTCAGAATGGTTTATGTAGCTGAAGTATATACTGGTTGTAGAAATGTTTGTTGCAACCAATATGCCCCACATTACACTCTTCTAAGTCCAGATCAGTTACCCTGCCCTTTTAGGTCCTCAGCTGGTCACCCCTGTAAGGCCCCTTGGAGCAGGCTACATATTTTATCATTCCTTAAGGTCATCCACTTCAGGAGTTCCTAAACAATCCAACATCCAGCTGGTTACAACATAATCCTCAGCGTATAACAATTTAACTCCTCATAAAAATCACTTCTTCCTACCTCTGGAAACTGATTTGCAAGAATTGTCCAACATAATGCCAGAGCAAACAGATATCAACATCTCTGTGCCCCGAAAGAAGTCAAATAAACAAAATAAAGCTCCCTGTTCCAATAATCACGCGCCTTCCCCAAACTGCTCTTTCAGTAAATTCCAAGTGTCACAATCAAAAGACCTGCATTAAGACAGAGCTATAGCATCATCAAATAGAATGTGATCAAGTACAGGAGGATAAGGTTCTTGCAGCTTGAAGTAGGAAATAAGCTTGTAGCTGCAGCTTTTAACCTTCCAAATGCAGAGTTATCTTGGATATTCCTAAACTAAGGAAGAATACAAGCTGTATTTCAAAAAGTCAAGATGTTCAGATAAAGAAATCAAAGTATTATTATAACTGATGGAATCTTGGAATGACTTTCAGCCCCCATCATGTCAGACTGTTAGAAAGAAGGTCATAATACCTATAATTATGATGGGAACTGATGAAATTTGAGAGGTTGCTCAGAAAAATGGATCCACCTTTATTTGTAGTATTAAGTGTTTATCAAAAGACTCTTAAATGTTATCTTAGCTCTGATCACAGGACTTCCCAGTGCAGGCAGGTGACACACTGGTGCTGTTAGAACCTCAGATCATTTAAGTTTCATTTAATGCCACCCATATGCTAGCCATGGAGTTGACTGGAGATACAGTTGGTAACCCAAGGAACTCCTAAGCTAAGACAAATGTCAACAGTAATTAAAGCACTAACAGTAAGCCACCACATAATGAATAAGGCCAAGATACTTACCATTGTCTTTATTTCCTTAAGGATTTGTATAAGACACAGAAATTAGCAATAAAAATTTAACTTGACAGTGGCAAAACAGAATAAACAAACTAAGCCAAGTAAAAACCAGGAGGAGTCTAATTATTAAATTCCGACTACCTGTAAAGACTGACAATGAAATTTTAAGCCTATCTGTAAAAGCACAAGTCAATTTAACTTTTTTTACCATTTACCAAATTATAATCTTACTTGACAGAAGAAAAACATCTCCTTCATCAAGCCAAAACAGTGCAGTGAAGCCTATAAGCCTCTTCAAAACTCTATTGAAGGCACTGAGGACATCAGCTTAATTACTCACGCAATAATGAAATTTAATACCAGTAGATTTCTGTTATCACAAAGTGCACCACAGTTTCAAAAGAAATTTGGAAGAGGCTAAAACAACAGCAGTATGACTCCCATCAATGTACATATGGGAGGTTAAAAGGTAATCTGGGAATCTGCCAAAGTGCCAAATTCATAGCTAGCCCACAAGATTATCATAGTCCATAAAAGTGCTTGCACTGAAAATTATTCTGTCAATTTAGAGTTGCCAGATTAAAAAAATAAACCAGAAAAAAAACTTCCAAAACCAAGAAACTCCACCAAATCCCCCTAATTATGCAACTTGAGAAAAAGAAGTCTTACTTAACTAAATAAATACAAGAGAGTAGGAATAGACAATGTGCAGGGAAAAAAAAACCCAACCAAAACAGACAGAGATGAGGAAAAAATGAAAAAGTAAGAAAAAAAGAGTTGTCAGGGAAGCCTGTCTTTCCAGAGCAGCAGTTTCACTGAAAAAAACCCAAAACTTGAACTTGTAGTTTAAGACCCATATTTCCCCAGAACTGTTCGAAGAAACAGCCAGCTCCCCTACTTCTCAAAAAGTAAACAGCCATCAATCTCTGGAATGTAAAGTAATTGTCTGTACAGAATGTTCCATTCTGATCCATTCTGTCTTTTAGTTGTTTCCCGTTTTTAGTGCTGGTTGTCTACCCCTGAATCAGAGCATACCAAATAATACAGTGTCAGATAGCCCAGTGACAAAGGTCTATTAAATTCTTCTTTTTCCTCATTTTGCATTCTCTTTGTTGGAACTAAGAACTTCATCTCTGTTTGACAAAATGAGTTCCTACAACCTGAGTAATTACTTGTATCCAACTGCAAACAACTTAACCAGTTAAGCTAGGAAAATGCCCAGATTGCTTGAAAACAGTAATGATACATTAAGCTGTTTCTCTCCTTTGTTTTCTTGCCAAGATACTTTGTAGAGTCAGTTCAGTTGAGCAGTCATTGTGTGAAATGTTGTGGGTTGGGTTTTTTTTCTTTTTTCTTTCTTTTTTTTTCATTCTCAGAAATCTTTAAACAGAAATTTAAGCCTTGGTTTCTATTTCTGGATACCTGCCAGCATCACAATCACCTCAGAAGCTGGAATGATTGGCAGGATCTCAACAAAGAACCAGGATTATTACAGTTAGGTTTGTGCAAGTTGGAACAGAAGAGCAGGCTGACTACAGGTAACCTGTGAGAAAACTTCCGTAACGCTCATTCCTTGCTCCACACGCAAGTGCCATGAGACACTGACTGCCCTGGCTGCCTACAAAGGCTCAGTGGAAGAGTATTTCACAGAACTGGGTTCTGAAAGTCTGAATCCCAACAGTAGCCAGTGAGATAAGCAACTTGCGTGCATGGCCCTATGTATCACACATTCATTTAGATAACACAAAATTTTCTTGTTGGAATTAAGGCAATTAAACAGTAAAGATGGATTTTGACCAGCAAAATCAGAAAGTCTGCCAAACATTTATAACGGTAGCCTTTGAGCATGGTAAACATCAGTGACTACACAAATACATATTTGAAGAACAAGATCAAGTAGCTAAGAAACTTGATCACAAGCTGGTAAACAACCACTTTACAATGTATCTGCTTCTATTCTAACTATTAAATGAGCAACCAAACTAGAAAGCATATACATTTCACAGATTGAAACATAATAATTATTATCTACAAATAAGAACACTAGAAGCAAGAATATTTATTTAGAGGGTGAAAGTTCAATGAAAGATTGTACCTTACCAAACATCTATAGAAACATCAATGGGGAAAGATCTGAAAGCAACACAAGTCTAAAGCATATAACTACTGAACAACCATTTTTTGGGTGACTTTCAACTGCAATAAACCCTTTCAATAGTGTATTTGAAATCATTGCCATTGTTCCCCTGCATGGGAAAGTCACATCCTCTCGGCACTGCAGGCTTTAAATAGACAAGCTGTTCACAGAAGAAACTACAGAAGGTAAAAGGGAAACTTCCTCCAACAAACTGGAAAATCATCTGAATCATTCCGTAGTTACTAGAGTGACTGAAATACACAACTGAAGGTAATATCCTCATTCAATCAATTAGCAATTTCAACAAGAAGAATTTTTTGTCTATTTAATTAAGGTCAGACTTCCACATTCCTGGAATTACTTTCTCACTCACTCAGTGGTATCCAAATTGCTTTTGAGACAGATGCTCATCTGCAACATCAGGTTTCTCATGTACCTAGCACAAATTTACTCTTCACTATAATTTTAGTTAATGTGGCATTTTTAACATAAATTCCAATCACAAGCAGTAAATACTTCAGTACATGGATCATTTGTACCCCACTATCTGAAATGGTATTTTCTGGAAGACTAATAAATTCACCAAAATCTTTTTCTCGTTTCTTCAAACGCATTCATGTCCTCAAAATATTGATAACTAAAGTTCTACATGGAACTAGTCAGAAAACAAAAAGAAAAGTTAACAGTTTTACTGTTCTGATGTTAGCTCCTTCAGTGATTAGCTCTCACCAACTCAACCTCAGTTTCCATACATAAACAGAACAATATATTAGGACCATACTTCACCAGAGGATTCTTTTGTTGCTCTAAGTATTTTAGTCACAACCCATCAAGAAGACTTTCCCCCCCACCCCGCAACAGATCAGAGATAAATGGTAAAATTCAAACCGTACCCACTAAGCAAACTAATAATAATAATTTTTTTTCATTTTGAAAAGCTCTGTGGGAAGGAAGGAGCTCGTACTTTCTAATGTTACAGAGCATAAACATGCAGTAATCACAGCATCGTTGGATATCAGGTTCTACCAGTGACCTCCCTTATCCGTGGAGTAAGAAATAGGACTCTTCATGCTTATGAGTGGATTCATGACAGCAGAGCAGTTTTTGTTAACAGGGAGGCAGTAGGGGGATACCTGAGTGAGATAACAGTGAGAAAAAAATGGTTCTGCTGCTTTTGTTGTTGTAGGATATCTCAGTTTTGCCTGTGATTATCTGAAAATCTTGGAATTTTTCTGCTTTGTTTTTATGTTGACCCATTAAGTAATTACTGGATTTATGATACACATTTTTGTCAGTGTTACATTACTTGGTATTATCAAAGAATAAAGGCAATAGCTAACAAAACCACTGTAGCAGAGCCATACTCAGCAATATACAGAAAAATCTGCTGTTCAGATTTGAAAACTGCTACTTTTCAGCAGTGCCAAGTTTGCAATAAAGTGAATCCACCTTATACTGATGCGTATCAGCTTGTATAATGACTAACTGCAGATGAATGAATTAAGATCACGGACTTGGTTTCAAATAAAGCCAGAGATCCTATAATTAATTTTTATCGAAGCAAACAGGGAAAGTTCAAATAGCAGGCTAAACATACATGGAACATGTTGACTTTGAATGTGACCATAGTGACACTCTCTTGTCAGGCATGTTTACTTTTAAAAACACATACATTTACTGTACTTACATAACACAACATCCATCACCCTGCCACTTGCACAAATAACTTGTGGACTAAGGGGTTGGCAGAGACGGGAAAAGGGACGTAGCAAAAGGCAGTTTGCTATCTACCCACCAAAGACATCAGAGAGAGATAAACACGTGGTCGTTGTCTATGTCTCTGTAAGCCCTCATTGTTACAAGGCAAAACTATGGCTTGCACGATGTATAACATCACATGCTTCAGCAGTGTCTAACATTGAGAAATCTTTTAGGTCAGCAAGGTCCCCAAATGGAAAAGAAGGCCATATGCATTATGTGGCCCTAATGGTTCACTGATGTCTTAATTACATATTGAACAAAGGTTTAATATTCATTTCCAGCAGCTTAAGGAAACCAATGACTTTTCTGGTAGCAGAAAAACATTGTCTATAAAATAATTTCTTTATATGGTATTTTAATGGCTTTGACCATAACTTTATTACAATTGTCGGTAGCAGCTTTGGACATTGCTGTGCCTGATCTGCTTATCTTACTATGCTGAGTTTCCTTTAAATAATGTGCAGACAAATAAATATATTGTACTTAACAGCTTTCCTTTGTATGGCTTTTCCTTTTTTATTATTTTCACATTTTTATTTGTGAACATAAGTGAAATATGTACAAGTTCAAATATGCATTATGTAAAACATTCTCTAAAACTGCCTAAGCACAGAAGGGAGCGGTCTCTATTTCTTTTTCAAGAGAAGGTTGCCTTATTCATTCACATCATGTTGCTTTATAAACCTCATCCTTCATGACTGCTACCTGGGAATGCAATAATTTTTGCATGGCCCTGAGACAGCAATGGGATGTAGCGCTACAATGCTGCCTCTTGACTTAGCCTACTCCCAAAGTCCTCATCTAGACAAGTCTTTTTTAGGATCCCAGTGGCAACTCTCCCTTCCCATGATCCACAGGCCTGGAATTTTTGTACCAAATAAGAACTGTCATGAATGGAACTGGCTTCATATTAGACCTGTTGGACAGGACAAACAATCTGCTTCAGAAACTTGCACTTAAACTAGATAGCAAGTGATTTTCTCATTTTGTAAGGTAAGGCTTCTTGAGATTTTACAAACCATTTGTGTTTTACTCTGGATGAAAACGCAAATTACTCAAAGCTTTTTGTGAAAGCAATGTGTAAACAGCCCCCAGCCTGGTGCTCCAACCAGGGACTGGCTCTGCACAGGGCCAGAGCTGTCTGTGGGTCCTGTTCCCCCACCACTCTGCTGAGTGTCCTGACATTAAGGCTACCAGCAGTTTGCTCAGGGATTTTCTTCCTTCTTTCTCACTGTCTCCACTTTGGTTAAAACCACCATTTTCTAACTTTTTTCTTGAAAACTTTAGCTGAAAAATTCTTAACTGGCTCTGCATATTCAGGCTGAGAAGGATGGGTGAAATCTGTACAACAACAACTGATATTTACTGTTTCAGCCTCTGCTACAAAGCCCATGTGTTAAGTCTTTGCTAAACGTGTAATGTGATAAACCTTGTCCTCATTGACACCTCGGTGATCCCACTGGAGACAACAGAGGTCCCCAGGCTTAGCCAAGGACTGACTCAGACTGTGGTATTCTACTGTGTGAGGTTCAATGCTTCATGCTCTTATTTTTATATCTCAAATAACATAAAAATAAGATTGTGTATTATAACAATAGGTTAGGTGGAGTGCAAACTGAAAGTGCCTACTATGTATGTCTATAATCCTTTTAAAGAAAACAATACTTAATTGTTATTTGATAAAACCACCTGATGAAAGACAGCGAAAGGATGGCACGAAGCTAGAAAAGCTTGTCAGATCAAGTTTTGAAAACTCAATTCTGAAAAAATGTTAGCAGAACCTTAGAAAGCAAATTTATCAGTAGGCACATTAACTAAGTTTGGATCTGTTCAAAAGTTTTCCTTTGGAAACAAAAAACAGTGTTGGTTTGCTTTTTTTTCCTCAGTGACTCAGTTTTAGTAGGTGGGATGACAAAATCACTACCATTTGAACAACAATGGAATACAAATTATGCGAACAGAAAGAAAAGAGCACTTGTGTTTCAGGCATACAGTTTCTGTGCTTAGCCAAAAAGACTGAAATCCTCCTCCTTCCAACTTTTGAGTGAAGCTTTCTTATGCAGAAAAACACAGAGCCAAAAAATGCATGCCTGCCTAGGTAGCACCTTGCATTTCTGTAGCAGTTCTCATTCACCTGTCTCAGCAATGAAGCCTTGTAATTTTTAATAACCAACAACAAGGACCTATTCCTGTCTTGTACAGATAACAAGAAAGACAGAATAAAAATATATAATGTAATCCACCACAATTCCATCAATTTTTGAAATTTACCTTACACATCAAAGTAATTAGAGCTCTGAAACATTTTGTTCTGGTTTTAATTTTCTTTCCTGTATTTTCCAAGATTCTGATCAGATTTATCCCACCAGACATTATGGTTTAATTGAGGCATCATGGTTTGCCCCAGGCTCCCCCATGGCCATCTCCCCAGATACATTCAAGCAGATGATTCACAGAACATGTGGGCTGCATAGCTCCCTAAAGCCGCCTATCCTTCTCCACTGATTGTAAATATACTCCAGGAGAAGCAGGATCCTGACGTGGAAGCTTCAGTTGCATTTCTAAAGTTAGGTGAGATGAGTCTGAGCCTTTGTGTATATTTAGTATAAGCTGCTTCCCAGCTTCCTGTATTCCAGCTGGAGATTTCATTCAAATTAGTTGTAGAAGTTCCATTTTGGAGGAGAAAGTCAAACAAAGGCAGACTTTATTTGTCTGCATTTATCAGTCTTCTTACTCATGGTGGAATTGCCACACAGACACACAATTTGCTAGGCTTTTACGTTATGCACTCTAATAATTCTTAATTTTTCTCACTTAGGTCACGAGGCACTCTCCAGTGCAAAAACTCCCTACATATCTATCAAAAAGCCAGATATTTAATTGCTCTACTTTGACACACCAAATAAAGGGTTCCAAAGCATTATTATTCTACATTGTTTCAGGCACACAGAATGAGTATTCTGAAAAAAAATAAAAACAACAGAAGAAAAGCTGCTACTGTAATCAGTCATGATTGAAGGCATTTCCTGTATTTTGCTATCAAACTGGTTGTTTTTTCCATTACATACCAAGTGAACTTCAGTAAGGTCAAGACACCAGAGAAAAACAGGATCAGAATATCTTTAATCAACTAAAGTTGAGTATTTTAGTCTCTTTCTTTCAGTTGTCTATCCCACATCTCCAAATTTCTTCCTTAAATCACAGATACATAAACCAGGTCAGTTTGAAATTATGACTTAGACAGTTGTTTTCAATGGCATTTAACTTGTTAGCCTTACACTTCCCCTACCCTAAAGGTCAATCAACCTCACGCTGCGTAACAAGACCAATATTATTTTAATATGATATAAGTCCAACAAGGGACATGGGTTTTCATTCACAATCACTGAACAAAACAACTTCCCTTGCTGGAAGCCTATAATTTCCACCATGCTGTCTATTTAAATCAAGTGTAAGTTCTGAAATTACTATTAAATGAAAGTCAAAGCTGCAATAGCATAGGTGAATTTGATCTAATCCTGTACATTGTCATCCTGATGTCAGACTAAATGCAGATTATTTTAAGGTATATAGCCTCCCTGTCCTGTGCTCTGGCCCTATTCTTTTTGTAGGGAAAAAGTCTTTTTCTTCCAGGAATGCCAGATGACATTTTACTTGTTAATGTAACACAAATGTCAACACCTCCCTCAGAAATGACCAGTTTCAAGCATATTGTTGACTCACTGAAGAAGGGAAAAACAGATTGTGTTAAACTCAGTGATTCTACAGAGAAAGCTTTTGAGATGTCTGATGTTTCCACCCATGTGGAACTAGTAAGGAAGGAGACTTCAATATGGATGGTAGGTTGCAACAAGAGCCTAGACCTTTCTCCTGGAGAAAAGGAGCCAAAGAGGAGCACAGGTTGACGATCTGTTGCGTCAGGTGGTCGAGTGACAGGAAACAGTTAAAAGGCTGTGCAGTACTAGAGGGGACGAGATGGAGGTAGACAGGTGGTTTTAGAACCATTCCTATGGTGAACACCACAGAGAATGAGGCACCTTGGACACTGGTGATCCCCAAAAGAAGGACTCGCTTAATGCCCCACTCTCCAGCATTCCAACCAAAAACACACATGAAGTTTTAAGAGCTGTAGACACCCGTGAGCCAAGGAGAAACTGTACCAGGAGCACACAGTGTATACTGTGGAAACAAATGATGAGTCCTCCTATCAGCTGACTTTGTTAAGGGGCACTGAGGTGCTCATCTGGTAGCCTGTCAGCAAGTCACAAGAGATATGCTGCCTTCCAGGAGCTAAGGTGTGGGATGTTGCTGAGAGGGTGCCACAACTTGTCAAGAACACAGAATACTCTCCCATTGCAGAAATAGGAATGCAGGCAGAAATGATACCACAAGCCAGAACCCGGGGCAGAATCAGGGAAGACTACAGAACCCTGAGAGTGCAAGTGAAAATACTGGTGTACCAGTTATCTTTCTTTCTGCCTTACCACTCAGAGGAAAGGATGCAGTCAGAAATAGATGTATAATGCAAATCAACTTCTGGCTTCATGGCTGGTGTATTTGTGAGGGTGTTGGCTTTTATGATATGGGGACATTCTTCAATGATTCTAGCCTGTTGGAGAGGGGTAGGGGACCCACCTGTCTAGAAAGGCAAGGGAGTCTTTGGCAGCAGGCTGACCACTGTGGTGAGATGGGCTTTAAACTGAAGGACTTAGCAGGTGGGGTCTAAACTGGAAATGTTCATGCCATTGCAAATGGGGAATAAGCCAGGCCAACCAAAGCAGAGACAAATATTTCTTTGCTGCCTTCCAAGACAAGAAACAAAAGATCAATCATCTCAAGTGTATATATACCAATGCACACGTCCTGGGGAACAGAGGGTTGTCTCCAAGGGGGATCATACAGTAGGCATTTGCTACTGACCTCCAAATCAAGATGATAAGGCCAACAAAGTAATATTTGGGTCACTTAAAGCAAGCTTTGGGTCAACAGAACCCAGCTTTTATGGATCACTTCAACTATCCAGATATTTGCTGAAAAAACAGTAGAGCAGCTCACAGGTCATCCATCAAGTTCCTGGAATGCGTACAGAACTGCTTCCTCACACAAATGTTAGAAGTGCCAACCAGGAATGCTGGACTTGCTACTCACAAACCAAGAAAACCTGCTTTGTAATATCTTGGTCAGTGATAGCCTTGCCTTCAGTGACCACCATATTGTTGGAGTTTGGGATCTGGCTGAGCATACTGAGGGTTAGTACTGAGACAAAGATCTTAGAGTTCAGAAGAGCAAACTTCAGCTTGCTCAGAGCTCAGTTAGGAGGGATTGTGTGGAAAACTTCCATGGAGGATAAAAGAGCTGGAGTGTTTCAATAATGTTTTCCTGGAAAGACAAAACCAGTTCATCCCCTTTAATGGTAAGGGAAGTAGGCAGAGCAAGAAACTCCCTTGGCTTGACTGCGAGCTTCTGAGTCTGCTCGAATACCAAAAGAGAAGTGTACCAGAGCTGGAAAAGCAGATGAATATCCATTGAGAAATACAAGGGCATTGCGAGGTTGTGCAGAGATGGAGTTAGAAAAGCAAAAGCTCAGCTTGAACTGAAACTGGACAGAGATGTCAAAAACCACAAGAAAGGGTTCTTCAGGTACCTAAACAACAAGCAGAAACAGAAGGTAGAAACTGTCCCACTGTTAAACAGGAGAGGTCAATTAGTCACCAACAATGCTGAAAAGGCAGAGGTTCTCAACATTTTCTTCAACTGTCTTCACCAGCACTGTTGGGCCTCTGGTCTTGGGAACAAGAATCCATGTTCATGCAAACACAATCCACCATCAGTGAAGGAGGAGCTGATGTGCAAACTATTACAGGAGCTTGACCCCTACAAACCACTGGGCCCTGATAATATCCACCCAAGGGTGTTAAGGCAGCTAGCTGACATAGTTGCAAGGCTGTTCTCCATAATCTTTGAGACGTTGTGGAGATCCCAAAAGACTGGAAGAAGTCTAATGTCAACCCCATCTACAAGAAGGGCTAAAAGGAGGATCCAGGAAATTACGGGCTCATCAGTCTTACTTCAGGTCCTGGGAAAGTTATGGAACGAATCCCCCTGGAGGCTATCACAAGTCAGATAAAACACATGATTGGGAAAAGCCATAATGGATTAACTAAAGGCAAACTGTGCGTGACAAACCTGACTGCCTTCTATGACAAAGATCTGCTCAGCTGATGTGGGGTGAGTGATGGACACAGTCTACCTGCATTTCTCCAAGGCTTTGAATACAGTTTCCCACAGTTTCCTTCCAGAGAAACTGACGCGTTACAGTCCAGACAAGTTGTTCGTGTGGCCAGCGAGGAAATGGCTGACAGGATGAACCCAGAGGGGGGTGGTAAACAGCTCCTTCTGGAACTGACAACTAACGACAAGTGGAGTCCCCAGGGATCAATATTCATCTCAATGCTGTTTAATATCTTCATAAGTGATCTGCATGATGGAATCAAGTGTACCCTGACAAACTTTGATGACGAGACCAAGCTGAGTGGGCAAGTGGACACACCGGAAAAGAGAACCATTCTGAATGAAGACCTGGGTACGCTAGAAGAGTGAGTTAACATTACAAAGTTCAACAAAGACAAGTGTAAGGTCTTGCATGCAGGAAAACATAATCCAGGAGTGGAGCACAGACTGGTATCTACCCAGCTGAGGAGCAGCTCTGTGGAAAGGGCTCTGGAGGTCGTGGTGGACAACCATCTCAATGTGAGTGAACAGTGTGCTGCTGCAGCAAAAAAAGTCAATGGGATGCTGGGTTGCATCAACAAGGGCATCACCAAAATGATGATCAAAAGACTGAGAAGCCTATCATATGATGAAAGGCTGAGGAAACTGGGTTGCTCAGACTTCAGAAGAGAAGGCTCAAGGGAGACCTTATCACCATGTTTCAGTATTTAAAAGGTGGCTACAAAGAAATTGGATACTCACTTTCTAGGAGTCACATGGAAAAGATCAGGCTTTAATGGGTAACTCCTAGAGAGAGTCCAATTAGACACAAGAGGAAAGATTTTCACAATGAGAATAATCAGCCATTGAAATAATCTCCCCAGGGAAGTGGTGGATTCCCCAACCTTGGACACTTTTAAGATTCAGCTGGATAAGGTACTGGGCCATCGTCTAGACTGTGCTTTTGCCAAGAAAATTTGGATCAGATGATCCTTGAGGCCTCCTTCCAACCTGATATGTTATGATTCTATGATTCCCAGCAGCTACTAAGAAAACCTCATGCTTTGGTGCAGTTCTGTTATATAAAGTAGAAGACCAGCCTGCCTGAACACTGCGATAAGACTGAGAGCAACCTTATTATCTACCTAGTGAACACAGATGCACACAATAAAGGCTATTCAGTGCTACAAAGGTTCTCTTCTTAATTCAGATGAGGTTGTTTATCAAAACAAAGCTAATGAAATCCCTGTTTCTCAGGAAAGGAACCAGATGCTTCAACATACTCCTAGATGAGAACACACAACGAAGATGGAGAGCTCTTAAAATATTACAATCTGCTAGTAAAAGGTAGCACAAATCTTGTACATCCTCAATAATGCTTATTTTGTGCTCCTATCAGGAACAAACAGAACCACTGTTAAATTCAGGGGAAAACAGAAAATGTGTCAATGCTTGGAAGATACTTTATAACTTGAATTGATCTTCTTTTTCTTTCATTCCTTTGAGCAAACTCTATATACACACTGCAAATTTTTAAAGAAGGTATTTCAAAAAAAAAGAAGGAAATATTTTAGTTTGGCAACTGCAACATGGCCTGTCAATAAAATGGCCAAACAGAGGTGACTGGGAGCATTTCCTGAGCAAGCCATTAATGCTCCGGCATGAGCCAACATTTCAGTGCCTTTTCTGTACTAGCCAATGCCATCTGCACCTATATAATGCTCAGAAAGTGTAAAGAAGAAGGATTGGTGAAGGTTTTTACATATAGTGTTTCTTTTTATAAAAGAAACAAATTTATCAGAATCCACTTCCCCGTGCTCCTAAGTGTATCCTTAGCAGGGAACTAACACAGCTCCTAGCAGTAAGCAGACTTCTGTTAAAGCTCCATGTCATGTTTCCATGGAGAAAAATACTTTATTAATCAGAAAAGAAAAACTCTGCATTGAACTTTTGTACAGAAACTGATTTTTTCCAACCTCACTGTGGTCTCAGTTTGACCTCTTGGGTCTTTTTATGGAAAGCCATTCCACAGAGTGGTGCATACACAGAATGGACTAAATAGATTACATAGCATAAATGAAATGATGCAATGTAGCAAGAATGTTGCTTCCAACAAAATGTTTGCTTATATGGAATCACTAGAAGAAAGATTTTAATAATTTCTGCTTCTATTCTGATTTCAGTAGCATAGTTCACATATCTAAACATCTTTTTAAACAATCACATGGTCTGAACTTGGGAAGGGTATGTAGGCTCTTCATTTAAAACCTTTTCTAACCCTGCTGTATTTACTGGGGATGAAAACAGCAGCAGTCAACAGCAGTTTAACAGATTTCTGCAGAAATTCTTGTAAAAACTGTGAGTCAAATCTATTTTGTCTTATAATCTTCTAAAAGCATTCTGTTACACAGATAGATTTATCTGTTTCAAAATTCTGTAGAGTTAACAATTTTCTCTTATGTTTGATGGAAGATCACTGCAGGGGAGGGATTCTGGCAAAATTAAGAAGAATATTATTTGTCCATAAAGTATGAAGAAGATACCTGAAAAAATTGGAGTTGCTTGCCCTTCTATGTAATCTATACATAAAATAAACTCCTAATGCTGCTTCCAGACAGAGGTCATACAAGCTGATGGTTCCAACTCCAAATCTTGCTTTGATATGTAATTAGAAAGGGTTATATATGTTAATACAGAGAGCTATATTTTATGAGACACTCTTTTAAAATTATGATTCTGTAGCAAAATCAAATTACTTTTGCCCTCAACTTTGCCAGAAAGCTGCACAGGCATTTCTAGACAATCTTTTCATGTGCAGGAAGTTTCAGCTTCAGCATTGTTTCAAATATAGTTGCAACAGCCTTCCTCCATCTCCTCTAGAAAACATATGCTTGGGAATGCTACTTTGGATGCAGTGCCAACATAAAATTTCATCACTTAAAATCTACTTATACAAGGCACCCCACGATTTTTAATTAATATAAATGCAATGGAAAGATGACTCACGGGTTACTCACGTGAAACAAAACATGGCATGAGTTAAGATATTTACAGTGTATTCACTTTTGCCAGCATCAAGGCGAGTGCTATAGCAATTTACCTTCAGCTGTGAAGACAGAGAGACTATTGAGAGAAGCCAATAGTCCAGCCCAAATGCAATAGAGAGACAATTCTGAATAAAAGATTTGGGAGGCTAAAATATGATGTTAATCTCTAACATTTGGTACTTTCTGGATAGCCACTGCATGTAAATAACTTCAGTAGGATTATAGTGTAAACTACTGACCAACATGGGCTGTTCTTGAACAATTATTTATTCTTGAAAAATTATTTTTTATTATAAAAAAAGTTATTTGGGGCCTGAGGAATTATTTTTGTAACTTCTACGTGCCCAGCCTCTTCAGAGATCTGCTAACCAGACTTTATGTTCTGACAAGATCAGAAATTATCCTATAAAACTCCCAGATAGTTATGTGGGCAAAGACTAGCAAGGAACCTAATTATACAGCTTACACATAAAGTTTAATTAAATTATAATGTTCAAGAAAGTCTCTTTGTATCCTTCTGACAGCCTTAAACTGAGCACACTGAGTACAATTTAATTCCATTGTAAAATTGCTTTGCTCTTCTGGTGTCAGAAGGAGCTTTTACTGTAAATGAGAACCATGATTTTTAAAGAAATAGTCTCTTATACACCAGATGGTGGCTCCTCTACACGCATGTCATGTCACAGTCACATTTATTACACAGTTTTATTATGTATTATCACATCCTGAATTCCAACTAGAAATGCATGAATAAATCAGTCTCTG
The DNA here is from genome assembly GCF_001604755.1 of Lepidothrix coronata. Classification (NCBI taxonomy): domain Eukaryota; kingdom Metazoa; phylum Chordata; class Aves; order Passeriformes; family Pipridae; genus Lepidothrix; species Lepidothrix coronata. Next base: position 5,827,444 of record NW_016690213.1, on the reverse strand, counting down.
AGAAAGATCACCAAAACACCTTTAAAACAAAATGGGAGAGAAGTTGCAGAAGTTGTGCTATATCTCTAAGACATATATATGATATATTAAACTCAGCATTTCCCAACTCTGAAACAAATATAGGTATTAGTTTATAGTCTCTGCAACTTGATAGTGCAGCAAACAAAATATTAAGGGGCAATATAGTATGATTCTCAACTTAGACTTTAAATGATGACATGAAGTACTTTATTAGCAATGATACAGTTTCACTCTTTGCTGCCCACTCAGCCCGTAGCATCAACCCTTACACTTTCTTTCATACTTCCATGCTACTATGCTGTAATTAGGCAAATACAACTGTGTTTGCTTTCTAAATGGATTCTATTACATAAGTTGTGTAAAAAATAAACCCTATTTTATATGACAGGATTTTTTCATTTTAGATCTCTCCTGGATTAAGTTTATACAGACAACTAGTTTGCCATAACTAAGAGTGCACATAGCTGAGCCAGGGGAGAAAAGTCTGTAGAGGTAATGAGTTATACGTAGAGGTAA
>NW_016690213.1:5815847-5825983 GCF_001604755.1 Lepidothrix coronata | reverse complement strand
TTGTTTTTTTAGGGTACTGCTTCTCTATTTCATACCAAGGTGCACCCAGACTGGCTGCTATACTGGCCATCTACTGTTGAAGCCATGCCATCCTTCCCTTCTCCTGAAGGGGCAATCACATTCCCTAGGACTGGAATACCCTGTGAAGAGTACTTTAACAACTGCCATTGTAACAATCTACATGAAAAAAAATGCACACAACTGCATGTACTGTTTCCATTTGACATACTTTGAAGAGTGACATTTTCTGTGTCTTCCATACATCAGGAGAAAGAAATTGAAGTCTGGAGGAAAAAGCATACATATGTCATTACTGGCATTATTTCTGGTCTCTCACATTTATTTTTTCTCTCTCTCTGCTGTTTTGTAAGACTGACTACTGGAAACAAATTCTAGAAGCAGGAGGCAAGGAAGGGAAGACCCATCTGCTGTGTACATTGTGAGAAGTGCTGTTTGGGCTCCTCATAAGCCTCTCTTCTTATAAGCTGGGTGTTACTGTAAGAATTTTTTTGAATCTAAAATATTATATCCCCATCATAAGTGGTCTTGAGGGGGGGCAAAATTAAAATCGGTGTTGGGAGTAAATTATCTCTCCCTCGTGTCATCCATCTCTGGATATATAACAGTGCAGAAACCACACAAGCTCCCATCTCGGTAAAAGCTGGCCTTGGCATCACTACCATTCCTGCTCCACAGGAATGGTAGTGATGCCTCCTGCCTCCTGCTTAGCCTGCTCCACATCTACCTCCTCCACATGTACTCAATGCTGCTGAGATGATGAAGACAATGTATTTCTCCTACTGTCACTGCTCTGGACAGCTGCTTGTTCAGGCTCTGTGACACACTGGCAGGTGAAGAAAGGGGCAGGCATTACTTCTGACACAGGAAGGTAAGCTAAGTGACTCATTACCACTTTGGCCTCGTTATCTCTCACCTTTCAGCTCATTTTCAGCACTGTCATGGCCACCTGAGCCATTTTGTTCCACTTTCTGAATCCCCTGGTTAGACTGCACTTTATCTGTCCAAGGTCCTTCTGATGTAATCCTACCACTATTTATTCTGGTAGCAGTAGAGACATTGATGAGTTCCCAAAAATGCTGGGGGATTTGCGGGATTACTGGCTATTTTAGTTTGTTAGGCCTATTATTGTTTTAGTTTTCTCTGTTTTAGTTTGTTAGGCCTATTTAATCAACCTCCCAGTGAACAATATTATTTTGGTTTTCTTTCACTTGAGTACAAGTTGTCAGCTAAACAGATCCTTTCAAAATTTTCAAAGGTTTCAGCGATAATTCAGTTATGTTAGCTTTGAGATTGGATAAATTCTCATTTTCCACTGCTTTTCGCAATAGGAAGCAAAAGAACATATGTTTTTTAATAATAGTGCATTCTCAAATGTGATGATTTTCTCTTTTAAAGCAACACGTTTTCTACCTGAAGAGTCAAATGAAGGTCCCAAATCATTCAGGAAGCTGCACATATCATGCATATGAATAGTGTCACTGAATCAAAATCGGCCTTTGAGTAGTGATCTGCATGCAAGAATGTCTGTCCAGCAGCATCTAAGTGATAAGCTCTTATATAACAAGGAGGTGGATAAAAGAGGGGGTGGGAAGACAGGCAAAGAGCATAAATGCAGATCTTAAGCCAAAAGTAGCAAGGTTCTGATGAAAAAACAGAAGAAATTGTATGTCTTCACTGAAATTCATCATCCAAATTTTCTTTTAGGATTGTTCAGTATTTTTGTCATCATTATTAAAAAAAACCCACTAAATAAGAGTTCCTTACATGTTTTCATCCAACATTTTGCATTACTCTTCAACTTTGCAGCCCAGAAAGCCAACTGTATTCTGGGCTGCATCAAAAGCAGTGTGGCCAGCAGGCCAAGGGAAATGAATCTGCCCCTCTACTCCACTCTGGTGAGACCCCATGTGGAGTACTGTGTCCAGCTCTGGGGTCCCCAGCGTGTGAAGGACATTGACCTGTTGGAGCAAGTCCAGAGGAGGCCACCAAGACAATCAGAGGGATGGAGCACTTCTCCTAAGAAGAAAGGTTGAGAGAATTGGGAATGTTCAGCTGGAGAAGAAAAGGCTTCAGGGTGACCTAACTGCAGCCTTCCAGCACCTGAAGGGAGCCTACAAGAGAGATGTAGAGAGACTATTTACAAGAGCATGTAGTTACAGGATGGGGAGAATGGTTTTAAACTGAAAGAGAGTAGGTTTAGATTAAATCTTAGGAAGAAATTCTTTTCTGTGAGGGTGGTGAGGCACTGGAACAGGTTGCCAAGAGAAGTTGTGGATGGCTCATCCCTGGAAGTGTTCGAGGCCAGGTTGGATGGGGCTTTGAGCAAGCTGATTTGCTGGAAGGTGTCCCTGCCCATGGCAGGGGGGTTGGAACTAGACGATTTTTAAGGTCCCTTCCAGCTAAAACGACTCTACAGTTCTATGATTCTCTATTGCATCTGAAGAGTACAACAAAATCTTGAGAAATGCCTATCACCTCAGAACCACATTTGCTGTGAACTTCTCTGTATTACTATGAGACTTTGGCAGATGTATTCAATAGCATGCAAAAAGGCAAAGCCTCACCCTTAACAAGACATAGATTCAAATTCAGTCCTAACTTCTGTCTGTTAGCAGCAGAATTACATATAGGAAGCACCTTCAGATTTTTCATGCACTGTGAAACAAAAAGCACTCTCTTTCCTATGTTAGCAAATTGTTTGCGGAGTATGATTCTGTTTGAAACTGGTGTACATGATTCTGCAGGAATAATGCTGTATCTCAGCAGTTTAGGAAAACTAGTGGGATTGTGCCGTGTCAATAAATTCTGTTTCACATGTGCTGCAGCTCTAGTGGATTTTTATTTTGTGTATGTTTCTCTCAGTTAAAACCTTCTTATCAAATGCTGAGAGATAACACACATTTCTTCCTGTTATAAAATAAAAGCACAAACATCAATCATCTAAAATCCCTGACATTCACCCAGAAATAAATACAAATATGTTCTGTAACATTTCACTGCTATTATCTGTTGAGAAGCGCTGTCGCCCTTTCTACTGAGGGTACCGGAATATGGCTGCCCTCACAGGAATGTAAACTTGGCATTAACCCAGGCAGATTCTCATTCCCTGCTCACTCTCATTTAACATTAACTCACTCCTATACTGTTATCAGAAGGTAAAGGTCATAGCTTTATTTACACAATACAGCACTATACAAACGGTCATTAAACAAGAAAATCTTGCACCAAATAAACATGAAGCAAAAAAAAAAAAAAAAAAAAAAAGCTGACGTTGCTACCAGGAACTCCCCCTGGAAGTACTTCATTATTCCCCAAATGAGGTTGATGGTGCTGGTCTATCCTTCTAAATATTAACTGCCCGGCACTGCCTCTCCACATACCCAACTCCCACGCAAGAGCCAACTAAGGACTTTTTAATGTTCCAAACCCAGGAGAAATTTAGAAAGCATTCTACTGTTGGCAAGACCATGTGGTTCATATCCTATTCCCACAGCCTTTACTCATCCTTCCACAGCTGGAAACCTTGTCAAAGGCTCTCCTATACAACAGCAGCCTTTAGCACAATACATAAGCTGGGCAGATGGCAGGGTGGACTCCCTCGGTCCGAATGCCAGAAGCCTGGGAACCAACCCTCCTTCCTGCTTCTCATCTCCCTCAGTCCCTCTCCTCTCCACCCCAGCCCACTGCATTTTCCTGTGGGGAAGACATCCTGCTTATTTATGCATTTCATGACTGCTGGCCTGCCTAGATCCAGCAAGAAAACGTGCAAAGAGGGCAGGAGGCCACTGACTAAAATCCCGTTGGAGCTCACGTTCAGTTTTGGAAACTAGACCAGGCAGAGCAGAGAGAGCATGGATGTAGTCCAGGGCGCACACCTGGCCAAAGCACTGGTCAGGTGGCATGGCTTGGGCAGCAGTCCCTGGAGACCCTGGGACTCCAGACACATGTGTGGCAGCACAATTCACTCCTTGCTTCCTATTTTTACTGAAGGTAGTGGAAATAGTTTGTTACTCACTTGGGCTAGAAGCAAACTGTAACTTCTCTGTAGCAGACTACTGCAACAGGCAGTTTATGTGAAGAAGGGCTTGAGTTCAGGATATTCCCGTGTTTGGGTGTGAATATGCTATATGAGAGTACAAGGTTTTGCCATTCTTCATGGACCATAGCAAAGCACCAATTTAACCTTTAACTACTTAGAGTTGAAATAAGATGATCTGTACATTCTTAAATTTAAACCAAAATGCTCCATGTCTAGTTTTGCATTAAAAAAAAAAAATAGGAGGGAGGGGAATTTAATTTGGCTGCTACCACTCAGAAAAAACACAGTAAGGTAACCTGGGAGAATGATGACTTTTAACATGTTAACCACTGACCATGCAACATTTTCATCAGTGTAAATATAACTCCTCATTACTCTGCCAAGGTTGCACTGAATCATACAACTGCCAATGAAGTCAGCCTTTCTAAATATTCTTATTTCACGTAAAAACACACTAATGAATGTGCTTTTAATTTTAGGTAGTTCTTCTTTCTGAAACACTGGTGTGTGTTGCCTTGATAAACAGGAATTCTGGGAAAACTGATCATCCAAGGAAAAATTCAGTTAGTGTTCAAACAAGTTCTTAGGGTAGTTGTGTATGGAAAAAGCCCGGAGGTGCTCAAGGATTGGCATCAGCTTATTTATATTCACATTTGCCTCAATTCAGTGTTAATAAATCCTTCATCGCGACCAACACATTGATTACAGAGTGCACAGAGCCTCAGAAAGCTCCAGTAACTTACAGGCTGGATTATTACTTCACATTGCTGAGGAACACAACAACCCACAGTTATTAATAAGGACTCCCCCGTGACCAGGTGCTGTATGATTTCAAGGCAACATCTCACAGACCCTACGTCTGAAACCCATACAAGTGGTCAACCCAAAGTAGGTGGCAATAGTTTCCCAGTTAAGATATTTTTCATCCTCACAGGTGAAGTGAAATTGTGTACATTCAGTTTCCTTCTTATGTATTTCAGAGAGACCACTTGAATGGTCCTGGAGGATATCAGAGATAACCAACATGCAACTACTGGCCTTTCAGGTCTTTACTAAAATTACGTTTGTAGCTTGCACAGTTATTTCCTAAATCACATATGAACTGGGGAGATTGTCATTTACATTCATTTAGGGGTACTCCATTATAGTGCTGATGTTCCTGTCTGGGGAGACAACACTTTTCTGTAGGTATTTCAGGCCAGAGTGGGCCACTTGTGTCACCTCACTTGAATTCCTACGAGAGCGAGAGACAGCCACCCAGGTACTCCTGACCTCAGCCCAACAACTGCAGCTGAAAGATGTTTACATATATCTGCAGAAAGTGCACAGGAAAGCTGAAAGTCAGTATGAGAGGGGAGTACAGAACTGACAGTTTCTACACACATGCAGTTTGTTGCATCTTCCCTATATGAGAATATATTAAGCTTATGATGACGGACTTTAAAAATATTAGGTTCCAGGGACAGGTGACACTGAACATAGTCCACAACCTTTCATTGTTCAGTTCAAACTCCAGTTCAGCTCGCAGGCAAAACGAGATTCATGGTTTAGCCCTTAATTCCTGAAGCCTGGATACATTTTTTCAAAGTGGTGCAATTGCATAACACAAACAAGATGACTGCCAGAAACTGTGACTGAAACTTCTCCAGTGTCTGATTGACTCTACTTGTATTATCAGGCCCTAGCTTGACATGTGCCTGAATTGCTGAATGCCAGATGAGAGGGAAGGTGTCAGGGATAATGCAAATATTTTTATTAAGCTGTTGAAGTGTTTTTGACACAACAACAGTAACATCATACCTTTAAAAATGCCACACTAAAAATTATTGTAAAGTTTATCTATCACACAAGACGCATTCAGTAACAGGAATATCTTTATATATATAAATTCTGAGGTTCATCTTTATTTGCAACAGAGACTCAATAAACAAAAGGAAGACATGTAATTCCTGTGAGCACACCGATAATTGGACAAGTCTGGGAACAATTGTTAGGCCAGCTGCAAAGATGTGAATTTAAAAAATAATTTCTATTGCCAAACAGGGAGCTTGCCTTCTCTTTGAACTCCAGGGGAAATGAGGATAAACTAGTTATTATAAAAGATGATCATTTAGTATCATCATAGCACTTTCTAAAAATCTAACCAACAAGCCAAAACATGAGCTAAAGCTAGTTATTTACTTCCCAAAATATAACTATGTTTAGCTCCAAACAAATACTTTCACATACAGGGCTGAAAAAAGATCAGAAGGTATAGCAGCTATTTTGAAACCTTCATTTCCATCAAACATCTTAGTTTATTTATATATACCCCTCTTTCCTTGAAGTAGTGCCCACACAAGCAGCATTTCCCACTTTGGAGAATAACCATTAATTTCACACCACAATGTTTTTTCTAGAATATAATTACACAGAAGACAAGTATTCTTTATTAAAATATCTGAAGGCATGTTAGGTAGTTATGACTGGTAGTTATTCAGGAGCATAGGTTTTTTTATTTTCTTTTTTTTTCTTTCCCTTTTCTTTCCTTGTTTGCCAGCTAATAAGAGCTTTGGAGACATAAAGGAGTGACTTGATCCCAATGCATTTTAACACTGTAGTAAATAACGCAGTGAGGTATGGAATAATTAGGTTGAAATTGTTCTGTGCAAGACAACTATTCTAACATATGCCTGACATGAACAAATGCATTCTGCCAGGGCCTGGTACATTGTGAATGAATTGTGACATTTTCTTATGATTAATTCTTTTAAAATAATCACTAACTTCTTCCTTCAACTTGTAGTTTATAGAGTAACTGGGATGTACATTTTACAAATAGTTGAAGCTCCTAGTATCCCACAGTTTGGAAAATGAATGATTCTTACAGACATTGCCATGTCCAGATCCAAAAGCCTATGTCAAAACAAAATACAACTGAATCTGTTCCTAATGTTCTTCCTGTTGCTTTCTTCCTGCTTCTGCTTTCATCCTACAACTCATGTTTTTCTCTTCTTTTGCCTCTTCTGATCATACACTCAATATAACATGCCATGTACAACTTCAGTGTAATATTCTAACATGCAAAAGACATGTCAGCACAGCCTCTGAATCAGAAGTTGTGAGTACACTGTGAAGTTTAAACTACAAAACATTGTCTTAGCATGACATTTCTCTTGTGATTGAAGCATTCTGCTGATAAAAAGTCATAGAAAGAACACAGGCACATAAAACAATTCAATGCAGGTAGGAGTCAACACACAGCAGAAAGCTACATATGACAAGAGAAAAGAGATAGGAAAGAGTAGAGAGAGAAAAGGATGTGTTAAAGGATGGAAGCTGGAGGGATGGGGGTGAATGAATGCACACATATAAAGAAGGGAGAGGTAATTTTATACCAGTTCTTTCTTGCTGGTTCACAGAAATCATTAAACTGCCTGCTAATTACAAAGTGACTACCTCCAGTTTCCAGGAAGGAGAAAATAGCTCAAGTATTTTATGGAAACAAATCTCCAAAATCCTTCACTTTCTGAAGTGCCAAGCTTCTCTGTTTCTCTTGTGATGGATACTTACAAAATCCGAGGTTGCCACATTCTATTACCTAAATGTACAAATACCTAGCTTTGGAAATAAATGCAGACAATGAATAGGAAATTTGATATGGGCAGGAAAGGTAAGAAATGTGTTGGATCTTCAGCACTTGAAAACAAACCCATGTCAAGTGGTAGGGCCAAAAGTACAACCCAGTATGCAAACATCATACCAGTGTTAACAAAAAATGGAGATTAAGAGATGCAGCTAGCAATAGAAATTTTATGAAGAAAATTGGATTTTTGATGAAAAGACCACTTTCACAGAGATTTATCTTCCTTAGAAATTGTGATGTCCTACTGCTTGCTATGTCTCTGGAAAGGACACCCCTTCTTTGAGAAATTTCCCTTTGAATCCCAGTATGTGGGAAAGGCAGTGGCCTACGATAGAACTTACCACTCAGTCCTGGTTACTAAACACTTAAAATTCCCTGCTCTCAATTTTTAATACTCTTAAGATCTGCCTTAATATGAATCCAGGGATGTGACAAATTCTACATCCTCATTTTGATGTTTCTGCTCAAGAAATCTGAGACTGCCTGTCCCTGAGATGACTACCTCAAATCAAAACTGATAACCTGAAAGAGGGTGAGAATATCAAGAGAATAACAGAGCTCAGATCCACAGAACTCAGAGTTTTTACTAGACAGGACAAGTTGTATCACAAGCATACTGCTTGTGAAAGCCCAAATTTATCTCAAGCAATGACAGGCTGCTAAAAACAAATAAAGAAAGAGAGGAAGCATGAAATGACAAGATAAAGGACTTAATAAACACATTAACATCAGGGTGAAATTTTTCAAAGTGAATCCTTACTTTTAATAATAAAGCCTATCCCTAAATGCATTCTTCATCACAGCACAACAATATGTACTTTTTGTCTGTGTGTGTGCATGGGTGTTGAAGATTAGAGACTGGGACCGGGGAGGAGGTTCAAATAGATGCAGGGCACTTGCAAGCAAATCAAAATTGTCTCCAAAGAGGCACTTCCTGCTGGTGACTAAGCCTTCACCCAAACAGTCAAGAGGAAGGGGCATAAGTAAAGCATTGCAAACGACCATCCCGATTGTATCAGAGTGGAGACAACTAGGACAAACAAACTCAGGAAGTGGCAGGGAGTTAGAAACTGAGAGGAAATCTATGGCACAGAGAGGAAAGTGAAGAGATTGCACCGATCTGCAGAAAGGTCACCTCTGGGTCGCACTGTGCCAAGCTTTTTCAAACCCACTTTATTTGGACTATAATACAAAACTGGCACACACAGCTGGCGACTGCTGCAGAGGCTATTCAAATGTTAACATTCTCAATGATAAACAGCCAAAAAAAAGTTCTGTGTAAGCAAATTGGAACAAACAACTAATCTAAATCTGGTTGCTAAGAGACTGAGGATTTCAGCCAAAACCAGCCCAATGCCTCAAGAATACTTTATTTTTGATCAAAAAAAGTACCTGTAGATGACTCCATGTTGGTGAAGAAACATGAGTGCTGATGTGACCTCTGCAGCATAAAAGCGGGATCGAGGTTCATCAAATTTGCGTGAGCGCTGGATTTGAAACATTAGGTCTCCTCCATTTACATATTCCATGACGAAAAAGAGGCGGTCCTGAAATTAATTAAACAGTGCTATTTAGCTAATTTCTCTTAGTCACACAAAGGACTGCTTGAAGCTACACTTTAGGTGACTAGAACATTTACGTCAAGAAATAAAAAAAACAAATGCTAGAATTCCAAAAAAGGAAAAGGTGACAACCAAAATCCCCCAAACCTAAAGAATATGAGACAAGAGTCTCAAAGTGAGAAAACGGCAATCAAAATGTAGCAATAAGCAACCCACACACAAAACTCCACACATCAACAAATACATATGGAATTATAATCAATTTTATATAAAAGCAGAGATACATAAACGATGCTGCTTCTTTTATAATTTAGCCATAACTATGAAAAGATAAAATAAATTCTGTCGAGTACTGACAGTCTTCTTATTTCTTCACTTCTCTCTTACCAGCTACTATGTCTGCAAAGCATCTTTCTCAAATTATGTAAAAATCGTTTAGAAATGTTAAGTTACAGAAACCAGTGCTGTCAAACTCAAACACTTATAAATGGTTTTTTGAATTGCCTCAAACTCTCACAAAACAATGAAATAGAATTACATTAATAAAGTACATATCAGGTTCTTTTTATTTTCTTCTGATGCTTATCACTTCCAAGTTCAAGCCTTCCAACTTATTTCCATGGAAGAGGTCTAGAAACGAACTTTACTTGAGAATAGCAATCAAGCTAAACGTGTGCTTGAACCATTTATTATCTAAACTGGCAATGCAGATGAAGACATAAGCAAAGAGATGACACACACTCATTTGACATAATTTAGATTCTATTTTTTTTAAGTTTTCTTTTAAATTTTCATATTTTTCCCTAACCTGTACTAATAGCCCTAAATCATCAACTCTTTGCCCATTTACCCGTGGTTTGAAGCCTACTTCACATTTTTTATTTCCTTA
>NW_016690213.1:5646744-5815837 GCF_001604755.1 Lepidothrix coronata | reverse complement strand
CGAGTTTAGTTAGAGGTGGAGGCAATTCCCATGTGATGTGACACAAACATTTTGTTCTCTGGTCGCAGGTGTGTAAGCACAGGACTTCACCAAAGGGAGCCCCTTTGCAACTCTGATGTCACAGTGCAGTTTGGCTGTAGTTCATGGTGTTTGGTGTGTGGGGTTGAAGAAAAGGAGACAAGATGTGACATTGTTTTGGGCAAGGAAAAGCAACACAAGGTCAAAGTTAATTAACCTCTCACAAGTGAATCCAAGACTTCAGATTACACAGTTTATATATGTGAATTCAGATATTCATAAATGTTTGTAATTTGTCTTTAATCATCTACCCTACGATTCAGATTCAGAGCACAGCTCTTAAAAATATCCTTAAACTCAAGCATGTGCATTAATCCTGCTCATTAAATGCCTAAATGTTACACTTATCAGGGATGTTTCCTGGAGGAGGTTAGAAATGTTTGTCTGACTTTTTGCTGATTACAGAAAGAGGATGCAGAAAAAAACTTTGCACCTTTCCCCCTGTATCTTGGGAACATGGAAACTGCGAGACTGGACCCAATTCAGAATGCCAGGTAGAGTGGTGTTCTTGGTAAAACATTGCTTATGACTTAGGTACATTTTCCAACATTTTTCTTACCATTCTCTAGGAAGGAAAACCTACTGAAGAATACCATTGAAGCTTCTGGCTGCATCACACTCAAGAGTATGGCTTCAGAGCCATGTCTTGTTCTTTTGCAGTGCTCAGTTCTGCTGATATGAAATATTCAAGATCATAGTCCAGATCTTCTGACATTAGTGTAGGCTTTAAGTACCACCCTCTTTGCTTCTTTTAAGCAAAAATATGGGTCCTTGTGCTGTCTGTCTGATTCTCTCTGGAACCGACAAGAATTACAGCCTTGCTTTTAAAAGAAAATCTGATAGTTGTTAGATGGTCTTAGGATTTCAGAAGCTCATCTTCACAAACGAAGATTTGGGAAATTTCAGAAGCTAGAGCTGAAGGATAACACCAATGCAGTCAGTTCTGTCATGAAGTCACTCAAAAGCATAGCTATATTTGTACTGGAATGTGGTGTAAGATGACAGGACATCCCTAAGAAGAAGATGCAGGCATTGTCCTTTGCTGAGCTCCCCATAACCACACTACAGACTATCTCTGAAGAGCAGTTTTGGTACAAGTGTCTCTTTGAAGCCCATTGCCTAAGATTATCTCACATGAATACAGTTCAATGTTTCAAGTACAAAACCCATTTGGATTGCAAGCTGAGGAGAGCATTACTAACACTTGGCTAACTAACTTCTCCCAACACTTGCTGAAATTGAACTTTCTTACACTGCTACTTTAACCTTTCCAAAGTCAACAGTCTGGATGTGAGTGGGCATAACCAGGAAGAGGAAGCTGCAATTTCCATTCTCCTTAGTAGCCATTCTCGTTCCCGACATTGGTATCATTTTGCTGCACCTGTATTGCAAGTATAAAGCAAACAATGCTGATGCAAAGTGATGGTGCTTAGAACTGTAACTCCCAGATGGTGATCCTCAACTTGCTACTGAGCTGGGAACTGCTGCTCCCAAGAGTGATAACACCAGTAAAAGGCTGGTTTACACAATTATATAGATGAGGGTCATTTCCTAACATATCAGGATATACACTGTATAATTTTCAAATACTCTGTGTTTGATTCAAACAGAGCTAATGCTTTTTGTCATATTCACTAAAAGCCTAACTGCTGATTTTAAATATCAGAAATCGTGTTTAGATAAATATTCAAGTTCTTTTCTTTTAGTTGGGACCTTTGTAGGACATCACCAGTTCAGCTAACTGAAAATTTAACCCGGACTCTTTAGCAGAGTATTTTCTCACTAGACAGTCTGAATAAAACCTTTAGCAGTAGCTCTGTTTCCGGAGCTGGAGACTGGAATCCTCTTTCATACCTTCCTTATGCACATCCCATTCTCCATTTGAAAGGCTATTTCTGACAGATTCTGCAGCTTACTTGACCACATTATCAAAACCATAGCTACTAAAACCAGAATTAACAGCTCAGAGATCAAAATTGCTCTGCTATTGCATTTTTCTGCTGCAGACTGATATTTTGAGTCACTTTTCCAGCTTTCCTGGGTACACGTTTCAGTTTTCTAATGAGAATTCAGAGGAAAAAATAGTTTGAAAGTTCTGTTCTCTGTTTACAGTGAGTATGGGAAAAGAGTTTGATTTTGAGAGAAGAAAAATAGTAATTCTCATCCACTGTCATGGAGTAAACAATACGACGCACAACATGCAGATGCACAGCAGGTCAGAATTTCAACACTAGAAGATACCACCTTTTTTTATGAAATATATTCAGTCCCTATGAAAAATACTTTCTTAAAAGCAGCCTCCGTTTTTTTTTTTTTTTTTTTTTTTGTCAGGACAATAACATGATCAGCTGGGATTCAAATTTACAGGAAAAGAAGACACAAAAGAAGAGAAAAACTTTTATGAATATGAGCTGAGATTGGCAAGTCCATTTTTCTCCTGATTCCCATAATCTCAACAACGACAGAGTTGTTTGATACTCAAACTTTTTCCCCTATCTTTCATCGAAAGTTAATGACCAAAATATAGGTCCCCAACCCTCTGACTAGTTCCTTTCTGTCATAATGTAAGCACACACATTGAGAGACCCAATGAGATATTTGAGACTTCAATGCAGAGAGGATTTCATCCTCAAACAGTAATAGTGAAATAACTTTATTATTCCTGATTATATGCATCTCGCGGTATGTGCCACCAGGATTTATTAAAACACTGAAGTAGGAGAATATAAAGTGAATGTTCTTAAGAATTATACATTAAGGGACAACACAGCATTTACTCAGTTAAAAATGAGATACGAGGTATGAATTTATCATCAGTTGTGTTCCAAGAGAAAACCGAATGGCTTTGGTTTGGACTGCATTATTTTTGGACTCCATTTTCATAGCATTTGAGAAGCATGTTTTGATGAACAAAATAAATGTAAAGCAGTCCTGGGAACTCTTTAATTATATAAACTCAAATAAAAGGCAAAATCACAAACAAAGAGATTACAGATTAATCCTCTCTTGGCACCTATAAAGCACAAAAGTACTGCAAAGTAAGTTAATATGTTTTCTGAAGTAATTAGATTCTTCTACAAGGTTTATTTTAGCCCTTAATCATACCTGCTTTTCCTTGAATTTCTCAAAAGGTATGGTTGAATGAGAATACTTAAAATAACAAATGGAAAGAAAAGCGGAGCAGAGAGCATGGGTAAAAGATTTTAAAAGAAAATTGGATATGAAATAAACAGGCTAGAAGTCAAAACAAAAAAAGTTCAACTTCACTCTGTATTTCCATAGTATTTTCTGACCATAAATGTAACTACTATAGCAGAATACAAAATGCCTGTCTTAATATCTCTATGACTCCAGTCTCACCTCTCAACTTTCTTAATTGAGAGTCTCCTACACACTTTGTGTCATCAAAACTGGGCACCAAAAGCAACCTCTTTTCTAGTCTTTGTCCCTATCACTATCTGGAGAAGTACTCTTGTCACTTAAACTAGAAATCTTGTTCCACCTCTCTCATTCCATTCCGTTAATTGTGTCCCAATTTGATTTTTCATCCTTCTTGACATTCAATATAGACACCCTTCAGCTGTACAGTAAATCCTTCTGACTAATACTTCCCACTTTATTCTGATTATTGCCATAGATTTCCCTCATCAAAGCCATTTTCTGATTTTTAGTTTTATTTATATTTTTTTTTTGTTAACATCTGACTATAGAGTATGTGCACTCCCTGCTGGTTTATATTTGCCTGGTTTTAGATATTATGAGTTCTACTAGATAGAAGTTCTATATTTTGTTTCTGTTGGAATAACATACATTTTTTAAGTTGGGAAAAGGAGGGTAGATCTTCAGAAACACCAGCAGTGGTAAACTCTAAGGACATAACAGATTCAATCCAGCTCCTTTTTGTGGAGGTGTGATTAATGACCAAGACCTTCCTACTAGTAAGACCAGATAATCTTGCCAATCAGTTTTGATTTAACAGATGACACTATACAGTCTAATAGTTGTTTAGATGTGGAATAATAGCATTGTTAAGGAACAAGCTTCTACGTAAACCCTTTATGAAAGTTAGACATAGAAAGACTTTGATGTATTGTTTACAATAATCATTGTGTAGCTCTTAAAAGACTTTTTAAAAATTGTTATCAGTCATTAACCTGTCTGTCCTTTGTTTGTTTTCCAATTAAAATCTCATTAACATTAGATTGCAGTCTAAAGACAACCCATTGATAGACATAAGGCCATGTGCAATTATCACTGCAATTTGAAGAATACAAACTTTTTTTTTTTTTCCCTTTCAAACGAGTCCTACCAGCTGGGGGACCCAATATGCAGTTCAGCATAGCCTCATTACTGAAATATTACAAACCAAAAATAAGTCATGCAATCTGTCTCCTAGTTTCAAAACTGAGATGGGCATCCATGACACAAGTCTGAGAACAAATCTTTTCACTACTGTTTCTTGTCTCCCAGTTCATCTCTTACAATACTTAAAATCATTCAGAAGAGCCAGTGAACATGGACTCCTCAAGTGAAATGCACATTTGATAAATCTTAGCACCCTACTCCAACAACCATTTTTTCCTTCATTTATGTTTTCGTACAATTGGGTGTGAATAAATTCTTCCTGATCCTCACTAGTTCCCTAAACTAAGTTTTTTGTGTGAACACACTTTTTTCCTCCCAATTTCAGAAAGCTGTGTTTGAATTAGATTTCTCCAGAGACCATTGAAAATATCAAGGAAACTAATACGTGTTTCCAACATGTATTAAACTTAAATGCAAAACAGTTCATACTCTAGTCGAGTACTGTTACATAATAGAATGTGTTTAGCCACTAAACTTGTTGCAAAACAAAAGTCAAAGATACAACTTTTATTGCACAAGAAGTCAGGTAAGTATATCACCTTGGTATGCTCTGTAAGATGATATTTTATTCATATCATGCATATATGGAATTCTTTTCCAACTAGTACAAAAGTGTGATTACTTAACTCTATTTAAACAGGATGCTCAAAGAGTTTGTTTAAAATTACCTAAAACTACAGCAACTGTCCCACCCCTTAGAACTTAAATAAACATTTCCTGCTTCTGATGGAAGTTGCACAGGCATACTGTACACAAAACTATATGCAAGCCTTCACCGCCCGGAGCCGAAGACTAACCACAATAGCAGATTCATTTTCCACAATCCCAGCATTAGGAGGGACAAATATAAAACCAAGAGAAAAACCAGGTACAACACTAAGGAAAACAACAAAAAGGTCCCTCCTGTTCATGTGATTTCTTTTTGAAGTCTACAGTAACAATCTCCAACAGGACACTACCATATTATCTGTCTCTGATTTCAGTGTTTATACTCATGGCTAATTGTGTTGTTTTTCCTGTTTTGTACCAGGGCTTTCATGGAGTTCCAAATAAGAAGGGAGCAATTTCTATGAATCCCACATTTCTTAGAATAACTGCCCTGTATGTAGGGACCGCTATCATAAATTTCACATGGGATATCTGCATCTTCCACTTAACACAAAATGCATACATTCAGATTTTGTATTAGAGGATTTTTTTGTCAAGCAGACATTTCAAATTTCTCTCCAGCTGGTGAATACTATTATAGGTATGGCTTATTGCTCACTTTTATTCAGCTTTGCATAGTACTTAATTTCAAATCCATTTTTTTTTGCCCTTGAAAGAATTACCTCACAGTTAAAACATAGACCAGAGAGAGTCAGAGAACCACACAAAACTGGATAAAGAAGTCTTGCAAGATCATCTAGTTTATCCCACAGCTGACAGGCAACATCAGCTGTACCTAGCAAAGGGGAAAAAACCTTTCCAATGTTGCAAGGCAGTCTCTGGGCACTATGAGTCTAAAACTGTGAACCTGAACAGCTCTGCTGAGTGGACTCCATTTGGCCCACAAAGACCTAGGAGTCTCTGCTAGTCTGGTCTGCTGGAGGGCAAGTGGGTTTGTCTGCACTCCACTGCTGTAGAGTCTGCCAGAAATGCTCTGCTCCCTTCTTTTGCCAGCGGCAAAAGCCAGTAGTGAACAGTATTCCTTGAACATATTCTGCCTCACAGGTCAGAAAATTGCATCAGATACTGAAATTAATCTGATCATCTCTTAAAAATCACCACTGATAAGCACTCCTTGACCTCCTCTGGCACCCTATTTCAGTACTTACAGAAAATACCACTGGGAACTCTTTTCACTGCTGCAAATCATTTGCATTACTTCTTATGATGACCTTACTCAAGATATCCATTCCTAGCTATGTTGGAAGCTATATAATACCTTCAGAGAAACACTTCCATGCTTTCCACCTTTGCTTCTTATGCAAAGAACTGCTTACTGTTTTTTCTTGATTTGTCAAAACTGACTACAAAATATTTCTATTTTGTTCGTAGAGACCTCAGGTATTACCTTAGCTGAGAGTCTGTGGGATAAAAAACACTTGTAGAGTCTTGAGAATGGTTTCAAAAATAGGTGGCCCTTCTTGAGACATTGAAATAACTCTTAAAAAACCCTCTCTACCCCATCAGACCATACCATGTGCAGAGCCAGAAAAAGCTACAAATGGAATGCAACTGGATTTCAAACAGTGCTTTCACAATCTGTACAGAGCTTCTCAAAACCTTTACTGTGCATTACTGTAAAGACTTGCATTGCAGCCTTTAGTCATCTACAATGTGAGTTGCTGGAAAGGGGTTTTTAAGCAAGATGTTTGTCTGAGATCTTTATATGTCATAAAGTAGTCTTGGTATGTCACTTTTGTCATAGGAGATTTATGTTGCCTCCCTGTGGAATATCAATGGATACTGGAACAGAATGGGATTCTTAACATGTGTTTCATGCCCCTCACTCATCCAATAGTACTATTAAACAAGGAAAATATGGCTATTGTTATGTACATTGAGATAAATTGGCTGACTGGGGTGGGGGACTTACTAAGTGTCAGCAGCAGGTCACAGAATGATGGCAATTACAAGTTAACAATTCAAAGCAGGAAACATTAGCCAGGACCTTGTGGGCATCACCTATTCTTTCAAAAAACTTCAAGGGATGATTAGATTTTACCTAGACTGGAACTCAAGAAGAAAGTTTTATTTAATGATTTTTCCAAAGACATATCCAGCAATACCCTAAAACTGTCCAAAATGAAGAGAAACCAGCCTGTCCCAAACTCCTAGAGAGTGAAAAAATGTGCCATTTGTTTATCAACTTAGCACTAATACTTGTAGAAAACTTTAGCTGATTGTTTCAATTACTGAAAGACTCTAATCCCACATTACTGTGGCAAGTAAAAGTCACTGACATTAACATCACTTTGGAAATGTATAGGTCTTCAACTGTACCATAAATGTTGGAATATGAGAAAGTATGAGAAGTTATGAATAAAAGCTGCAATTAGACTCTGCAACTAGCAATCATATATACATCAGAGCTTTTTCCTGTGTAATTTATGAACACCTGATCTCTGAATAGAGTTTTCCTACTGTTTTTTCAGATAATGAATTCTGACAGACTACTATCTGTACCACATTTACTATGCATTGGATTAGTTGGTGTATATAGGCTTATACTAGGTCTAGTAAAAAGAAAATATGGTTTAAAATTTCATTAATCCTGTTTTTTTTAAAAAAATTAAGTTTAGAGTAATTCAGTGTAGCACAGAAACAGCAGGTGGAGAGTTGTCAGCGTGCTCTCCATAGAGCTGTCATTTTACCCACTGAGAATGTCACAAAAAATTCTAGCTCCAGTTAAGTTTCTTGAATAGACAGAATTTCACATTAAGATCCTAAAATATTATCATGTGAGTTCATTTTTTTAGTTCCGTCCCACTTTAAAAAATAATCACAATTTTCGTTTTTGTTCTTCTTGGTCACTAATGGATATTACACCTCATCCCTATGGGAATGTTTTCTGTGACACCTGTAATATAATATCTAATGTTCTGACACAGTATCTACAGGGCTTAGTGGTGAGATTCTCTTCAGCTCAAATGGAGTTCAGATCAGGATTAAAATTTTAATGCTGTAATATGTGGAATTTATTAGCCAAGGGCATGCAATGAAAATGCTGAAAAAATTCTATGCATATGCATTTCATCAGCTCAATCCCCTACCATTTAACCTTAGAAATGAACTGAGAAAAAAAGACTTCTAATTTTGGGGAAATCTTTAACCCTAAATTATTATTATGTCTTCTGATGGATTTTTTTTGGAGTTGGTGCAAATCTTTTAGTCTGCCTCAAGCTGCAGTGTTGGCAGCCATGAGCTCCACAGTGAGCTCAGGGAAGGTGTGCTGCTCCCTGGGCAGCAATTCTGATCTCTGCCTGCCCCCTGAAAACCCAAGCAAGCCCCAAGAGCAAGGATCCCAGAAGTGTGCCAGCTGGTGTAATACACTCTTTGTGCCCTTCCTTTCATATAAGTGAGAAACACAACTGGAATCCTCTGCAGAAATGGTGTGTTTTGTAGTTCTAGTCACTTCAAAAGGGGTATCAAGTAGGAAAAGCTTCTCAGGCCATTTCCCTAATACCTTCATTTGATGACAGATAAGCTGTGAAAAGCGCCTTTTATGAAATTCTTTGATCTCATCTTCTTTTGGTGTTGTTTGGAAAAAAGAACTGTTCTGGTGAGATAATTTTAAAGACCTCTCATTTAATGGCCTGATGCACATGGCAGAAAATTATATCAAGCCTGTAAAATGTCATTATGCAGAAAACATTACAATGTGCAGGCAGCTATTAATATTCCTTTGTTCTCATTCTTATAGGAAAAATACAAACACTGTCTTCCAAATAGAACTAACTATAAAGTTTTTGAAGGCACCTCAGCACTTCTAAGAACAACTTTTAACCTATTTACATTCTCCTGAGGAGCTTAGATAGAGATGGCACGTGTCCTAGATGCCTCCTCAGCCCTTAGGCTGACTCTGGTACCTTCCTTGTCTTTATAATTCCTGTTTTCTTATGCTGTTTGGGCATCTACCTTATGTCTTTGAGCACACGGGGAAACACATCAGATGCTACAAAAGTAATAAGGAACATTCTGGGGAATGCAGCCAGTTGGTCCAGCAGCAGTGATATCTGTAGGAAAAGGAATCCAGTTAAGGGTGATAATGAAAATGATGGGACAAAACACTCATCCAGCAACCATTTGCAGAGAAATTATCCAGTATTGCTAAAAAAACCCCAACCTGAAGTAATTAGCTGAGTGGGCAAACTTTTACATCATAGTCATGATATCTTAGCAACAGTGCTATTTGTTTCTAGGAATCTCATCAACTGACCGAAAGGCAGAAGTTGTCTTCTCAGATTTACCCAACTGTCAGTTGTGATCCAGGAGGGAACCACAATGTCTTTACCAATGAGTTACTTGTATAAAAGCTATCAAGAGTTGTCTGCTGAGATACGATTTCTAGTCACATATATCAGGACCAGGCATACTGAACCAAAACGGGCAGACTACAGGAGAAATACATGCGCATGTTTTATATTTAAGTTTCACTGTTCACATTTTCAGAATTTGTAAGAAAAGAGAGCACAAATGTATAGATCTTTCCACTCTCCTCATGCAAGAATAAATTCTTGTCCTTGCATTAGCCTGTGAAAGAAGAGTTATCTTGCATTACAGAATTTAGTACTAGGAAAATCTGCACCCTTTTCCAGCTCAAAACTGTACTTGCCCATGAACAGAATAGTGGACATTGTAGAAAGAATGCAATGCAAACAGGTACAAAAAGTTATTCAAACATTCAATATGTTGTACTGTAAGTTAACTTGGCCAATAGGAGCTTGATGTGAACATCAGTGCATTTATTAAAAAATAAGTAAAACAGAATTCTCCAAAAGCTTTCAAACTTCTTTCCTGTAATGTGGGAATGAGTGTTGGAAAACAGCTACAGCAGGGCTAGCTTCATTACATACTGCTTAGATATTCCATTTATGATGTTCTATGTGATAGAGAAACATTTGCTACCAGATGTTCTTTATCACTTTTAAATTGTTATTGTTGCTAAATGAAAAAGAAGGATGGTGAAAAGACTGGTATTTCCCCTACAGCAATTTTGTTTTTCTGAAGAAGAGTCAACAAATGAAACTCAGAAAACAAAGTATGAGCATTAAAGAGAAGGCTTTTACCAATTTCTTATTCTGCACAAACTTCTTATTCTGATAATTTCACAGCCTGTAGCTAGCTAGCATCTCCCTTACATTCATCAGCAAGTCATTCATAACTAACGTTTCCATCAAAGTGCTCCTTTGTATATTCTTTGTACTTCCTTACTCTTATAACCAACTCAATCATTTTGCACTAAGGGAAAAAACCTCACAATTATTTATTGATACACCCAGCAGCACACAGTATCTTGTAGTCAGCAATTTTACACAAGTTACACTACAATAAAACATTCTCTGGCCTTGTTTTAAGACTTGATTTTCTAACTCTTGTACTTTAAACCAGGCCACTGACTCCTATGGGACATTCTGTAAGCGTTAAGAAATTGGCTTATTTATACTTTTAGAAAGTTTGCACTAGGGGAAGACAGGGAATCCTGTCCTCCATTCAAAAGAACGAGATGAATGAAGTCTTTGGCAACATAAATATATTCACTACCAGAAAAACAGCTCTTCTCTATTATGTGAAGCGTTTCAGTAATGTTCCCATGTACTTAAAAACAAAGGTCAGCCAGTGACAACAGTTGGTTCTAGCTCAGCAACACAGCAAGAAACTTCTCCTGCACTGTGATCATCCAGATGGAAAATTTATATGAGATACTGTCATATCAGTTCACAAACTATGCCCTGGATACCAGAAATAACTAAAAGTCTAGAGTTTACTTGAACATGATGTTCTGAATAGAAAAAATAATTGCATTTGTACTAACGAAACCTTGCTGAGGATTTCAAGTTCCTGAAAACGAGACATTAGCACTGAGTAACTGTGCCTCCGCTCACATGAAAGAAAAACAGCAGAGTATGTTTTGCAGTCTTTACCAAGAGATGTTCTTTTGGCTGAGCCAGAACAAAATAATTATGACAGCAAAAATAGAGGTGTTGCTATTCTAAAGTAAGTTAAGGAATGTTTCCATTCAGAAATGTCTAATTCCAGATTTTTATTCAGGACCCCTCTTTTCTTACAGTTCATAGTACTGTGAGAGGCACATTAACATGCTGATGTTCATTTCCTCAAGCTCAAGCTCAGTCATTCAGATGAGACATATAGAAAAAACCCATTGATCTCAAATGCATACTATTATTAGTTGTAGTAAAATACCATAACAAGACCCAATGACAGACCAACTTTCCATTGATATTGCACTTAGTAATACAGACTGAAAGCTTCTCTGCAGATGCACTTGGTATATGCCAAAAAGGGATGTAATTAGGATGTACAGGGAGAAACAGTAAGACAATGGTCATATAACACTGACTGCAGCAATGACAGAAGAGATGCTCATCTACACCTAGGGAAGTGTTTCCTTCATTGAGAAAGGATAACACAAAGGTACCACTGAATCAAGCTATTCCAGAAGAGAGAGACTAAAAGTTGCTAACTTCATGGCTGGTGCAAGGCCAAGTGCAAAACTGTATATCCTCTCTTTGTCTCCTCATATACTACTTTTCTTACTCCTAGGCTGTCCTAGGTAACAGTTAACATAAGTTTCATCAGGTAGTGATATTGTTTCTCAAGATTTTCAGTGCTCTTCCTGAAACCTCTCCATGGAAACATGACAACATCAAAATTCCCTTGTCATGAGGAGATGGAGGTGAGTACGAAGAGCAGCTCACGGACTGAGCTTCTACCCTGGGTAAATGTTCTGAGCAAATCCCTGTGCAGCTGCTGTTGCTAAGCAGAAACCAGATAACCTGCTCTGCTGGAGAGCAGCTGCCAGAGAGGGAAACTTAACCTTCATATGCTCTCTCCTGTATCTCTTGCACACACTACTATTCCACTCACAAACACAGTGTTTCATGCTCTGATTTGCTCTCGTGCAGGAAAAAACCATACAACAAACCAACAAAAAGGGAGAATGAAATTATGAAAATAAATAAAGACCAAAAAAGTTAACATTAAGCATGATTAATACAAATTCAAATAGATACATCTACTTCCAAATAAGTAATATATGTACAGATTCTCCTACTCAGTAAACGGTAAGAGGCCAGAATATATTGTGCTACCACATCAACTGATACAGCGAGATGAGGACCATGAAAGACTATCTCAATACAAGTCTTTCAGCTGAGGTGAGCACTGTCACCCTCTGTAGCCTCAAATGTAGTATTTAAACTCCCTTTGCACTTACAAAATCGCTACTGAGAGAGTTCTGTGCTCTGAGGGCACTTCCAGGCCCCAGTGTCCTTGCTTAATCTCCCCTGGGGAGGGACAACCCCTCAACATTGCCTATGGGAGCTGCATTTTGGACCGGCTCAGTGCTGTAGGGGTGCACATCTGGCCCTGGCTCCTGAGCAAACCCTGGACCTGTTTCATACCCTCACCATGCTGGGGGCTGTTGATGGACACCCTTACCAACAGACAGCTCTGCTTGTCACATCTGGACCCCATGGGTTTGCACTGGCTGGTGAGGGTGGCCCACGCTGAGTCACCCTCAGTACCCGGTGCTCAGGCAGGCCCTTATTCTTGCTGACAGACAGTCTATAACTATTTCCAAAGGTATGAACAATTTTAAACCAATGGTGATTATACGCCCAAAAGAAGGCAATTCATGTTGGTACAATGTGATTCCCAGGAATTTCTGGTACAGATGTTCTCTCTGAAGCACAGGCTGTCCCCTGCATGACTTAATCACTAGTCAGGCTGCTTCTGGGAAAGAGAAGGGAGGGATAAATGGCTTACTATGCAGATAGCAAGTACCTTAGAGGTTACAGATGAGGACTTTGCTCTGGACTGAGTAAGGCTGAACTCAGTAAAATGTTAGTAGGTTTTAAAACCGGATCAGCAAGTTTCCCTTGAAGCAATGACCAGGGATGGCACCAAGGGACACCATGAGGACATTATCAGCAGTCACTGACCTCTGACTTGGATAAAGCTTTTGTGGTATCAGATTTGCACTTGCCGCTGGAGCAGTGTATGTATGGAAGCTTCAGGTTGCATATATTCACTGGGCATCTTCAGTGCATACTGAAGCGTGGTTAATTGAAAACATCAATCCTGTAAATACATGCTTGTATGTGGAAATAATTGCACCTTTTGAATACACATTTATTTTATTGATGAGGTCTCCGAATTAAGTTTGCTAGCTGCTCAATGAACTTCTAACTTCCCTTGGAGGAAAAGTTCTGTTATACACAGCAAATACAGACTTCAACTTATCTGCTGTGTCTATAGTCTTTTTAAATTATCTAGAAAACTGCTTCTTTGATTTGTTTTTTAGCTGGTTAAAGGTTGAAAAGCTTTAAAGAACACAGCATTTATTGCAACATCAAAGATGATTACAGAATAGCCTGGCAGTTTACTTCTCTGCAGAATGCCCATAAAAAAGAAAGATGTGCACATCAGGAATTTGTAGAATGTGTTGCACTATAAGATAAACTGAAAAAGGAATGTGTATGTGCATGAATACAGTAAAGTTCCTATTTTGACATTCACTGAAATAGCTTAAGTGGTAACACTTTTTTTTTGTTAAATCTAGAAGGAAAGATGTTTCTGAAAAATACTTAAAGAGATGACAAAATGAATCCACGTCAGAAAAGTTTCATTCCAAGTTAAATAGAAAATGTAACATACTTCAAGTCACAAGAGAGAGAAATTACAAGGTGGAAACATTCAATTTACACTAGATTCTTGGTATTTTTACAGTCACAAAATTTTCAGCCATCAGGTGCCATTACAAGCAGGGAATGCTGCCAAACAGCTGGAACAAATTAACCTCAGAAGCTAAGACTTGGCCATGGTTCATGAAGTTTACAAACATACCTTGCTCAACAATTTCAGTGAATAATAGAACTAAAATCCCCTCAAAACTACTTTTTATTTATCCATCTAAAACAAACGAAATGTAAACTCATGTAATGTAAACTCAAGTTCACATCAACACTAACTTGCAGTAACGTGTGCAGGATTCCTAGAGTGGAAGGTTCATTGCATAAAGGACAGCAACAATAAAAGTGAGATTAAAATAACCACAAAAATGGTGAATAAGCTAAATGTGGAACTGCTATGCACAAAATCCTGCAATATTAGAACTGGGACATTGGTAAGTAGTAAAATGGGTGTTCACACAGTAATTAGAGAACTTCAGGAGTTTTCTGCTGTAGCTGTGGAGGTAGACTGTACCAGCTACTTCAAATATGAATTTTATGGACAATAGATTCATAAGCAGATACTAAAAGAGATAAGGCAGAAAAGTCCCTTTTAACATCCTTCTACAATTCTGGATGCTGGTGGAGTATGAATGGAAACTACACACACTCTCTAAACCTCTCTAACCTCTTTTATTTTATCATGTCAGTAGCAACAAAATGGATTAGAAAAACCACTGATCCAACTTGGTAGGGCAGTTCTTAGTCTCACAGGTTACAAAAACTTTACATGAGATATATACACATATACAAAGACATTCAGAAAATGGAATTTAGGTGGTAATCTATCCGAAAAATAATTGTATTATTATAATATTTAGTTTAATAGAGTCAGAAGAAGGAGTCAAAATATGATTGCAGCAGCTTGAAAGAAGAATGACATCATAAAACATAAGGGTCATGCTCATTCTCACTTTATTTTGGAAAAAAAGACTGCAGATTACTATGCTTCAGGCTTTCAGGCTCTGAAAATTTTTTCCTCTAGGATTCATAAACTAACATCAACATATGAAAATATATTAAAAAATAAAAAATATTTGGAAAAAACAAGAATGAACAGGAGCTGCGTGTATCAAGCCTTCCAACTTGGTAAAAGAATTTAAAGGCCTTTTCCTCTCCATCTACCTAAGAACTGTGACATTTGCTAATGTGCAACAATGAAAATCAAATGGAAAAACACAGTGAAAAAATTCCATTGATTAACCACAAGCTTTCATTAAAAGCCTGTGCTTTAAAGAATGTAGTGGGATAATAATAAAAAAAAAAAATCTCCTTTAGAATACCACGTTGTGAATGAAACTCATTATTGTTCCAAGCCTCCAGTCAGATGGATTTATAGACTCTGCATCAATTGAAACAACAATTTGAATAGACTTGACTGCAGAATGGGACTTAATTTTTTTTACTGTGTCTTTTACCTGTACATATTTTCTGATCACACTGAAATACTCAGAACAAAGCCAGGGATGTACACCCACATAAACAGATCGATTTCAACCTGCAGGTTAAAACAAACAAACAACCCCTGCTCCAAAACACCAAAAACCTCACTACACAAAAAAAAAAAAAAACAAACCAAAACCGAACAAAACCACTTAGTCTTTCAAAGTACAGTTATTTATGTCAATTGGAGCTTTACACAGATTCACCTGATACACTGAAATATTATGACTGTACAAGATTATCCTCCTAAGACAATACTTGAAACTAAAAATGACAGAGGAATATTCTAAAGTAATTTTACAAAAATGCATAACCACCCAAGTATTTTTAAAAGTGTATGCAATTTACTTTTGTGACATGGGATCACCTTTAGCTTCTTATTGTTCACTGAAAAAAAATAAAGTTGACACTGACTCACAGAAGCTCAAATGCCTTTTAGACAAAAAATTTTACCATACTCCCATCAGGTGGGCCTTTTTTTTTTCATTCTAACTTTAAAGACAAACAAAACATATTTCTATGTCTTCAGTGAGCAGGAATAAAACAATAAAATTATTTCAGCTGCTGGAGTTCAGGAAGTAAAACAAAAACATGATGCCAGAGCAAGAAAGAACACTCCCAGTTTTCCAACTCTTTTTTTCTCTTTCTACATTTATTACCCTGCTGCTAAATTAATTACTTAGCTAGAAACAGACCTTCATTAATATTTAATAAGTCATTTTTTAGGATGATATTGCTTTGTTAGCTTCAAAATGCTTCATGGTCAAATCATTTGAGTCATGTTCTTATGAGCGTCAAGTAAGTCTGTGAGCAAGGGCACAGACTGCACTCAGGGATGTGTATTTTCTGAGAGTATGTGCAGTGGTTTACATGTTGCATTAGTGCTGACATTCTACAGAATATGAAGAGATTTTAAAACTAAGAGCACAGCAGAAGGGAAGGTCTTCAGTCTGGCAAGTTCAATCATAAGACACCCTATGCAGCAAAGAGCCATCAGAATGAGAATGGTCCCTCCACCCAAAGCAGGAAATAATTCCTTTACTTGAGTGTCATTTAAAGCATCATTTTTATGTCCTGCCTAGCTGTTAAACATCACAAACAATTTACTACTCCTGTGGAATCTTTTCAGACTCTTCATTTTCCAAGTCCTTTTAGTTTTTGAAATCGGTACAGCAGTGAAATCGGTGCAGTGGGGTGAATTTCCACTTTATGGCAAACTAACAAGGAGTTAGAGCTGATTAGCAGCTTCTTTTGCACTTCTCATCCTTACTTGTAAGTGAGACAGCACTCTTATTCTCACCAAGACAATAGTGACATAACAACTGCTTTTACTAAACATTTTAAATTTTAAATCCTGGAAACTCCACATTAACAAACCATAAAAACTGCAAAGTAGTTAATTTTGATCCAATGTCAACAATATAATGCCCCACAGCCGACTGAAAGCAGATGCCCTTCTCCTCCAGCCACCGAACTTTAGTTAAATCCATCCTGCCAGAAAAAGAGTCTAAGTGTAATATCAAAGGTTTCCCCAAGAGCCCTAAAGGCAGTCTGGTAACAATCACTAAGGGTCCATTTACCACTTGGTGATTGCAGGAGTGTGTTATTCTTCATCCTACTCCTTCTAAGGCCTCAAGGCAGCCGCTTCACAGTGAGCAAACCAGGGATCTCAGACTTCCTCAGGTCTGTTACATGAGATTCTACTGTACCACAGAAATAAAACCAAACCCAGGAAGATGCTATTCAGGTTCACTGTTATTAAATGACGAAAAAAAATCCACTTAATTATACAGAAATTAGAGGATATGATGGCTAAAATAGAGTGAGACAGGTTAGACCTGGTTTAAGTAATCTGACCTTCATTTTTTCTAAATTCTGTGTTAGCCAGCACGGCAAGTCTTACCACTTTTTCCCTGGTGAAGCTTAAAAGTTAGCCCTTTCACCTTACTTAAATGCAGTCTTGTTTTATTGAAAAAATATTTAGCATCCTGGACAACGAATTGGTAGCTTCCAAGTGTTTCTTTCCATCACAACACAATGAGTTGCTGGACTTTTGCCAGTGATCTTGGCTTATGGAGGGACAAGGCGCTTTAACTTCGGACAGGGGTGGCCATGGAAGTGTCCTGAGTTGCACTGTGCTCTCTGCAGCTTGTGCTGTGTTCCAATGCTGGTTTATTTATGTCTTACCAGAGCAGAAAACATGCAAGTTTAAGTAAATTGAGGTCAGAAGATGTAGTAAGCTTCTACAAATCTAACTCCAACATGGTATTAAGTTCTTGGCAAGCTTTTAGTAATATGATCTCATATAAAAAAAAAAAACCCAAAACCCTATTCACTGGTATGAGCAAGTCAAAACTCTCTTGAATCAATGGATCTATGATTACATGGCCCTGCCATGAAGCTGATATATTGTGTTTAACAGTACTGGACACTGACCAAGTAAACTGCTACAGTACTGGTACTTGATACTATTGTCTGTGTGCAAACATCAAGCTGAATAGGACAAAATACTGACTCAAGCCTTTATACAATACATAAATTGAAACTTCCTTTGAAGGTTAAGAAAATTATTTTTTCTGCTTTCACTACTGGTTGCAATCTTATTAGTCTGAAAAGGACTGGCAGCTGTTACACAAGATAAAGAGCTGCTACACAAGATAATTTTTTTCTAATCTAACTAGACAGAGAAAATACTCTGACATGATTCCCACTTGGAATGGAGAATAAGAAAATGTCTATTCTGTACTAAATCAATCACTACTTGTTTGCAACCTGTTTAAAACTTTACAAAGCTCCAAAAGCCTTTCACTCTCATTGAATCCAAAAGAGAAAGAAAACCTTTGTTCAAAATCCACAAAATAAAATCACAAAAAGAGTGAATTATGTTCAACTGTTTTTGTTTTTTTTCTGGTAGCATGACATTCCATTTTTTCTCATTCTATGACACTTCATTGAGATTTATATGATCAGTTATAAAGCAGTTGTCTTTTTTTTTTTTTCTCGGATATCTAGGAAGTATTTGCTCAACTATAAGAACACTAGATTACTCTTTTAGTATAAGTTCTTTTTCCTGGTACAAAACTAGAGTTCTGTTGTTGAAAGAATGAGAACAGCATTGCTAGCCTTGTGATGTTATTTAACTGTGGAGAGTTGCAGGCAGTAAAGAGTTTACTCTCTAAGTGGAATTACATTTTGAGGCAGACCCCTTGGTATCTCCTGGAATGAGGGAGGAAGGTGAAGAAGAAAAGTGGCCAAGGAACAAACTTATTAAACAATATCTTCCAGGCCCAAGAAATTTCACTAATTATACAGTCAGACTTGGCACTATTGATTTCTTCGTGAACAGAAAACAACTTGCTTTCGTGTGACAGAGGAAAACTAATACATAAGGTTCAACAGATACTACAGATATTGGTAAAGCTACACATCCCATCACCATCACCTTATACTGCAGAAATAAGAAATGCACATAAATTTAAGTGTAATGTTATCCTGATTGTTTCTTCTTTTTTCAGTAGGCTTCAATAATCACCTATCTGGTGATGCAAGCCCTAGGTGTCACATGCTCTCTGAGCAGTTCTCATTAAGGCATCAGCTCTGCAGCATCCTGGTGAGATGAATCAACATTTCTTCCATATGGAAAATCAGGCAAATTTTTTTCTTAACAAATGATGTCATTCATTCCTACCTGCAGACTATCTCACAGGTGAGAGACAGAGGAGTTCACTGTTTGATTTCCTGGAATTAATTCTCCTGCAGTCAGCACATTAACAAGAAATATTTGAACTATTATTTCAATATTTCTACCTCATGCTATATGCAACATTCTGGCAATTGGAAACTATCAAGTTAGTGGCTTCTATTTGTGAATAGATGTTCATCACTTAACTGAGCTGATGGTATTTCAAGTGTGATTTTGTGTTTAAATAGAAAATGGGGGGTTGTTTTTCTTTAAATTTTGCTTGTAAAGCCATCCTCCATCCTCTTTCATTCCTGGAAGATGTTCATGACACAGTCACTTGCTCTACTGACTCTCTTCTGCAGAGTTCAGTAGATAATTTACTTATCTGTGAGACAATACATCACGCCAAACATTTTTTTTTTTACCTCTTTCTTACTGAGTTTCATAGTTCTGGTCTTCACATAGATTTATGCCTTTTTTCCCATTCATGAAACAGTCTGGGGAATGGCTAAAAAAAATAACATCAACATTTTTACCATCTATGTATTTTATCATCAAGAACAGTATCAAGGTGGTGGGTATTGATGGATTTGCTTCTTTTGGACAATTGACTTCAAATGATCAATATTATGATGCAATAT
This sequence comes from Lepidothrix coronata, assembly GCF_001604755.1. Taxonomy (NCBI): domain Eukaryota; kingdom Metazoa; phylum Chordata; class Aves; order Passeriformes; family Pipridae; genus Lepidothrix; species Lepidothrix coronata. The sequence goes on along the minus strand of NW_016690213.1, from coordinate 5,796,170 downwards.
TACTCTGTTAAAACCTTCTGTATAAAACAACAGTCAATTATTTCAATATCATACTAAATTTCTGTCCTGCAGAATTAAGACACCGGAGTTTTCATAACTTTTCAAAAACTTGCCCATTTGCTTAGCTATCTTTTAGGAACTTGGCCTTAGGAAACCAAGTTTTAAAAATCTTCAACTACAGCTCATATATAGTTCCAGAAATGCTTTAAGAAAAACAGAGTAGCCACATTTAAACACAGAGCTTTCAAAATTAACTTATTGTTGGACAGGGCTTTTTCTTAGCCTTTGAGGACTATCACAAAAATTTAATAAACATAGCTTCAATCTCCTCTCACTTCAATGAAAGTGCAACATAGATGAATAGTAAAGGTAGCTCAGCATGCTATGTCCCACTGACCAGGCAGGAAGATCAGATAGAAGTTTAGAAAAAGCTAGCAATTTTTTTTGTTTGTTTGTTTGTTACAGATAAACTTAAATTAACCTCATAGACAGCATTATCAGGATTCCATGGGAGAGGCAAAGGAGATTTCGTGGTGGTTTTCTAGCAGAGATGTGAATTCAGCACCATTGTTCTCAGGAGAAGATACAAAGCCATGATAGATGCCAGGACTGCAAATAATACTGTGAAGGATGAGTGCTACAGATTTACAGCAAGCCCTGCTCCACGAAAGCTTTACATGTTACATGCTATTAATTAGGCACTCTCGAAAACACACAGAATGCTGCACATAGAAACATCACATCAACATTACAAATATGTATCCATTAAGTATGTATCCATTCCTATATAGGAAATGACCTAGTGAAAGATCTCGCAAGCGTCTAATTTTACTTTTCAGTTCCCTTGCCTCTGAAAAGATGTGAGGATGTATAAACTAGGACGTGACAATAACACTTAAACTCTTCTGTCATCAAATCATGTGCCATTAATTACAAAACAGTACATATGTTACTGAAATCACTCTGATAAAAAAATTTATGGGAGGCTTCAGATATTGCTGTAGACTTCACTTTACTGGTGATTTAATATATATTTAGTAAATGTAGTCAAGGTAAGCCAAAAAATAACTGTCCCTGAAAAATACAAACAATATATACATGAAACTGCTTAAAGACAAGAGGCAACTAAAACTAGGCCCAAATTATGTACACCCCTGAAGTAAGTAAAATTGCATATAACAGTAAAAGCTGGATTCAGGGCTAATGCACTAAGCTTGATTTCCCATCATTGTGAATATACATATGCATGCAAAATTGCAGTGTCTCTTGTAAATAAATGTAAAAAAACACACACAAGAATATGGAAAAGAACACTACAGAAGCAGTCAAAAACTCAAACCCCAAGAAATGCTAGAATTAAGAATGCTCGTATACCCTGATCTACTCCCCATTTGCCTCTTCAGACTGCAGCTTGATGGCCTTTACTCATATGATGATTACATTTTCTTCTGAAACCCCAATTTATTAATACAGGAAAACTTTAAGAAATATTGTAAATTAAGCTGATTTTTAGAGAAAGTATCCTAAACAGGGCGTTGCACTGACTATTACATACACAGAAAAAGACACCTCCTCTTTTATGGTCTGGGATAAAAATGCACACAATCATGGAATTAAGGACTGCACTGAATACTCAGAAAGCTTAGTTTCACAGCAAATCTCAGTACAGCAGTGAATTTTCCTAAACTTGTGTTTGGCTATATGACTTTACCTCAGTAATTGTGTAATACACTTGTATAGAGTTCATGTTTTTAAGCTAAACATTTAAAGGTTTTAGTGATCAGTTTCTTTAAAAGTAGCTGCTTGAATACAGGAGGAAGATAGTAATGTATTCTTTGCCAATCACTACCTATTGGATATAAGTGTGGGTGAATGACAGCACTAAAACTATTCAGGGAGCTATAATGCAAATTTCTGTATTAAAAATTCCAAAGTACAATATTTATATTCAGAGATTTATATGGAGAAGGAAAAATATTGCTCATCACAACAGTGATGAAAAGAATCAGGCAAGAGTAAGAAAACTAAAATTACCATGTTCCTAAAAGTCCTCAGTGACTTCCACAGTGCCTAAATTTCACCTTGCACTACTCTGAAGATAGGAAAAATCCTGTAAAGGAATGGAAACTGATCTTGGTGTGGCTGGCTAACATTAAGTCAACTTTAAAAGCTGTTGCTATCATTTTGCTTTGTCAGCAGGTAGCTTGGTCAAGACTACGTTTATATCCTTGAAGGCGTGCCCACCAATATCTGGGGACACATTACACTGGAGGTGCTGACGGAGAAGGGACATGTTTAACCTTGGCAGGGGGAAGAAAAGGAACTTAACAATAAGTAGTTTTCTTTTAAGCAGCAGCTGGTTTCTTGAACTTCACTTAAGCAGAGGAAGTAGCTTCCAGCTGGGCTATTGCTATAACAAAGGCCTTCACTAACACAGAAAAGGGGTTGGGCAGAAAAAGGAGGAAGAAAAAAAATACAAACCCCAAGATCTGACTTCATATATAAGTTACTTTGTATGCCAGCACAGTTTCCAGAAGGTATTCGTTGCTGGAATCACTTCTTCCCTAAACTTGTTGCCACGGAAAAATGGAGAGTGAGCAATTTCAAAGTGTTGCAAAAATTGTTTCTAAGAAATAAAAAGCAACTAAATATCATGATGCTGCCTCATAGAAGAGGAATGTTTAGCACAAGCACTATTGTGATAAGTGCCATATAAGGAGATACACTCAGAGAAATTGCCCCTCACCCCAACCCCCCCGGATTCTTGGATACCTCAGCAATATTTATTTTAGGTCGATCAAAAATAGAAGGAAAAAAAGCAGAGGTGGAGGGGACCAAAATGAATGCCCTGGCAGCTTTGAAGGGCTAAGAAGTCACTCTCTCCACTCAGAGGTGATAATTCAGACGTGGCTGTTGGCTGAAAATTTGAACTCCTGAGTGATCTCCTCATATATTGCTACTACATGTTACTCTTACGTATTCCAAGAGAAAACAAATTAGAACTACTAAGACAGTAAAAAGTACTGAGAGATTGCCCATTAAGAAATAGTCCTGATAGGAGAAGGTAAAGTGTACATATATTCTAAAAATAAATGAAGATGATCTTTGCAGTCTGAAAGCAGCAGCCAAACTCCTGACAGTCCTTGTCCAAGCAAAGTTCTTAAAAATCCACTTCAGAGGAGACTGCCAGCTGTACAGACAGGGTTTTACAGTTTGAATGGAGACTCTTTTTGGATGGACAAAAATCACTAATGGAAAAAGGATTACAAAATGAAGTGCAAATGGAGAATGGCCAGGAAAGTCCCCTTCTCCAAGGAGAAGAACTGTGGAAGCCCCTGGGCTCCTGTGGTAGCCTCCGTTAGTGATTCAGGGATGTGACTTGTACTGCAAGTGTTCACTGTCACTAATTACACGCGGGTGAGTTTTAAAGCTCTAACAAAGGGGAAATAAAACAATGGCTTTCTGTGTTGCTGTGATCTTCAATAAAACTATGACGTGGCAACCATCAAAGTCCAGAAGTTACACAAGCAATTCCCATTATCAAAATGAAAATGTGACATACCCCTCAAAATGCCCAGATTATTCTTGACTGTAATCCAGAAACTTCAAAGAGAAAACACACAAGGACTGGAAGTCTGGATATCTACTAAAATAACCAATATACCCATTCAAGTATACTGGTTTTAAACATCAACAAGTTTTGTGTCTTGTACATTACAGATGTGGAGTTCATATTCACATAATAGATTTTACAAGAGTTACGAATTAATATGACAGTGGTGGTGGCTTAATGGCAGCTCTGACATTCAGATTCTTTTGAGTCCAGACAATTTGTCAGTTTGTAAAACATATGAGTTATTCACCAAGAATGATGTGCTGGTCCAACATATATGCCATATTTTCCATTACTCCTGATGGCCTGAATACTGGTAAAAATGCTTATACATCAGTTTCATTTTGACACTCTCTTGTCTGTATCCACAAATATCTACAGCTACATATAATCTCTGCGAAATTATTCAACAGCCAACATGTTTCTGATACATGATGAAATTTCTCAGAACACTTTAACACATCATTAGGCTAATCCTACATAAACTGCTTTTATTATGCTCCCACCAAAATAGTTTTGTGAACGCCTTGACTTAGTCTCACATTAAGATTTGCTTCTGCTATCAAGGTGAGAGACCACGTGGCTCTGGGCAGAATGATCAAGCTGATCAGCCACTGCTTTTCAGAGTGTGTGTGCCTATCTGTGTTGTGCAGACAAGTGCATGACAGGTCGAGTGGTCCCTTCTGAGCCTAAATTTTATTATGCTTATATGACCTGTCATGTGACTTTAAAAAAAAGGTATTAAAATATGAAAGATTTAAAATAAAATTGAGTCTGAAGACATAGAAAAACCATGTGCAAAATAAACAAGGGAACTTTATAAACAGAGTTAATGAACAATTCAAAAAGTCAGTAGCTCTTACAAAAATGCCCTTAAAAACCTATAATACACACACACACACACACACAGAGGATTTGTTAACTGCAAATAAAAAACAGTTCCTCCTATTTTTTCTTGCCTTTAGCATTATGACAACATTAATGATGAACCTTTCCTTCTTTCAGGGACCCCACAAAAGGAAATGCAGACACCCTTCACAATGTGAAAAGACACAAAGTAATTCTAACTCTAGCTGGGTAAGCCCTGCAGACATAGCTTTTTACAACATGCATAAATCCCAAATGGTTTTTAGTTCTATATGAAAACAATGAACTGACAATTTTCTAAATTACAGACAGAGGATGATGCAAGTCATTCTATGGCACATGTTTAATCTGTTAGAACCTGACCTCAAAAGAAAAAAACAGAAAGTTTGCAATAACTTCAATTTGACAAATTCAAATTTACTTGACTCCAGTCTTTGGAAATCTATATTTTTCAGAGAATTGTAATGAAACTATTATTTGTGTATCTCTAAAAGTTTCTTTTCAGAAAACCAGATCTTAATTGTTGCTTGCATGACTTTTCCCCTATGCCATGATTGGACTGCATAATGCTTTTACTGCCACATAAGCATGTCTATAAGAAGCCCAAACAAGTTCAGAAAGAGTTATATAACATTTTTTGCATTTTTAGGGACTATAATTAAAGCGATAAGATTATGGCAGAGATCCTAGAACAGATTAAGCACAGAATTCTATGATGAATGAAAGTTTGGGTCATAAAAAGTGCAAACCCAGATTTTTTTCTTTAAACCACACGGAGTTCAACATGTAGAACATAAAATTTTGCACTTAAAAAAGCAAGAATACTGGTGTATACATTAAGGAAAAACAAAAACCCAACACAAAAAAAGGACAAAAAAACCCAACACAAAAAATTTCTAGTAGCAAGCCTGACTCAAAAAGTCTGTGCTGTATCTAGATTGAAAGTAATTACATGGAAGGACAAAACTAATCATAGATCTAAGAAATTTACAGGAATCCTTAGGGAAAAAACCTTTCTAAGAACTTCTGACAGAGATAACTTTGATGTACACAAGACTTAATCCACCCTGAATTCATGCAAATCAATAGTTCCATAGATCTTGAAAGCTGTCTGATGATAGAGCTTAATATTTACTTTAACATACTGTGTGTTGGAAATAGAAAGCTAAAAGACTCTGTGGTTTGAAAACTGGAAGAAAAACAGCCACCTAGCCTCCAGCATGTATAGTGTTGGTTTACAGCAAAAACAGCCTTTCTGTCAAAATGAACAGCTTATCAATATAACATACTCTTCTGTATTTCTCTTCACATAGATAATTTCTCTCTGTGTTAAAAATCTGACTGTATTGTAACACAGAACAGTAACCACATGGACACCTGCTGTGAAGCTCCTCTTGCTAAATGATGACCAGAAAGTATCATTTCCATGCATCATCAGTCATAAGCCTTCAACACGAAGCATTCTTCTTCCCAGTGCCAATGACACTCAGTGTATTTCATTTCAGTCCAAAGCATTTTTATGTGGGATTTGAACTGTTTATCTAGTATTGGGTTTTACAAAAATGTTAAAAAAAATCTTTTATTAGTACATGTTAAAGAACTTAAGTAGAACCCCTGTTTAAAATCATTGCAGTGGATCTAGCTTTCATTGGTAATGTGAATGTGGGTTTAATCACAAATATATATATGAAAATTCAAATCAACTCAAGAAGAAAAGACAAGCTTTTTGGAACAGTAAGAAAAAATTAGAAGGACAAACTTCTTTAAACAGCTCCAAATTTTAAAAACTATAGCAGACGTATTAATAAATGTTTAAGAAAATAACTAAAGTGTGCACAGGGGAAGCTGAACACTGAACTACCAGGACAGAATCATATTCTAGAAAAAGTGTATGTGCTTTCGGTGCATGAATATACAAACATGTTGCTGCACATGTTTTATACACATGGTTTGGCCAGAAAAACAATGACAGACTAACCTGTTTCTGTCTCCTGAAACATACTGTCCTGAATCCTCTTTTCTGATTTAGTACAGGAAGCAAAAATTGTTTAAAAAGGTAGTCAAAAGTGTGTACAAATACCACCTCATGATACACGATCAAAATAGCCATGGCAAACTCACTTGTGCATGCCTTTTATGTCTATTTGACTTTCCTATTTTATCCATTTCATCCCACAAATTGCTGTAACAGTGAGTAAGGCACAAAGTAAGTGTAGCCAGCAGGTTATGACTTGTATCTATCTAACTGAGCCAGGTCTTGTTCAAACAGGGGATGTCAAGATTGCAGACTTCAATCCAGCAGCCATGCACTTGGCAGTGATGCAAAGCAGAGCAGTGGTCAGTGAGCAGGGCTGATCCTGCCTAGAGAGCTCACAGTCCTGTGAGAAGATAGTGACAGGCAGTCACAGGGGATATCTGATAAAGTTCAGAAAAAATTGCCTGAAGAAAGGAGAAGACACAAGGACGTGCAAGTTCCTGAAAGATCCATGTATCTGGAGAGTGCTAACACCAGTTATTATTACACAAATACTCTGCAATCTCTGGCTGTTTTGCAAATTAACTGCTGCATTTGATATATGGAAATCTGTATATCAAATCTAGCCAATTTTTTTTCCCGTCCTTTAAATATACACATTCAGATATTTTGCATTCCATTTGGGATCAACCATTATAAGTCCTCTACTGCATAGGTAACATACTGTTTAATCCACATAATCTAATACTGTGCAGAAGTGAAACAAGTACTTCCAAAGATAGACATGGAAAATTATAGTATGTCATCTTAAGACTATTATCAATTTATGGCTAGTTAACAACTACTACTGAGGCTTCATTGACTATAGACACTAGACCAACAAACTAAACTAAAAAATCCACCAAAACGCAGAAACAAACCAGCAACTGCACATGTTGCTCACACAGTTTCAGTGCCAAAAGCTGAATTTCTAACAGATGACAAAATGACATCTCATCTGCAATACATACTTCTTTCTGGTCATGGCAAAAAAATAAGAAGGCTAATGTTTCTGACCCTTCTGAAGTCAGTGGGAATATAACCATTATCTTCAAAAGGATCAAAACTAACCCACAAATCTTGTTTTCCATTCTCATGAGCAACTTAACAGCGATCATGAGAATAAAGAGTTTAGGATCACATCTAAGGTGATTACAGCCACAAAACACCACTGTGAAAAAACTGCAGTTGAGATTTTCTTTTTTCTCTTTGAAGAAGAAAATCCACTGCTCTCTGGATAGGCAGGGCAACATGGGATTTCCCAGCTGGCTTACTGTCCCAGCAGTGAACTGCTACTGAGGAAAGTGCCAGCCTCTTCCACACTTGCTGCCTCACAGGCACCACTGAGTGTCCGGCAGGCTGGAGCTGCTCATTGACACACAGATTATTTTTTGCTACTTCAGTTTTCAACTCTACCAGAAAACTGAATGAACTCATCCGTACAAGGCCTTACTGGAATAGATATAATGGAAAGACTGGGTAGCCCCAGCAAGGGGGGAGCTGAGGGAAAGACACTCTCATTCACCAGCATCAACATAGTCTCACAGATCAGTGTGCACATATCATGAAACGACACTATTAATTGGTGAGTGTTCAAATAGCCTGGAATAAAACATGTTTCATTTCTGTACAAACGAATCCAAACTGTTTGCTCTCCATTTTTCACCCCTCAATAGTTAATTTCACTTTTTCAGCTTCATTGAATTAAAGGTTGTCACTATTAAAACAAACAAACGAACAAAACCCAATTCCGCTATGCCACACAACTTGGACAATATCCTGAGAAAAGTTTTCATTGACAGATGCAGACTGAGTACATTTTCGGTATTCTTTTCATAAACATTCTCATCAGGTGACAGACTGCAGCAATAAAATGTTATAGAACACTCCTAAAATCTATACAGTGCCATCACACAGTATCTTGCTTTCATCACTGTGAGCCTGATCAAAAGCAAAGTTACTTCTACAAGTACTGGATCAAATCACAATTCCAGTTACAATTTCTGTAGCATCACTTAATTGTCCCATGCAAACAATTATAACGTAAGGAATGTGAACTTTATTTTTTAAGACATGGCTTTAGAGACAGAGCTTCCAGTACCCTTTTCTCAATACTGTGCCTGAGTACAAAGAACATATAAAGATCACAAACATGCAAAAATAAGTATAGCTCTTAATAAGCAGTAGGTAAAAATGAAAGGAGTCTATACATTCAGACATGTTGCTTACCTGTCAAAAATCCCATCCCATGTGTAAAACACCAGCAAGTTTTAAAGCAGGTTCAACGGCCTCTTATATTAAGAAAATAAGCAGAAATGGTCAGTGCCTTGGTGAGATTACAAGCATCAGCTATGAAAATGTCAATGGTATTTACGAACAGTGGAGTGATGGAAGCTTCATAACAGTTTAAGAGGACACGGGAAATTCCTTTCAGGAATTTTTTTTCACCACATATGCAAAGTTAAGGCAAAATGCCTTTCCTTAAATAATGCATGAATAATGCATTCTCTCTGGATAATGCGAACAGGATTGCAACTAAAAATTTTAAAAGACCACCCGTAATAAGTCTTTGTGAATTTCTAAAAATAATAAAAGAGTAGTTGTATCTAAGATTGCTGACACATTCTCTCTCTCCTTTCTAGTAGACATATTTAAGTTTGAACTTTTAAAAAAATAAAAAAGCTATCTTTCTTTTCATTATAAATTAACTGATTTCACTCTGTGTATCAGAAAGAAGTATGATTGTATTTATTTTCCTAATTCTAATTTCAGTTTTATTTATTTATTATTAAATTTCAAACTGTGTTGAAGGCTTATGACTGATGATGCATGGAAATGATACCTTCTGGTCATTATTTATCAAGAGGAGCTTCACAGCAGGTGTCCATGTGGTTACTTTTCTGTGTTACAATACAGTCAGATTTTTAACACAGAGAGAAATTATCTGTGTGAAGCAGCAAAGCTTTTCAGCATTTCGAAGAACAATTTCTTGTTCACAGTCACCAGTATCTTGAAAACAATAATTGGTTAAGTGTATATTTATAGGATCACAGAATCAAAAAATGATTTGGGTTGAAAGAGATCATGGGCAGGGACACCTCCCACTAGACCAGGCTGCTCAATTAAAAAAAAATTTTGTCAAAGGTTCACATAATTATTTTTAATATAAATAATAAAAAACCCAAATGAAGTAACTTCCAATGTATTTATCTTACTTTTATAGCAACTGTGGTGTTATGTGAAACAAGGCAAAGAGAGGGCAAAGTTTTTATCTTTCTTAATTTAGGATCAAAAACTGCACATAGGCCACAAGAACTGAACTGACAGACCAACATAGCAAGCCAGTAAAGCAGAATGATGCAATTGGTGTCTCATAACTAAACAGATTTAAAAAGAAATCATATATTTTAGGAGAAAAAGAACACTACGATTACAAAATGTTGAACTTGTAGTTTATATTTGCCCCACTGATTTGACATTGCATTTCTACAACTATTCCTGGAGTAAAACATGTTCAGGGAAACGTAATCTGCTGTAACCAAGGCCCAGTGTAATACTTCATTCTAAGAAAAAGTATATTAATCATTAAAAAATGTTCTCTGGAATTAGGAACAAAAGAGCAGTGGGAACAATTTGCACGAACTTAGCCTTTGTGATTCAGTAAGTACACCAGCAGTGATTTCAACCTTTCCATTCCGTACTTTGTGGTTGTGCTAACCCAGCATTTCAAAGCAAACTTCAGTTGCACTGACACAATTTCCCATATCTTTAGTTCCATATGGGAGAGAAAGTCTTTTTGAAAATTTCACCTACTTTCACCTTGAGGCTTCATGAGACTCCTTTGAAGTTTATAACCTAAGGTTTCTAAGGGACAACAATTTACATAATTCAAAGGAGAGCTTTAAGGAATGATCACAAATTACTGTTTTTTAAATTAACAGACATCTACCCTTACAGGGAAAAAGAAGGAAAAGGAAAAAGAATTAAAATCCTCAGAATTTTTCATTAACAGATTATCATGCTTTTAACCTTCTTAGCATTCTACTAAAACCATCAAATAATTTTATTTGTACTCCGTTTATCTTTCTGAGACAATCAGTAACTTGACAAAGGCAGTAACTTGCAAGCAAAACTTAAGGGTAGGACCAAAAAACCTATGTAATTCTTCACTGTATCATGATAAGATCTGGCAACTTCCCCCCCCCCGCCATAGTTCAGATTTCTTTATTCAAGTATAACAGAGTAAATTCAGCTTGCCAAGACATAATGTTCTCTCTGCTACTACTTGAATAATTTAATTTAGCATTTGTTTCAAGAATATTTTCAAAAAGAACATATAAACTCATATGTCCTCTAACCTCTTCAAGCAGTAGCTTCCGCATTTCCTCAAAGAATGTAAACAACTTTAAAACCAACGTGGATACTAATGGATAAAACATTACTTTTCTCTGGACAAGGCCAGTAAACATATCCCTTTTCTGTGGATGCTATTTACAGAATGATGGTAACTGTGCAATCAGATAATCATTAATGAATTTTAATAAAGTTTGCATTGTCTATTAAATCCTGAACTTGGTGATATTTAGGTTCTAGGGAGCTGCCTGTGGCTTCTTAGACTCAAATCATCAGTCTAAATTCAGTTAAAAAGCAGAGTGAAACAATACTCAGCTATTGGGTTACGCATGTGGCTGAGATTACATGTTCGCCTAAGGGATATTTGAACCACTTTGAGTGTTTTATATAATAATACCACATTGAAGTGCACTGTAGAAAGCATTTAATCTCCTAGGGCATATCACCCAGCAACAATTCTTTCCTAACTTTTCCCACAGATTCATGGCAAATTTCCAAAAGATCAGAGATTTGGTGAGTTTAAGCCTCTTTAAATTCAGATTCCTATCTAAACCTCCCTCATTTCTGATCCAGAAATCTCATTAGATATATCTTCCCATTTCTCATTGTGCTAGAAAAGCTCTGCAAGCTTCCTTTCCTATTGCTGCTGCAATACAGCAGTTGCCATTTAAGGACTTGCTCTTGAGTACTGCAAGCACGAGAACATGTGGGACAAGACTGTATGAGTGAGACCTCAGCAACATGACCACCAAGTTTCTCACATCTGAATGCAACCAAAAAGAACCTTCCAGGGCTATACTGAATTTTAAAGCCCTAAAGATAGACCCTCTTCCTGCCAAAACTTATTTCATTTTTACTCTTTGATTCTCTTAACATACAACAAGTGAGATTTCTTGGATGTCCAAAGAAGCTAATTAACTTCTGTTTTAAAACTTGTTCTCGTACTGTATGGGTCCATAAATAAATCCATGGGTTACATGCATCAGTATATCCAACACAGCTATTGTCCTTTCTGAAAGTTGTCTATACCCAATCTTTTCTTTAAGAAATGCTCAGATAAATGTGTTTAAAAGTGGCTGAAATAAGTTTAAAAAACCCCTTTATTTCATTTCTACTTCAGAAATTCAACAGACGAACACTGCACACCGAAAATTTGAAAGAGGATGGCATCACTCTTTGGCATGCTCCTTAATTAAGTCTAATGCATTATGCATGATGCCCTTTTGGCTCTGCCATGACATTGCCAGCTGTGGTTCACTGCTTATGTTCCTGATGGGAAAGCACAAGATAATGTAACACTTACCTCTTTCTGTCAGTACCTTAGTTCTCAGTGATGGAAAATGTAACCTGAGAACTGTTCTATCAAATTTGCTATGGACTGTTTACCTGGATTACAGTATGTAATACTTTTTCTAACTAATGTATGGAGAACAGTACATTATGGACATGCATATCGAAATACCTATAGGAAATCCTGTTTTTTTCCTATCTGACAAATCTCAGTAGATTTAGTTGTTATTTCCAGATACTCAGATATATTATTTCACTACTCGAGAAAATGATGAAAAAATAGTGAAGCTACATCAGTTTTGAGGTTTTTTAATGGCACAGACACTACTTTCAGAAATATCATTAAAAAGAAATGGTATAAAGATTTATACTGCCCTACAGGGCTGTCTGTTTGCAGAGGTATTAAGAAGATTTCTCCACTCCAGAGGGGTGAACAAAATGCAATGCTCTCCAACAGCTACATTTCCAAATAGCTTCTCACTCTAACACTTCCCACAAACCATATTATATGCAAAGTGCCATCTGACTACATGCAAACACACCATCTTTGGCTCAGGAAATGCCCAAGTCATCAATCTCATGATATTGGGATACCATTCTGGAAAAATGTCATGATATGCTTTATGTTCTTCCTGGGCATGTGCTTGGGCATGTGCTTTGGCACTGCTAGAGACTGGGCCAAACATGCTGTTGGTTGCTCTTACATTAGCATGTCTTCTGCAGAACTTCATAAGAACAGAATTTGTTTCTGTCTTTTCTTTGGCCCTTCGTAAAAAAACAGTTCTCAAAAGGGGATGAGAGGAATCTAGCAACAGGTTAAAATTTCACATTTCAAGAGAAAAAAAAAGTGAACACACAGAATTAATAAAAACTTAATAAATACATGCAAAATCCTTAGTCTACATATAAGGTTCTTTGTTCAACTTGTTTTCATAACTCTTACTGAAAATGAAGGCCTTTATGAATATCCATTGATCTGTGTAAGTCCCATATACTGGCTTTTTTTGTTCTTATGATAAATACGACTTACCTGAGGCAGACTTTTTCAATACCTATGGAAAGTCATTATTCATACACCTCTCTTCACTGTCTGGATTTCTGTAGTTCTATAAATGCAACAGTGACCTTTAAAAGCATTAATTGTATCTATTTTATTTTCCATACTTTCCTGTTTCCAGAACCTGATTAATTTTTGGCAAAGCATAGGCTTCATGCAGTTGAAAACCCTAGAAATTCATAAGTTTAAATTAGTCAGACAAAAGGAAACTCTGTCCAAAATTCTGCAATCGTTTAAGCCATCCAAACCCTCTGAAATGAGTAAGACAGCACAGAAGAAAATAGTGTGTTTTATCTTCAGGGCATAGTTTTTTCTACATTTCACAAAGGAGTTTTAAGTGGCAGAATTCTGTGTGATTAGTTTAATATTGGGTTTCTGAAAACAGACAAAAGAAAGCAAGCACTACCACAGACTTTTCAAGAAACTACTTATCAATAAGAGCATTTGAATTTAGTTATCTTGTGTGATTCTGTGAAGCTTCTAGGAAAAACTTATTTATAGAAGCTTATGAAATGGATCCCCTTCATCCTTCTATATGCTGAATGGAAAGTCAAATACCTAAAAGGATAATTTTCCTTCTTGTGTACTTGTCAAGATGCACATACTCTGTAAGGAAGAGCTGTAACTGAGTCTTCCTTGGATGTATGAAGGATAAAATAGGGTGATGTCTCTAGGTCACAACTTCAAAATTAGATTATGGAAATATGCAGACTTACTACTAGCTACACATAATTAAAGTAGTTAAGGTTGTAAGTTAACCTTCATAGTGCCTTCCATGAACACTCTTTGCATTCCTATGATCTACTGTACTAATAAGCACAGCCAAGATCTGGGAGTAGTCTTTATTATCCAGGTTTCCTTAGTTCTGACCAATTACCTTTTAGTGACTGATCAGTTCACTAGAAGAGAACAGAAAACCATTAATGATGACATACAGTTTACATGTACATGTTTTATAGATTTATGTTTACTGCTTCTTACTATTTGTGGAAGTTTTATATACTCTTCACACAGCATTTCAGTCTTGGTGTAGAAACACTGTGAGCTCATAGGCCCTCAAGTACACACAGTTAAGAGAGTCACTTCTCTTAACTGCTCAGTTGACATTATAGACCATCTTCTACGTCATAATTTTAAGGAAAAGGCACTGAATAATTCTAAGCTTAGACAATGGTCATGTGGGAACACAAAGAGGTTCCTGACATGCTTCTCCACACGCAAGCATGAGACTACAGGCTGGGCATCACTACTCTTACACAGCCCATAGTAACTATGCAAGAATAAACCCTGCAGCCATCAAAAAAAAAAAAAAAAGTGTGTCTGTTTTTGCTAAAAGTACTCACCCACAAGTGAGATAAAATGGCATGAACTGGATTCCCTTAAACCTACTCACATACCCATTAAAAGTGTAAAAATAATCTGATGGTGTGGTTTTGAGAAGAAGGGATAAAGAGTAACTTAAGTTATACCCTACTCAAGTTTGGCCCACCTCACACATGGTGCATGGAGCAGAAGACATGTCATGCCAAAACTAAAATTACTCCACGTACATGCTAAAAAAAGCAATGAAAATTTTACTAAATGTTACTAAAGATGCAAAACCAAATGTTTTGCAAGTTCCACTCCTTTCCCATGGTGAAATTCTCTGGTGTACAATTATAATTTACTAAGCTTACTGTTGTTACCAAAAAAAAAAAAAAAGTTGTATTAAAGTGCCCAAATGTATTCCAAAGAGAATAATTTCCTGCATTTAGAAAAGAAGCTGCAGAAGAATCAAATTTTATATGCAGTTTCCTTTTTCCTGACTTTTCCTTTGGGGTGCGTTTGTTGTTTACTTGTAAGAGCAACACCTAACAAACACAGCCTTAAATGTTTCCCCACAATCTCTTGTGTGGCACAGGCTTCCTTTAAATAGCTTTTAAAACAGTGCACAAGCATAAATAAGATATCCTGACAGCTACCCATGTGAGCGTTACATTTCCACTTATTTTAAAGACAGGTTTTACATTTAAAAATTCATTTGTATCCTGAACCCATTACAGACACATTGTCAATAGTGCTTTATGGCCATAAAATACAAGAAAAAGCACAAGGGGTGCTAGGACAAGGGACCAGTGGGTTCATGTAGGTCATACACTTAGGTTTCTTCTGTCCAAATGAGGGAACCTACAACACGTGTGAGGATGGTCTCAAGATCTACATACAGAGAAAGGACAGTAAGGAAGGTCACAGTACACGGCTGCAGGGTAACAGACCCTGATAAAAACCAGTCAGGCACATTTCTTCTGAGGGCTGCTGCTATAAGTTATATCATCCTTATCCTTCCCACTTGTCTCTCCCAAGACAAAACTAAACTGAAAGCCACAATCCAGCTTTAACATGTAGGATTTCATTTAAAGCAGCATTATTCAATTATCCTCCTGGATAAGGAACAGTACTCCGTTCCCACAAGAGCTGTAAGATTAAGAATGCCAGATCAGGAACCAACTAAAATGATGTTAACACAGTCATGTGCAAAGCTTATACAGAGATTCTGTGGACACGGTAAGGGATGGGACTACTCCAGTTTGAAAGTGTGCTACCCCTTCATCCTGTTTGGATGACAATATTCCTTTCTCCTCTAATCTCTGCTAAAAGATAGTGTACAAGACAGACAGGCCTGCCAGGAAAGTTACTGGCAAAGCATCTGGCAGGTTGTCTGAAAATTTCTCCCCTCAAACATGCCTCAACTGGAGAAACACACTTTTTCCAAGCGGAAAAGTGTGTCATATGTAGTTGCAGCTACTCTGTCCAAGAGATATAAAAACAGTACCTAAAAGGCCCTTAGCTCTACCTGTTATCCTAAAAATCTCCTCCCTGCACATGATCAGATGAGGATTAAAATCCTGAAGTTGAATTTTACGCTTGGCTAAACTAAGATGTCTGTAACACAGTGAACTACCGGCACAGTTAACTCTAAAACCCTAATACGCAGACATGAGGACCAAGGTAAAAAAAATCAGTACAAACTCCAGCTTCCCCTCACCTATTTCATGACGGCAGTTGCAGTGAATTCTGGCCACAGACGCTGACTCGGGACTATTCCCGGGGTTGTCGAGGCCTCAGTTGGTTACAGCAAAGCAATCCATGGAGCTGCAGCTGCAGCACTCACTTGTATACATGCAAACTAGGAACAAGCCCTAGCTTTGAGAGGGTGTGAAAGAGTCCTGTTCAGTTTGGGTGCTACATCAAAAAATAAAAGTCCTTCCTGTCTGAAAGAGAAGCATTTAGACTCTTCTGATTGATGCTGGAGGAATAATTTCTCCTACAGGCCCTTGATGAGCCTGGCTGCAGTGATAGCCTGACTTGAAGTTTAACACTAAAAGGACTAATGTGAACAATGAATCTTCAGTGAGCTAACCAGGCTTTAATAATCCTTCAAGAGCAGCTAGCGATAACTGAGCAGCGTAACAGCAAGTTTCCCAAAACCGGGTCATCATGCTGGAAACAGGGGCTTGTGTGTGTGAGGGAGACAATGATTACAGTATTTAATCATCAGCTTCACCATTCCAACTATTCTTGACCATAATGTCTATTTTAGACAATGCAGGGATCGCGGTCAATGCATTCATACGGTGCAGCAGTCAACAGGAAATCTAAATTTAACGTACACAGTATACAAATTTCTGTAAAACCTTATTCTGCCACAATTTGATATATTCACATAAGTTCTTAACTGTATGATATATGAAACATCACCAGATACTAATCTAACTTCTAGTGCTTCAGAAAACATTCTGAAGAAAGAGTCAAAATCAGTACATTTTAATTTCTTATGATATGAACTGCCTGTAGAAATCAGCTGGGACTTAAAAAACACCTACTATTGTTCACATTCTGTGTATATGCATATATAGCAATACAAGTGAATAAAATATTAAAATGAGGTTTGAATATAATTGTGTATAAATGTGTATATAAAAAGGTACCATAATAGAAACAGTATAAATAACATCGCTCTATGATTACCTACAATTTTATTCTACCTTTTTACCATAGCTAACACGTACCATTAAGAAATCTTTGTCAATAATTTTATATTTAAATTTATTAAAATATTTTAGAGTTAAAATAGCTAAAAATACAGAGTTCATTTAGTCTTTTGTCTCACACATGTACAGATCCACTGAAGCAGGGATAATAATGAACAGAATTGGGCCCTAAAAAGTTCTAATTTGACACTAATCAGTAATAAAAGGCAATGCAAACTTGTGTTAAACTGATTACACCCATATAGCAATATCTGCATAATGGCTTTAGCTGCTTAGCAACAAAAGTACGAGAATACCAGATAAAATGGATTAAAAGCTCTGATTAGTCCCAGATGAATGTAACAGTGGTCAGTCAGTTAGATTAATTTGCACAGTATATCATAAATGACACTCCTCTGAGCTATTATTGCAGAAGACATGTAATTTTTTGTACAATACACATAAGAGAAATAAGACTTGCTTTTACATTACCAAAGACAGTTTTGGTCACACACTACAGTAATTCTTCGTAAATTAACTTAGAAAGCCCTTAGAAACTAGGACTTAAAGAAGTCATTTGCACGTGATTCTCTTTCCTTTTGGTGTTTTACATTTTCTTTCACAAATGAAAGAAGTCACTTTAAAAATGGAACTCCATTTTACAGCTTTCTACTGGACTTCCAAACCCTTCCTGGAAACATTTAAATACAACTCATAGTAGAAGGAAGACTGATCACTCTTGGTTTTTAGAAGGATCTGATGCATAAAGAGATTCAGAGATTTGTCAGAGTAACGAAGGTACATCATGACAGCTGAAATAGAAATAAAATATCCTGAATTTCAGCTTTATAAAACCAGACTTCTAGCATCACTCAGAGGGTGCTAGGTACAGTGCAAACAGCAGAAAGGAATAATACCTGAACCATAGTACTGATAATCAAGGATGAACCAGTAGTAAGCCACTAGGTAGAATGTAACAGTTAAGGGATCAACACAGTCATAATAGGGTCACTAGAGCCTCTTCCTAGATGTCCTTCAGTTTTGCCACTGTCATATGGCTGATCTCTACCTTCCTACAGCAGAACACAGCAAAGAAGTGAACAGCTTCATATGTGAGCCCAGGAGCTATGCTATGGATAGATAGGCTGATTTTAACATTGTACAGAAGAAGATTGTTTTTATGGGTGGTATAAGTCTAACTATTTACCTGTAGTAACTGACTTTCTCTACCCTTTATTTAACTACTTGTTTCCTCTAACAGAAACAGCTATAATGTTGACTAAGGGTCCTTTACAAGTTCTGCAACTCTATAATTCAAAATGAACATTTTTCTGCACTAATAATACTCTCTACTACGTCTGTTGAACATAGTGCTATGAAAAGAGAAGGACAGCACTATTTTCAAATCTGTCTAATTTCATAAAGTTGGATAAAAAAATCAAATGGCAGATGTTAAAAGCAGTAGCTCCCAAGTCTTCTAATTTTATAATGCATTATCATAATAAAGCTTTCACTGTCTTAAATAATTTTAAAACCATTTTATTTCTTAAGTATTTATTAGGATAACTCACTATAAATTATAGGGTGTGCACATATATGCGTATGCATCTTATAGGGTAGAGGTTTAGAAAATTTTAAATACTCTGAAGAAGGTTGACAGGGGTGTAGGAGGAATAAAGTGAAGCTAGTTATATTTTCTAGAACTTCCCATTAAAAAACACTTTAATTCTCACACTTCCAGAACTTCCAAAAGTGAATGAAGTATCATAAATACAAGAATGTCTTCAGAGAAAATAGCTCTAGAAACACTTAAAACCCCTTAGACAACATCTGACTGAAGCACTATCAAATTCTAACATTGATACTGTTCCATAGTTGATCCCTGAAGCATGGTATGAGGTTGGAGTGAAGAGGGCCCTGAAGGAAGGAACTGGGCAACGTCAGTATTACTGTCAGGTAAGACACACTTTACTAAAAAATCAAGGGACCAAGACATAGAAGAAGAGAAGATAGGAGGAAGAGTGAAAACAGAATGAAAACAGCACTAGTCCTGAAAACTCCTGATGTTTTCTCAATAAATGACACAATGAAGTTCCGAATGAATCAAAGATGATGATAAGCAAAGGTCAGTTACTACAAAAAATGCTGTACCCTCTATGCCAGGCCTTGGGAAGTTTCACTATGGGAGTGCCAAGTACAGAATACAGTATTCATCATTTATATTCCTGCTGACAGACCACATGCAAAACATAACTCAAACTTCTGAATACATTGATAGATGCAATGACCATATTCTGGCAAAGCAAGAAGGGAAATGCTGCCATAGTATAAGAGTGTTGAAAACCACTCTCCAACTGTGACACAATTTTATAAGATATGCTGCGCTAAAATAGCTAAGCTCCTTCCACGTAAAAACACACATCAGCTGAGGTCCTCCCTGTAGATTTTACATTCTTTCTGATGTGTAGGACTGGGTTGTGGAGTTCATAGTTCAAACTATTGCAGATAAAAACATCCTACATCAGCTTTGCATACTTTATCTCGAGCTTCGGAACAGGACCCATCTCTCTTAACTTGCAGATCAGACTGCAGAAGAATATAAAACTATTCCTGAAGTACAATATTTGAATATAGAAAATCTTATTATAGAATGTTGATTTGGGTAGGGATCATTTTTTGATAAGCTTAAAGTGAATTGGTTTGGTCAAAGGTTGCTTTCGGACTAAGCGCAAACATGAGAAATGTCAGTCCCAAGAATATTTCTTCAAAATAAGGAAGTTAGATGGGATTGCTAGAAGAAATTTAGATATATAGGGCTAAGAACACATTAGTGTATAAGGTATGCCGGTTTTAGCCATTTTTTGGCACAATTTCTGAATTCCAAAATAATTTAAAATATGCTTCCTTACTTGCTGTGATAATAATAGTATCATTTAGTAAACGACACTAATGTTTGCACTCCATGTAAAAAATAAATAATACTGAAGCACACTTACTGTAAAAAGCATATTAAGCAACTTTTCCACAGTGTCTTCAGCTGATTACTGAAGGAAAACACTGCAGTATATAAAGTCAAACTTTTACATCTGCATTTTTGCGGAAGGGGAACAAAGCAAACAATCTCATTCTATGAAGACAACCTCTGAGTGCTTTGACAACAAATACTGAGTCAATCTTCCCATTAAGTCAGGGTGTATGCAGTAAGTATGCTCTACTTGAAATGTAAAATTTAATTCCAGCCTGATCACTACAGGGACCAGTTCTGCAAAGTACAGCAGCCATGGCACGGCATAAAATCACAACGTAAGTAACTACACGCTACTGTGAAACACATTTTAAAACTTATTGTACAACAGCCTTTGTCTCAGAAAAGCTATTTTAACCACAAACTATGTTTGTTCAAGCAAGTTTTTCTACCTGTTTTTCCACTGAACCTGAGTAAATCATTCAGTGACTAATTTACTAGGTACATTTTCATTTGTTGTCATTCATATATAATTTAAAGTTTTAGCAGATGTACTGCTTTTGCTTTTACATGTTTTTTGGTGTTTGGTTGTTTCATTTCTTTATAAAGAGTTCTTTGTAAACTGTTCATAGGCCATGCTCAAAAAAATCCTTCAATTTTTCAACTGTGGGCTTTTAATTTGATTGGGTATCACCAGGTGTAGTTTTGGTTATTTGATAAGAGACATTAGCCTATGACTTGTAAACTATAAACCACTGAAGTATCAGTTCCTCTGAGTTCAAGAAAAGCCACAAACTACAGTTTCTCTCTGTTAAGAGAACTGGGAAGAAAGAAGACGGTGAGAAGAATTTCTGAACATCTTTGATGAATGGCTTTGGAGAGCAGGGAGGAAAGCAGAAAGCATGATACAAAAGAGGGGAGAACAGATAAAAAGTACAAAAGGAAAGGAATGTCCAGGAAATCCGTGGAGTAGCAGGAGAATTTTCAGTCATCATTCACTTCACGTAAAACTGATCTTTACCAATGCTCTGCCACATGATTCCCATCAGGCTGCTGATGCATTTATTTGCACTTCAGGGAGTGCACTTAGTCATAAAGGTCCCTCTCTGATCACATCACCCCAGTACAATCTTTTTATCGCTTCCTTCATCTGAAATAATATGCTTAGTTCTAGTTACAAACTTAAAAATAATACACTAAAACAATTTAAGAGTATATTCACACATAAAATAAAAGACTGAATGCATGAAACATTCTCCACAGACATAAATTGTATAAACATCTTCCTGGGCTACTGTTTTGTGACAACTTCAAAGCCTATAAAATGCTAATGCATTTTCACTATTTTAAGAACTGTATAAACATATTAAATGTTTGCTATTTCTGTATTTGAACCATTATAATCTTGATCCTACTAGCTGTTTTTCAATGGCCTTCCCACTGCCTTATTTATCTTTCCTGATAATTTTGCTAGAAGATCTTTTAGTCACAGCTTTTCTGTAATTCTACACACGTAAGTATTGCAATTGCTTACTTGTGACATACATAGTTTTGGTTACAGTATGTGAATATATAGGTATTTGCATGTGCACACACATACACTCATACACACTATTAGCAACTCTTAATTTTGTTCAATATGGTAATTTAATTATTCATTTAATCTTTCCATTAAATTGACTCAAATACCCAAATGTAGTGTCTTACTGAAAAAAAATAAAACACCAACCCCACAAGTTTCAAGGAAGTTGATTGTTTTCAAGTGTTTCATTTAAAACACACAAATATCTAAACCTATTCCTCATAGGTCAAAAATTTGTCCCACTGAAATAAATGGCATTTTTACTTCATAAAATCACAGAATGCTTTTGGTTGGAAGAGACCTTAAAGATCACTTGGTTTCAAATTCAGCTCAGCTGAATGACAAGAGAGAAATAAGAAACTACAAAAGGAAACCAGAAATATTCTGCAAACACAACTGGTTTCAAGCACACCGACTGGATACAGACTGAGCTACACCAGCCAAACATTCACTTTTATATAAGCAGCAAATCCAAAACATGCTATGAAGAGGAATTCTGTATGAAAAATTACCAGCAAGGAACACACCATGGTAACAGACTCTCATTATTAGCTCTCTCTGCCTTCCTTCTCCTGGCTCCTCAAGCACATGCGTGTCACTAATATTACAGGAACTTGATAAGCATTATACCCATTTCCTTTCTTTTTTGAACATTTTTGTATACTACACAGCACAAGAAAACTGAAAAGATGAGTTCTGCCATAACCCCATTTCCAACAAGATTGTTTTACCATTTTTACTCTGAATACTGGCTCTTAAAGACTTTTGTACTTAATTCAATAAATGATGCACCCTATTAATGTACCAAAGAAACACAGAAAATGGCACCTCGGTAGTTTTTGTGTATTTTTTGCATGTGGCTTTCTTATTTTTTAACTCATTTACTGCCATCTCCTGGTACTTATGCGGTAATAGTATTTATACTATTTAACAGCAGCCAGTACTCCCGTACAGTACTACGGAAATGCCAAAAACTTACCAGAAATATTTTCAAAATATTGTTGTACTTTTCATGTTGTTGTCTTTCAGTCTGGAAATAGTGAATATTGTTTCTTGGGCACAAACTGGTAAAAGGCTCACGTAGCTTACCTTTGTCTGGAAGCAGCAGTAAAGTTGTGTTAAATACGGATGTTTCCGTGCTAATGCAAGAATTCTCTTTTCTGTCATTGTACAGTCTACGTCATCATCTTGAAGTATGACATCTTTCTTCAAGACTTTCACTGCGTATACTTCATCTTTACCTTTTAGCTCAGCTAACATTACCTAAAAGAAGGAGAAATTCTGTTTACATATGAACAACAGATGCCATAAACGCAGGGTTGCATATGAGTTTGACTGCACTGGAAATTCAAAAACAGTTACATGCTTTCCTGAATGAAGCTGCAGTTTTTAAAATAAAAAGTAAAGTACTGCAATTTTAGAAAAATATACTTCTGGTATTCTTTCAATTTGAAAGAGAAGGTATCTATTTTGTTAATTATCTTAGTGAAGTCTCAAAAAGTAAACAAGGAAGTTGATATAGAACAGAAATTTATTTCCCACTTTTATCTCCCACTTTTGTTAGTGAGATTTGAGTCTGATGAACTTAGTATACAACCAAAGTTACCATTCCAGCTGCTTTCAAGTTGTTGATTTTTAACTACTACTATTGTTTAAAGTTTGGGCCCTATATTCTCTTTAAGGTCAGTTCTGGCTTGGAGCCAGGGTAATCTTCAGAGAAAGGATTAGAAAACAGGGGACAAAAGAACTGCTTCAGCCTTGTTCCCTTCCATCTGCAGTTCCTGTATATCAAGGAAGGAAGAGTGTACTTCTGAAACAGATTCACATTTCAGTCCTCCTCTTTGATTCCACAGTACACAGCAGTGTGAAAAGAAAATCTATAAGCCCTGTAAATAAAGCAGTTCCACCCCTCATCAATTCCCTACTGTGCAAAGGTATCTGGTGAGTTACATCTTTGCTGCTTATGTGGTATTTTGGTCAGCCCTCTAAACCCTTGTCGTATCTGAGTGGAAATGCTTCAGTTCTGCTTCCTCCAGCACTGAACACACCCACTGAGGAAAAACAAGCACATAAACTGTTCTGTGAAATAAGTAAACTTGAACTGGGTATTATCTAGAAAGTGAAGTAACTCCACGGCATTATTACTGAGCTGATTTTTCCTCCTTGACCAAAAGAAATTTAGTTGAACAGTGTGTATGTAACTGTATGTATGTCTTTATTACCAATATCCTGATACAATGGAACATTGACACTTTGTTTCAAAAGGCTTGACCCTAGTTAACAAAGTGACCTAAAGCACAGAAAATGCCAGCTCATTAGGTGACTGATATTTCTGATTTGTTGGGTAAAGCACTTTCTGAATGTCCCTATGAACATTTCCAAAGCAATACAGTCAAAAACCCCCTGCACACCAATTTAAAAAAAAAAAGAAAAGAAAAGAAAAGAAAAGCTACCCACCTTGCCAAAGCTGCCTTTCCCTAATACTTTGATGAAGTTGAACTCTTCAAGGCCTATTCGCTTGCCCTGAGCCTGTTTAACCTCCCCATTTTCACCATTCTCCCCAGGTTTGTTAAGCTGGTTGTCTGTTGACGTCGTAGCTGTTGCTCTGTGTTCCTCTCCCCGATTGTCAAACGATAATGCTTTCCTAATGTTGTTTTCCAGCTCCTTGATTTCTGTTGAAAGGTGAGGAAAAGTTAGTTTTAACTAACCATCAGAAAAACAGCCTGTGTTAGTCTGTATCGGTGTGGGAAGGGACATTCATCATCTCTGAATGCTGTGTTTAAGAGCATTCTGTGGCTAAGAATACATATTTAGCAAACTGTTTCTCCACCTTACAGTAATCAGCCAAACCCCTGCTCTAACAGGAAGGGTGGCCTTTTAAAATGAACCTAAGAGAATGACATATCCAAAACTTGAAAGATAAGTCAGAATAGTAGCCAAATAGTTGTTTTAAGTGACTTTGGGTGTTCCTGTACCACAGAGAAGTACTTTGTTTTGAATATCTCTATCTTCCTGCAGCACTTACTCATCTTCCTGCTTAAGTATTTTAGAGCTGTGTCTTCAAAAGTTCAAAGGATATTTGGGCGTCCCAGTCCTTGAAGTCAACATGAATGGAGCATCTTATTCAGCTCCAGCTGTTAGCAGACGCCTGCCAATAAAATCTTTGACCATTCCTAGTGCTGCTTCAAGCAGCAATTGTGTAGATCTGCTAAACGGTTCTGAAGGTTTCTCAGTGTTAAATATAGTGAGTCTTGGTGACTAACGGATCTTGGGGTCTGTCCCAAGTTTTGCATGTTACTTCTGCCTGATGGCCTTGGAAGCAACTTTACTGGACAGCTAAAAAAGTGAAATTTAAGAGAGAACTTAGATGGATTCTGACAGCAAAACATCAGATATTTAAAAAATTATTATTCAATCAGAACAATTTCTGCGAAACCAAAAGGTTGACAAATTTAAATCAGTTCTGGATGCAGAGGTTTACAGCACTTAATTACAACGGACCTTTGGAAGTGTCTTCCTTAAAATAAGGTTGAGAAATGTCTCAACTGTAAACAACTTTCAAAGAATTTGACACAAAAATTTCTGTCTTCCTATGTCTTGGTGCAAAGACTTTTCACTTGTCAGATTACACACGTGATGGTACATAAAATACCTCACAGACTTCTGATTTTAAAAAACAACAAATAAATCAGACGCAAAAAGTGCTCCTGACATACACGCTCAGGCTGTTCATACATACACAATTGGCTGTTCAGCTCAATGAAGATTAAAATATTTTTGTCCAAATCTATGCATTAAAAAAAATTGCTGAAAAGAAACACAGCTTTATGAAGCCTCTAGAGACCAGATACGCGAGCATAGCCTATCTGGGTGGAAGCTTTTATTGTCACAAATGTTCAACATGGAATTACAAGGAGTCAATTTTATCTCAGAAACTTATTAACAGAGGATTTTCAGATAAATAAAGGTTCTCTCAAGTTCTGTGTTACTATTTAAAATGTTCTCACTCTTACAGTAGAATGTATAAACTCCTTCCATAAATGTATTTTGTTGACAAGGACCAATCTAATAAACTTAATATTTTAAGATGACTGTTTTATAATTTACCCTTTGAAAGCCACTTTATTTCACAGATTTAAATGAAATGAGAAGCAGGCCTTTTTAAAAAGTTTTTGCAGTTCATAACTCTAAGTGCTTCAATTTCTGGTGGTAACTACTTAACTGATTTGGTTCTACAGAGGCTGGGGCTCATAGTTTTAAGCCCTCATAAAGAAGGAAAATGTGTGACAAAAAAAAATATTTCAGTTAGGAAATAAAAAGATATGTTTGACCTTGATCACATGGAGATGTTGGTGCTGACTTTGACCTATCTTCTTCTGATGATGCACTTCCTGGAACTGGTGGTTGAGTCTCTGCACCTGCAATTAGCTAAGAACAATTCCAAAAGGGTACTCAGCTGTGAGGTCTTCCCATGCCACGAGGAAATTTAATTCAACAACTTTAATTCATAAGTGGAAGTATCAAGCAATGTGAAAGTGTTCTAGCCCTATGGATTCTTACTAGTAGAACCTCACCCATACTGTAGATGGCATCATATCAAATGGAGACCATAATATAAACACCGAAAGAACAGGCAATTGAAAGAAAAACAGGTTCTTAAGATGAAATAAATGCAGCAAACATACCCAGTGAGTGGGAAAGTTTTGAATAGCCACCATGAGTCTGTATTCAAGTCTATCCCATAAATACGTTTATAACAAGTATCAGCAAGCACTGCAAACTAACTCATGAAGTAATAACATGACAATGACTTTGCCCAGGAGAGTCAGATCAATTGATTTATTCTTGAGTTTCCTATGTTTCTGTAACATTTTAAACAGTGCACGTGGGATCCCAGTGTGCAATAGGTAGGAAAATGAAAAGAAGCAAATGTCAGTGTTTAAAGAAACTTTGTTAAAAATTGCCTATTTCTGTAAGAGAGAGCAATGTGTCTGTTATCGCAATCATACACAGATATAAAGTGTGGGCTCATTCTGATCCAGGATACATATCATCAATCCAGTATATCTCCATTGGCTTTGGATGTACTTGGGTGACCTATGCTTTTTATTTCTAAAACAGCCTGGTTCTTCCAATAATAGTGATGATAACTGTAGAACTGTCTCTGGCAAATAGCTCCTCTTCATGAGAATCAGCACATTGCTCATTTATCAGCATTTACAATACTATGGAGTAGATCTGTCTCCCAGTCAATCAATTATCCAATGCCAACTCTGAGCCAAACAGGCATCTATGTTTTTATGAAATGTTGTGTCATACTCTTTCTCTGTCAAATCTCCTTCCCCAAAATTAAAAAGGGAAAATTCTTCCACACGTTTTACAGACTCCAGGTTTGCAGCATTGTAGCAGGTCAAAATAATTTTCATACCAAAATTCAGAATAGATGATTTGCACTTATAAAACAAAAGCCAAAGTCTTAGGTCTGTACTGACTTAAAAAAAATTATCGCGCAAGTCAGTTCAGTGAGATTGAACTCCAACTAATAAAGTTACAATATAGTCATACTTATCTCTTTTTTCTATGATAATTCCTAGTAAAATTACCTTTTTCCTCCTCTGCCCGCTATTAGTGATCTTATCTGGAGTGACTCCAAGATCTGCAAGAACTTTAGCTATGCCTCTAGCATCCACTCCACAGTTTGGTGCCACATTTGTTTCACAGCGTCGATGTACATTCATCTTGCAAACTGTAATGAGATGTAAAGTAAACTAAATACTACCTTGGCATGCATTGGTCTTACCTAAATCAGACCTTATTGGACCTACCAAGAACTTTTTCAAATAAAAACGATCTCAGTAGGAAAATACTTAGCTGGATTTGAAGGTACACTTCAAAGCTAATATAAAGTTACTAACCTGGTTATCATTCTGGTATGATAACGCAGAATAGTGTTTTCACTCAGTACCCATAACAGACACAGGAACAAATGAAAATATCTAATGATCATGTAATTCTTAAATAGAATTTGAAGAAAAGTCCTTCAGAGCTTGGATTTTAACAGTCCTCTACCAAGAGCACAACATTAGATCTATATGTTTTATTCCTTCTTACTCTACTCTACAGAATTAGATTAACTTCTAATGCAGGCAATCATAAAACCAACAGTGCTTTAAGTTTTAATAAAAGTGTTAGACACCCACTTTCTTTAGATGGCAATCCAGTTACTAAGCTCTTTCTCTTAAATCTCCCAGACAAGCATACCAGTAAGAGGTGAAAAAAGTTACATTGCTTCCAGATTATGGGACAGGGGCAAGAACACAGTTTCACTGAAACTCGTGGAGCACAGTTCTGTTAGGAGCAGGTGATATATTTTATCTGAGACTTCAGTGCCCTCTTGTGGCAAAACTTCAAGTGTAATTAAATGCTAGCTTAACATTCAATTGCTCAAATTACTCACTTCATTACTTTTCAGAGAAAAGAAAAAGTATGTATTTATGAAGTTGCATTTCACTATATTTTTCATCAATGATGCTTTCACTGTACAAGCCCTAAAGAAAGAAACGCATTTGCCTCTGGGATTACATCCAGGCACTGTATCTGGCAGTAACCATGGGCTTCAGAAAGCCACTGCCTTTCCTCTTTAAATATGTATCAGCTCACAAGAAAAGCAAAAAGAAATTGCTAAACATGGTATTTTCAGTGAATGTATATGCAGTGAGAAAACCTCAGTGGCACGTAAAACATCTGACCTAGGATCCAGAACAGTGGACATCGAGGAACTGAACTGCTTGAAATAAAGCAAGGAGGAAAATTTTGTACAGTGCAACTTTATGAACATATTTTGTAATAAGATGCACAAGAGTGACTAGTGAAAAAAAAAACAAACAGAAGAAGAATAAACCTCTGTTACACACTTCTTATGGTGTTAATAACACTGGGCAAGCAAGTACATCTCTGAAGAAAGGAGTCACTCAGCACTTGTTAAAGAGAAAAAACCAAGCACAGAGAAAATGGCATTCTCAGCTCAGGTGAGTTCTACATTTCATGCAGACAACACTGCATTTTTATAAGCAATAATTTTATGAATATGAAGAAAGCAACATAGCACTATTTTTTCTGTGCATCTGCTAAACAGTAAATGCATACATATGAGAAATAACATTATTTTTTACACTTGGGAGCAAATGAACCATTATGGTACTTGAGATAGAATATGAATGCGAACTCATATATTCACAGATTAGGTGGAGAGATACTATAGCTCTAGCTAAAAAAAAAAAAAACAAAGAGAAAAAACCCTGGTTTAATTGAAAAATCTTCACTCAACATATCTTCACAATAATTAAGATAATTTGCATTTGTGCAAATTTTCAATAGCAGTAAAGCAATAGTATTTAGAGCCTAACATTTCATCACTGCTCACTAGATAGAATCACAATGGAAGGTCTGAACTTCAGAACACTCTCATGGTACATAACTTTGCCATGGAAGAAATTTCTTCTTTCCCTTGCTGCTCAGCAATTTTGTAACATGAAACATTAGGTCTGACCTTCACCTGTAGTTATATCTCATCTTAAATGCAAAGGATATATTTAATAGATAACATGTTCATACATATATGTGACTCCATGTTTCTGCTGCTGAGAAGTGTACATAACATGATTTTTGTATTTCTGAAGATAGACCTATCCATTTGTACGGTGTATCAAAACAAAAATGCTTATAATTCCACTAGGTACTACTTTCTAAGAATCTGACAATCTTCATGACATTACTCCCTTCAACCCAGTAGCTGAAGTATTTTATTCACTATTTCTAAAATACTACTTTCCTTTGGAACTGTTTGCACTTTTTTTCTCCCCACTTTGGGATATATGGATCAGTTCTAAACAAACAGATACAGAACCAAACATTTTTGACAGCTAAAATGACATGAATGCACCTGCCAGCCGTAACTTCACACAGTTACTGTACAGAGAACATAGTCCTTAAGCTGCAGAACATAATGAATCCTTTATTTTCTGGAATAGAAGGGCTAGGCAGACCATCACAAAGGATGATTTAGCTAGATAAGAATACCTCATAATCTGGATATAGGCACACAGGACTGGTTCTACCTAGTGTAGCCAATACATAATAGAAATTTTTGAAGATGATATTAAAGGGAATAATGATGTTTAAAAAGTTTAACAACCTGAAAACACAAAAGGCACGTAATCTGTAGGGATGTACATTCTCATGCTCCTTATTTTCTGTCAACTTCTAATATCCTATGTGGCAATAAACCTACATGGCAGTGAGTGCATACTGTGTTTCTTCACCTCTGTCCTCTGCATCTGTCACTGACTGGTGTTGGTAAAGGACCGTTTTCTAACCATGATGGCAATCCTTACATTGGTCCACTACTTACTTTCTATTCATTTCTGTACATTTTGGCAAAGACAGAATAACTTGAAGTCTTTCCAAGTCTACAGGTCACTCACAAACAAAAAGAAAAGCTCCAAAGTGGTGCCTTACCTTTGCATTGTAAACCTTGTCTCAATAGACCCCAGAGCAATGAACCACAGTGGTCACAGAAGGTGGGCACTTTATAATTGTGAATGCTGAACTTGTGAGGCATGTTGACACTGAAACGCTGGGATCCCACTTGCTGAAAAAGGAGAGCACAGCATATTTAATTCTCATTAATTTCTTTGCAATCACTGTATGCCAAGGCCCTGTTGTTTTCAAACCACACAGAATTCAAACAAGATTAAATAGGTCTGTGCTCAGATGATGACCATTGCATTAAATATACTTCAGCTCCAAAGCTGTTCTCACTACTTTATTCAGGGAAAAGAGGGGGAAGGGCTGCTGTTGTCCAAGAGATAAAGAGTCTACTTCCTAGTACTTCTGGGAACAACAAATACACAGCTATCAGGAAAGATCTCTTAATGTGGAAAGCAAGGAAGTCCCTCCCAATTGTTTTAGGAGCAGGAGGTTGAACTACCACAGGACTAAGAAAGAGAAATATACCATAAACCTTTTCATATCACACTCTTCAGATAATGATAATGATAGATTGTTGTGTTCAGGGATTCCAAGGTATGATTACTTACTAATTAAAGGATGTCATTGATAAGTTTTATTAGTGGCCATTGCATAGCAGGAGATTTATTTTTATGTTTTTCCTTCCTTTTCCTATTACCGTTGGCTTTTCTCCAGTGATCTAGTACCCCTTTTAAACAATGAGAGCATTATATCAGCAAAGTATGTAAGTCTCCACCAGTCTGGAGCCTGGGAATATAAACCTAAGCAGTGTTTTCTATCTTCCCATGAGTACTACGCAAAACCAGCACTAGCCAAACACAGTCCTTTATCACAATCATATGCACATGACCACATTTCAGATGTAAAATACTGGCTGTGAACCCAATATTAAAGAATGCTTCCACAGGAGGGAAAATGGCAGTGAATTGCACAGGGAGAATGAGATCGGTTTGTGCCTCTCTCAAACTTCTATCAAAGTTGAAAGAATGGATTAAAACTGCTCTGTTGCATACAACTCTGATTTCATATGAATGTAGGTTTTTAATAAACAAAATTAAGAAATGTACTTCTTTTGTGTGGCCAAGGACTATGTCCCCTAATCCTATGGTGAAAGACAGTGGGCCCTT
This sequence comes from Lepidothrix coronata, assembly GCF_001604755.1. NCBI lineage: Eukaryota > Metazoa > Chordata > Aves > Passeriformes > Pipridae > Lepidothrix > Lepidothrix coronata. The sequence continues at coordinate 5,764,763 of NW_016690213.1, read as the reverse complement.
GACATTGCACAAAACGGAACAGGACAGTGAGCATTCATTTGGTTTTCTGTTGAAACACAAACGAAAAACTTCTGTATAAGATAAAGCATTCACTGTTTACAGTTGAGGGCTAAAACTATCTAAAAAACTGTAATTACACTTCCCTACCTGCCCCCTATCAACCCAGCCTCCTCAAAGCTGAGGAGTCTAAGGGAGCTGAACACTACAGCAGTCACATTGCTCTCTAGTGTATCACTGTCCACAGAAATTAACACTGATTTCCTAACCCAGCTTAAAAGGGCCATCTTAGCTGAGAGAGATCTCTAACTCAAATGAAAGGATTCCTTTGTTTTATCCTCTGATCCAAAGCTGAACGTGCTGTTGGCAGACCATGGAATCATTGAATCGTTAAGGTTGGAAAAGACCTTTAGGATCAACAAGTCCAACTGTCAACGTAGTACCGTCACTATGTTTACCATTAAACCATGTCCTCCAGTGCCACATCCACAGGTTTTCTGAAGGCTTCCAGGGATAGTGACTCCACCACTTCCCTGGGCAGTCTGTTCCAATGCTTCACAATCCTTTCCATTAGAAATTGATCTAATTTATCTAATCTAAACCTTCCCTGGTGCAACTTGAGGGAGTATTTCCTCTTGTCCTGTCATTTGTTACCTCAGAAAAGAGACTGACACTCCTTTCAGGTAGTTGCAGATGTATTAGCCTCCCTGATAGTACAGTTCTGAAGGCAACTAATTTTATTTTCAGGTGATGTCTTCATTTATTTAAATGCATGATAGCATAAAGCAAATATTGTGTTAATTCCGTTAATTAAAAAAAAGCTTGCTTGAGATGGGAAGTAATGATGCTGAAAAACCTGACAGCTACACAGTATCCTGTGTTATTACTACCATCTTATATAACATCCACAAGCCTTCTTCAATGCATGGATGGCTTTTGCTCTACATTTTGACAGCTTGGATGCAACCTTTGTCGAGGTAAGCCTTTGCAAGCAAATTCTGGGCAGTCTTTTACGCTGATGCAAAATACACAAGCATAGTGCCTGTCCTATCAGCTGTTAACGACTCAGCCACACCAAATGCAGCTAAGAAGTAAAGGATCCCAGCTTGCTTCTTTTAAATTGAAACAAGAAAACTTATATTAACTCAGAAATGGAGAATGTTAAAAATGAAAAGGAGTGGAAAGAGCTCTCTGAGACTTCAAGCATTCAGATGTTATAGAAATATAATTAATTAGAAATAAATTTATTTCTAATTAGAAATAAATTGCTGTATGATAATTCCCACGTACATGAAACTGTGATAGCAATCTGGCATTCCAAAGTAAATGCTACACCACAAGATGACCAGAAGGGCACAAAAAAGACTGTAACATTTATTGATTAAACAGAGGAGATGACACTACTTTGAAGAGACGAAAGACAGAGTTTTATCTAGAAAAATTATTTTATAAACATTTACCTCATCGTGAGTTTCCTGTTTTTTTAAGCCAGCACACTTTGTTATTATAAGTTCATGGCATCTCTTGTGGACTACACAAGTGCAAACTAGAAAAAAAAACCAAACAGATAGAAGAATGAGATTTCATGAAGATTAATTTGAAAGCAAAAGACTGATCTCAGAAGACTAGAAACACTGGGATTTGAAAGTGTGCAAGTGACTGACAGTGACTTGGTGAGACCTACGAAATCAGTTCGTTTACAAAGGCAGAAGATAATGGACTTTCAAGAGACCAAAGAATTCTAAGACAACTGAAGCATATGTGCCAAAATCTCAGTCTATAAAACTATAAATTACCTTCTGAAATATTATCCATGATTTTTCTTGATTTTTACATATTCTATTTATTTATCTGATAAAGTCCACTATCTCCACATTATATGAGACACAGTGGCAGAATTCCTGTATAAGAAGCTTCCAGAGGAAAATAGACATAAAGACAACTCATTGTAAAAGTCAAAAGAAAAGGAAAAAAAAGTCAAACATTCTTTCTGTAACATATTATCATAAGTTGATAACAGTAAAAGGTTTCAGGAGGCAAAATGCTTTGTCAATATACATCTGATTACTTAATCAATGAATAACTTTTGCAGATTTGACAGATAAGATTAACAATTACAAGGTCTATCATACTGTAGAATTCAAGGTCATTAACTAAAGTAAAAGACCTCATTGTAAAGGAATGTATTTCACTTTCTCCAGTTTTGGTCACTGCTGTAAGAAAAAAAAAAATCAGAAGTCAAGGTACCACCGCTGTGTGTTAATACAGTAATTCTTATTCTATCATGTAAAACAGTAAAAAAAAATTGCATTTATTTAGTTACAATGAGATTCCCTCAACCCTTTTGTAACTGAAAAATCATCACTAACTTGATTGTTTCTCGTCTCGTTAGATGAGAAAGAATAGTAAAATATCATCCCAAGAGGTGATTGCATAAAAAAGTAAGAGTACAAGAAATTGAGTTGAAAAATGTGAGTTGAAAATTAAGCACTTCTGTAGGCTTTGCTATAAGCTTCTCTAATGATGACCTCTATAATTATCTCATCTATTTAATTACAGTCTTTGAAAATACCTGGAATTTTTAAACAAAGAATCTTAAGCAGAATAAAGAACTCACAATTTTAAAACGCAAGACTTGGAAAATGAAGAAGCCAACATCTGCAGATATGTTCCCTTAGATGAATATGCATTAAGAGATATCTAGGATCTGATGTTCAGGATTGTTAGCTGAGCCCCTACTTACTATATGATGCCCAAGACCAATGGTTTTGAAAAATTTTACTGTGACTTGGTGTAAGCATTGTGTATTTGTCGAGACAAACTTATTCTGATCATCTTGTGTTAAATTCCTGGCATTGTAAATATGTGATGCCTGATAAAAATATCTTAGTACTTATACATTATAACATAATAAATATATTTAAACTCTCCCCCTGTTGATTTTCTCTTACCTTGACATTGGTATCCCTGTTTTCCTATTACCCCCCTGAAAGATAAAACAGTGCTTTAGAAAATGAAAAGGAAATATTTTTTAAAATGAATACATCCTTTTCCTCTCTTCACTGGACATGCACAAGTTTAAAGAATAGCTTCTCATAACCAATCATCTGATAACTGCATGCCTGGACTGCATGAGTTCAAAGTAGGAATGACATTTCAGCTGCTAAGAGGTAACAGGTAGGATGGCAGGTCGAGAAGGAAGTCAGAAGACACATTTACTTTAGTGAAACAAAGGCAAGGGTACATGGAAAGGGGACAAAATGGTAAATCGTCATCAAGCAGGTCTGTAAATAGACAGAAGATTGCATTTGTCAATATTATTGCTTGAAATCACCTTAGCTATCAAAAAGCCTAACCTCCAGACACTTTTTAGAGGAATGTAGAGTTCATGCACAATTCACATTGTTTTACATTAAGAAAGACTGATTCATTACCCATTTTTAAGAAATATTAGTTATAGATCACATAAGACGTTATGTATAAATCTGTATCTCTAGATCACTTTGGAAAACATCAAGATTTTCTGAAAAATAACTGAAAACAATGTCTCCACCACTTTTCCCTATCTGAAAATTGCACGTGCTCAAAACTAATGTAAATAATTTCTAAAAGGGAGTTCTTGATGTAAATTGTAATAATAAACACACTGTACACTGAGCACCCAAATCCCTGGATCATTAGAACTTTAATATTCCTATATTACATTAACTTCAGTAGGATGTACAGGAGCTTGGCATTACCTAGGAGGAAGATGATGTTACTTAAGCATCTAATTAAGAATTCTGTCATCTTGACAAAATGTAAAGATCTAATATTAGATATAAATCTACACTTAGGCACAGACATAATACTAGACTGGCTGTCTACACAGAATTTCTAGTGTGCACTAGATAGGGAAACATGGAACTTTGTGGCTCAGAAGAGAAAGAACACAAATACAATAAATTCTAATTCCATGTGATGGAAGTTTAACAGTCTTCTATCATCACCTGGAAAACTGATGACAGCTTAATGTCACAATGAAGAGGAAAAGAACTACTACCCTCTGCCATTTTCACTTCAGCAAAACATGAAGGTATGTTAACTCCTCAATTCAAAGCTGCAAAGAAAGCAAAGTCGCTTCATACCATATAAAATCTCTGCAGTGCGAACAGTATGTTGGTTGTCTAAGATAGGTGGCCATAAACTTGTGCCCATTAACCTGATGTACTCGGCGTCGCACAGCACCCTGGCGCTTTCGGGGGCGCATCCGTTCCCGGAACACACGTTCTTCATTGTCTTTGGGTGCTGAAACAGAGGGAAAAACAATAAGCGCCGGTTGTGTCACACACAGGTACGGGGAAGCTCAAATGCAATGCATAATTAGATATTCTCCAAAAATAAAAATAATCCTCTCTAACTAGCAGTGCAAGATAACTTTGTTAAGTAGCGAGTATTTTTTTTTTTCATTTTTAGCAACAATTAATAAAGGGTAAAGGTTTCTACTGCTTAGTAGGTGGACTTCTATTTCTTCTAAACCTTTATCTGTAAATTCACGCTAAGCTGGGAGTAAATCTACACTTTATCACTATTGAGCACACTGACAACCTCTTAACAGTAATTACACAGTTAGATTCTTCAAACAGCTCAGACTTTCATCTCATTTGATCTTCATGGAAAAAAAGGATCTCAACGTTCCCTAGTCCCTGTACACTCAGAAAGTGCTGACACAAGTGAAAGAAAGCTGAATACAAATACATACTACCAAGCAGAACAAAAAATTCTATCCAGAACTGACTATTTAGTAGAATTTGTGATTAAGATCTGAACTTCAGGCTCTAATAATCCACTTTGATACTAATACATGTCAAATGTTCCAGGGAAGGAAGTTGTTCCTCTCAACCAAGTCCTGTTCTAATTGCACATGAGATCTAATAGCAGAGGAAGTACAAAATGAAGTTGATATATCTCAGAATGAAAATATTTGGAAAAAATTCTTCAGAGTGCATTGAGTCTTTTTCCCTAAAATTTTATTCTGAAAAGTATCACTAAGCCCGTCATAGTATTCTGTATGCATTAAGCAAAAGCTGAGGATGAATTAGCAATGAAGAATACTACACAATTGTTAATGAAAGACAGATTTTACAAACATTCCCTGAGCCACTCACGTCTTGGCAAACTAGCACATCAGATTTGGAGGGGACCACATTCAGTCATCCATTGCCAACTGAATCTATGCACTCAATACTTCAGTGCATATAACTCTTTGATCTGTAGTTAACACTTGTCATTCTTTGAAATTCAGCTACCATGAATCACTACAATGGCCTAAAAATACCAACTTTGGTCTGTTGCAAGCTTTTCTGTGCACGACTGAGCTGTCCAAGCAACAGAACAGTACTTAATAATAGCACGTAGAAAATTCAAAGTCAGAGAACAACTCAATCTATAAAGGTTTCAAATTCTTTTACAATCATTGAAATAAATCCTATTTTTGAGGCTTGTAAAATTAAAAGGTATTGATCTAGGAATTTCTAGAAAATGATCTTAAATTAAGCCAATTAAGGATGGATATCCTGGGAAAATACAGAGCACAGATGAGCAAATCAAGATCAATGTCTCTCACTGCAGAGCAAGGACTAAACCCCATGACACCAGCAAATTCATTTATACACTAAAGAGCCAAAGCTCCACATGCGTCTTACAAAAACTTCACACTCAGAGTGGGTTTTCACCATAAGATTTCCCATCTGTGGGATGGCCAGAATGGCATTACTAAAGTGAGCTCTCAGTAAATAAACACTGACTCATACACAAAGCTATCCCTTTTATTTATGCTGAAGAACAATCAAAAAGCAATGGTTCTAGGTCACCCATAGATAAAGAGATAAGAAATACCAAATAGTTACAAATGATACTTATTTTTATGTTCTCAGTTATGTTTATTTTTAAATATTAAGCAAAACTCTGATGTTTAATAAATATCACAGCTCCTCAAGAGAAAGATTGTCTTCCTCAAAGAACATGCAATAAGTATCTGGAAATCCTACCAAAGACTCATATATGAACAATTTATTGACATGACAAAGCTGCTGGAAATCTTTTAAAAGCTATTATTATGGGAAATAATTCTATATTAACACAGAACTGTTCTTTTGGTTATCATTCAGATTGTAGAATTTGCTAAAGTATGCGCAGCCAGGATGTGAGAAAGTTAAAATCCAACTCTTCTGGAAAGGGTTCCTAAAAAGTTATCTGCTTATATGAAATGAACAAGATGTTCTGACAGTGCACAGTTCACTCTTGATATGATAATCAGTCTACAATACCATTTTTCTCCTTTCTTCATCTTAATTGCAATTCTTCACAGATAAAGCACCTGTAATCTCACAGAGCATGAAAAACCCTGATCTTGCGTTGGCTATATAAACACAGTATCATGACATTGGGGGGTTTTTGTTTGTTTGTTTTGTTTCTACCAACAAAGTCTTAAAACTGATTTTACTGCATTACTTTCAGTTCTATATTTAATACTTTAATGAGATTCCACTTGCACTTCTAATACTTACAGTTTAAACAAAACAACAAAAAAGTGACTTTCAGAAATGCACTGACTTGAAAACAGATATAAGTAATACATCTGAAATGATCAGATTAAATGGCAGGCTTCGATTATCAATATCACTTCCATACAAAAAGTATCTCCGTGTATGTGAAGAATGCTTTAACAGCTCAGGGAAATGTAGTTTTCTTGGTCTTGGATAATGTTGGAGGTCTATTATCCAGTTCCCCCAATGGGAATAGCAGGCAGTCAGCCTACTATTGCTCTTTCATCACTAAAGACTAGCACTTGGCCAAATCCCGTGCACCGTGTTCTGACTTAAGAGTCGAAAAGCACAGATGAACTGATGCTCAGGAGCAGTGACTGCCTCCACCTCACCTCTCACTACAGCCTGCGCAGATTCCCCTCATCAGGTGGCAGTAGTACTCCTTTAGAAGGCTTGGAGTAGTACAGAATGATAGAATCATGGAACTGTTACAATTGGAAAAGATCTCAAAGATCACAAGACCAACCATTAACCCAGCACTGCCAAGTCTACCACTAAACCATGACCCTGAGTGCCATATCTACATGTCTTTTAAATATCTCTAGGGATGCTGACTCCACCACTTCCCTAAGCAGCCTATTCTAATGCTTGACTACCCTTTTTTGTGAAGAAATTTTTCCAACCTAAACCTCCCCTGACACAACTTGATATCATTTCCTCTTGTTCTATCACTTGTTACTTGGGAGAAGAGAACAACCCCCATACCACTACAACCTCCTTTCAGGTAGTTGTAGGGAGCAGTCAGGTCTTCTCTCAGGCTTCTTTTCTCCAGGTTAAACAAGTATCTGACATTACCGTGCATGACTGATCACGGGATGAATGGACATCAGCCTTCCATCACAGCAGAGCAAGTCACAAGAGGAATTAACTCACCATGAGTTTTACATTCAGTTAGCACTAAGTTCAGCAGGCTTGTTCACCGCCACCCAAGAAAAACACATAAACAATGCTTTTCCAGAGTCCTCAAGTAAAACACTGCCATGTCTTGCACAATTTTAGACTGGATATTAGGAAAAATTCTTTACTGAAAGGGTGGTTAGGCATTGGAACAGGCTGCCCAGGAAATGGTTGAGTCACCACACCTGAATATGTTCAAAAACCACTTAAGGACACGGTTTAGTGCTGAACATGTCAGTACTGGGTTAAGAGTTGGACTTGATGATCTCAAAGGTCTTTTCCAACCTTAACAATTCTATGATTCACACTGCTGTTGTGGGCCACGGGCATAAAACCAGGCAGTAACTGTCCCAGGTGACTCAGAAGCATATGATCACATCTGTGCTGGCTCATATCCAGGGTTCTGAACCACTTATTTCTATTAGAACTAACAATAGTCTATATTTAAATTAAAATCCATTTATTCTATACCAAACAGCCACACCAGACATGCTCATTTAACTTTCTGAAGACATCTACTTAGAAAGGGAGCTACACTGCTCTCCCCAAACTTTTCTCATTGTTTACAAGCAGGAAAGCAAAGATCAGTAAATTCTACTAGAAAGCAGGGAGTACTTGGGAAAATCCCCAACACCTGTGTGATACTGCCAACTAGTGTTTTCAAGACATACTTTAGAAAATACTAGCATCCCAAACAAAACTGGCCTTTTAAATATATTTTAAAGAGAAAAAGCCTTACAGTGGTATATAGTAGATTCTAGAAAATACCATTAGGATACTGCACACTGTGCAAGGCATTTCTATTCTTAGCAGAGGAGTTAAATTAAGCGGATTTGTCATAGTCAGTCTATAAGCGACTTTCAATACAAACAATTTCTTCTCAGTATTTTTACTAAATAGTCACAGAGGGTTATCGTTTCCTCAGTAAAGGCCATTTCTTTATGTAATGAACATTCTGTTCCCTCTTTTGATTTTAAGTCCTTCTGTCCTCTACATCATTCAGTTTATCCTTTTTAAATGCATTTCTTTAATTTTAATTTTCAGTAGATGGAGTAAGAAATGATGATAATTTCCAAGTGTTCATGGAGAATGCTGTCAATGCAATACATTGAGTTTAGGCTTTATATGATGGTACTTGAGAACTGGAAAATTTAGAACTAATTTTGTCTCAAAACCATACAAATTAATGCCACTACTTCTTTTCACTGCAGCCAAGAGTAACTCTTAGTTATTTGGAAAACAGTAGTATATAATTGCTTTCATGTATTCATATGTACATACAAACATAATGCCTACAATTTCAAAGACTCAAAAGACTTGCAGGCTTAACTCCAGGCTCTAAGGAAAGCGTTATAGAAGTCAGAAGTATCTGGCACGAAAAATTGCAAAAAAATTCATAAATACTTGCAAAATGGAGCCTTAAATGAACTGTCTGGAACTACATTTAATGCTGTTCATCATGCAGTATCCATTCAGTACAAATTATAAGTCATAACTTAGAAGTTATAACTTAAAAGATAGGAAAGTGACACATAATGCTCAGCAATCCTCAAAGGAGCCAAGATAGGAAGAAAAAGACCTATACACCGAATAACAAAGGCCCAAACATGTCAGGTCTTGTTTCATATTAACATGGTTTCAGCACAGATGAGAAGGGCTCAGTGTGGAGCTCCAACTGCAACAGACAGAATTATCCTGTTTATAGCCATTTCCATGGCTGATCTTCTATGTTGAGAGTACTTACAGAATTCTGACAAGCAAAAAAATGCAAAAAACACGGCAGAAAAAGAGTGAGAGAGCTTACAGATATAGAAGGGGTTTTAAACATTTTTTATTGCCAAGGATGCTGAGTTCCGGAAAGGGACATGCTGAGCCCTTCCCTTAATCTGGAGGTGATTGGTATCAAACTGTCACAGTGTTTGGAGAAGGAAAAAAAAAAAGCTTTAGTAAAATGGCTAGTGCCCCATCAAACCTGAAGTATAGGCCATGTATGACAGTAAAACTTGCAGCAATTGGTGAAGCTGCCAGGTAACCCCATGCAACAGGACGCTGATGCCTCCATGGCACTTCTGGCACAAGGGGCTTTTCAGCCTGGGCATCTCTTAGGTGTCTTCACATTGCTGTCTTCCAGAACTCAGAAGCAGCATCTAGAAAAACCAGCTGGTTTAACAGCAATCCTTAATAATTACAACTCAGCCTTACCGAAAAATAAATGCAACAGAACAATGATTGTAATGAGTGATGTTTTATTGCTGAAGATTAAAATGACGAGCTCTTGTATCATATTTAAACCTAACCACTTTAACCAGTATGTATGTATTGAAACAGCTTTTATTTTAGAAGCCTATGATTTCTAAATGGAGGAAGGATATTGATTGAGGCAGAAGAGGTAATTTGCCTAAAGACATGTTGGAAAGTGAGACGGGGCAGGAACAATGTCCAGGACTTCTCAGGATTCAGGATGGACTGTAACCAGATCATTATGCACCAAAATTAAGTTTCAAAGGATTACTCCCAACCTCTATTTTGGGCTGCTAGTAGAAGCATATATTCTGTCCTCAAAATGTCTCCAGGCAGAAATCATTACAGGATTTTGCCTTTAAGACTTTAATCTACTTTAAAGGAAAAAAAAAAAGGCAAAAAACCCCCTACCCCATATATTTACACTTCTATCTCATTTCTTTTAAAAAAGCCTTGCTTAGTAGTAATATATGCAACAAAATACTGTCGTACCTTTGAGAGAAAAAATAGTAAGGTAAATGCAACAATATAATTTCATAAAGCTGTTACTTATGAACACAGAAGTCAAGTGGATAGTTTACCACAGTCATAGAAAGAATATGCAATTTTTCTACGCCTTTTTCTGGAAGTATTAAATTTCCAGACTACTTCTTAAACAAGGAATAAACATACACATTTTGCTTATTATATCTCGAATCTGCTTTCTTTAGGAAAGCTGACAGGAAATTTCTTGTTTAAGAGGAGAAGAATCAGATCCTTAGATAACACTATATTGTTAAAGAAAACAAAGACGATGAAAGAAATGAAAAAATGCTCACGGAATGAGTGAGTTTTAGAAGAGATATGTGTCTAGACATGTCTGTAACATGAGCTATTTACTGAATGCATTGAAGAATAAATTTTAAAATATATCAAGACCAAATACGGTGGGTGGCTTTGTAGCATGGGCTCAGGCTCAAAATTTTTTGCCTTCAAACACGTGCTTATCTTTGAATGGTTTAATTCTTCTCTAAAAAAGAGATTCTGCCTCTATATATTTAAAAATTTCCCTTCACATGCACATAGATAAAATAGATTTAGGTTGTGACAGGTACATATTTTTTTTGAAGGGCTTCTTTTACTTTCCTTTTTCTTAAAAAAGAGCTCAAACCAAAACACCAATAACACTATAATGCTATCAAATGAATATATGATTCACACTTTCTCTGTATGGCCAGTGTTCGCGAGCGAAGATTTGGGAAAGGTCATTAACCCTTCGAGCCTGCGCAGTGGATTTTTTAGGTGAGACCCAGCGTGCGCTGAACTGAGCCCACCCTTTAATCCTGAGGTTCATCTGCCGGGGCCGAGCAAGCTTGGACAGTGGCAGTGAGGTCCTCAGGACGTAGGTTTGTTTAGAGTGACCTTCTCTTAGATGGATAGTCTTGCAGGGCTCACGAGCTCCATCTGCCCGGGGGAGTTTTTTCCCTGACCGGGAATCGAACCCGGGCCGCAGAGGTAAGAGTGCTGCATCCTAACCACTAGACCACCAGAGACTCCTCACACTTTCTCTACATGCTTAATTATTATCACAAACACATTCATAATCTGCCTCAAGGCTAAAGAGACAATGGTAACTCCCAACATCTTTTCAAAGAGAAACTCTTTCACATTCAATACACTTAATAAAGGAGGATATAATGTCCAGAAGTACTGAAGTGTCCCAGAAATACTGTAGGTCCAATTGCAATTTCAGCACACCGAGAAGTCCTATTTAGTTTTCAGAAATGTCCTAATCTTGCTGTCTGGCAATAATTTGGACCAAGTGTTCAAAACCAGGAGCACAAAGCCTGGTACCTGAAGCAACCAGGGGAAGTACCACTGCTGCCCCAGCTGCTGCCCATCCACTTGGCCACAGCAGAGGCTGTGGAGAGGGAGGATTAGTTCTCATACCCGCTCAGACAAAATTTTCTTTTAAATGACTTTGTGACTTTCCTTAAGAAACGCTTCAAGATTAGCCCTCACAAGTTTCTACTCTCAATCTCCACAATGCCCACAGAATTAGTGACAACTCACCCAAGCTCAAGCTATTCGCAGGAATTACACACAGTCATCTTCAGATGATCATACAGCGTGTTTTAATAAATCTAGTACTTCGTGAACAGAATTCTGTTTTATAGGAACTGCACAACTGGTAGGGGATGGATATAAGTATGGGGTCCATTTTTTAGACTCCTGGGATCTTACACAGATGCCAGAGGTACTGACCTCATTTTGAAGGGTGCATATAGCAACTCCTATAGTTAAACAGCTGTCAGATGCACAAAGTAAGCAAATCAGAGACACATTCCGCCTACTTCCTCTCAATTTCTTTATTGTGGTATTTAACATTAATGATTTTAAGAAATATGGTATTCTAAAATAAAGAACTTGTAACTACAATTTTCACATTACATTTTATTTGACAAAAGAAGTTATATTGCTAGAAATACCACAGGGAAGTTTTTGCTATGTGACAGGTTTTCTGAAAAGCCAATTTACGATCTCAAGGTTTTTAAAATAAAATTTCAACTTCCAAAACTTTTTCCACAAGACAGACTTTAGAGCTTTTTCAGTTGAAAAAGAGATGTCACAGACAACAGGATCAAAAAAAAATCAACACTATCTAAGGTTATTTCAGTCTTTCAGTGTTATCTTTCAGGAGGAACAAACAGCCTCACTCTAAACACAATGCCCTTATGTCAATAAATCTGCAATTGAAATTAGAGAAGTGGAAATGCATTCTACATATGGTGAATACTAAAGCTATTATTCAGGAGAAAAAGATTACTCCACAAAATATAATGGATCTCTTCTTGTCCTAACTAGTAATGTAAAGTAATAATTTATAAAATGTAGAGCAGTTTTTGTGCCATAACTTGACTTGATAAACTTAAAGGCAGAAAACTAATTTAGTTTGTGTCAATAATACTTAGTTTATGTTGTTACAGTGTTAGTAATGAGCAGTTTTAGTAGCCTGGTGTTAGCACTGTTAGTGTTAAGTCCTGACAGGTTAACAAGGTGAAATATCTCAATATATTAAGTCAACTACTTACCTACAATCTTTTGAATGAAGAAATTACATATATTATATACATAAATGCATATGTAAAAAATAATGGCCAGTCTTCGCGAGCGAAGATTTGGGAAAGGTCATTAACCCTTTGAGCCTGCGCAGTGGATTTTTTAGGTGAGACACAGCGTGCGCTGAACTGAGCCCACCCTTTAATCCTGAGGTTCATCTGCCGGGGCCGAGCAAGCTTGGACAGTGGCAGTGAGGTCCCCAGGACGTAGGTTTGTTTAGAGTGACCTTCTCTTAGATGGATTGCCTTACAGGGCTGACGAGCTCCATCTGCCCGGGGGGCTGGGAATCGAACCTGGGTCGCAGCGGTGAGAGTCCTGCACCCTAACCACTAGACCACCATTAGATTATTATTATAAGATTATTGCCATTATGATTAGACCAAAAGCTCTCCTTGTGTTTTGATCTCCCTACTGTTACTGCTGCAAGTCTACAAAAACGTCTTGCAATTTGATTGCAGAGCGCTCCTTGGAGCACACCCAGCCACTTGTGATGGCAGCAGTGGTGGTTGGTATTTTAGTGACACATGGTCATACAGACTGGCCTTTGGTTGTCTTCAAGGAAAGAAGGAAAATGAGTCAAACCACCACAGTCAGGGCTGCTGTGGAAGATGAACTTTCATAGTGGTGTACACATGCATGCTTGTTTTAACAGAGCTCCAGGCTATGGAAGTATCTGCAAGGTCAGCTGACCTCTCTGCAGGGTCAACACCTGAGCTGCTGGCCTTTGTCAGTTCCCTGGAAAGGAAACAGTGTTGTGATGCTAAGAAGGAAAACAAGCATTGTAAAAACTTCAGGACAAAGCCCTTTTCCCAGAGGTAACTATTAAACCAGACAGATCCTGAATGACACTATTTTAAGCACGTGTTTGCGATAGATCAGAGAAGTTCAGCAGTCTTTTTATAATAGTAGCAAAAGCTACATAGAGCATGATGAAACAGAAACTTGTAGGGTTTCTGGTCTTTCAGAAGTTGTTTATTAAATATTTCTTGAACACTGGCTTTGTTCCTTTCTCATGGAATAACAGAAGCCTAAGTGGGATGCACCTAGGAGATTCCTGAGACCCCCTCCTGCAGTGGGGAAGGGTCTCACGTACTTCAGGCATCCTCAGCTTCCATTTTTGCTGAGGGCTCTTGAAAATCTTCAGTGAGGGAAATTCCACAAGACTCGTATCTCTTGTTTCACTACTGTGGCAAGCAGGCTGTAAAAAGCAAGTTTTTGCCAGCACAGAAACTACTGAAGTTCCTGTAGCAAAGCAACCCTTATCCTGTGTATACCATGCAAAAGAACAGGGGCTGGGGATGGCCAGAGTCACAGCAAGATGTCACAGAAAAGATGACTGCAGAAGTTTTGCATGATTCTCAGGCCACAGTAGGACAGAAGCTGCTTTGAACTACACATGTCGCTGAGGATATCCCAGTCACATGCTAGCTGCAGAAAAACTGTGATATCTGAAGGTAAAGGAGGGAATGAAAATCACTTCCTGCCTTAAGATACTAAATCTCACAGTTATTTTGTTGATTCCACTTCCAGATCCCCTCCTGATAGTAACACCTGGTTTCCATCCAAGCTTAGAAATGCATGTAACAAAGCTCACTTGCACTTAAAATTTCCATATTCAAATCTCGTCATTCCATATAACCACGTTAAAGACCTATGGCACATAATCTACACAGGTCAGAGAAGTGGGCTTTCAAAACATTGGTTTATAATGGTTATAGCCCTCACCAAGCTCAAGCTTGTGATACACATTACACAGACTCAGGTTTCAGAGTACTTCACAGTGGCAATGAAATCTTACCTATAATTGGAAAAGGCACCATTGCAGACACGAGAACTACACAAACGTCGCTAAGTTTACTTTGGAGAAGTGATTCTTTTTGCTTTTTAAAATTTTTCTTCATTTGTTTCTCAATAAAGCATCAACTATTTCCTTGTATCCTCCACAGGGCAGAGGGAGTCCACTGCAGAACTGACTGAGATTCTGAAAACCTCACACAGCACCTATGTAATAACTGAGGAAGCTAGACAAGATTGCATAGCAGCTCCTTTACCCAAAGCAGGAAGAATCCTTCCAATTAGTCTGACTAATTTTAGTATAAAGCAAAAAGCACAGAATCCTCAATACTTTGCTCAAAAGATGCTCATGAAGGTCAGAGGGAGTTCCAAGGGCAGGGATAACAAGTGATATATGAATATTTTATTTACAGACTTTTTTTCCTCATACTTTCAGGTGATGACAATACTATTCTCCAACAAATTAAAATAAAATTAAAATTTGGGATTTATTTCTCTCCCCCAACAGTATTAAAGTAGTAAGACACAAAATATCTGTACTTTTGTGTAGATAAGCCCACCGATGAGACTGTAATGGTTCTGATAAACAGATCAGGATTTGACCCAAGCAGTAGGACATAATATTAGAAATAACAAATAAGACAATCATCTTTATAGCCACCCTTTGCCAAATAGTTTCAGAGTGCCTTATATCTGGTTTTCTCACTGTAACTACAGTAGCTTTGTCTACTTGGGCAAATAATTTAAAATACTACTAAAAACTCAAAATACTAAGTGTTGGGAAAGAAATATTTCAATAGCAAAATAAGAAACTATTATTATTTCAAAATAACATAAAAGGCTTTGTTTTCTTAAGTAAGCTGATACTTAGGGCTGTCCATAGAAACAGTACCTAGCCACTGTTAAATTATTTCTTCTTCTTATGACATGATGTTTGGTAATTTTTTGAGTTAGAGAATGCAACATAGTATCTTGGTTGCCACTGCTATCTGAACTTTTCTCTGTCAGCTTTTCATTTAGTCAGGAAATCAAATCTGGAAGACTTTGGGCCAGTCTGAAGGAATGGTTGGGAATCAAAGTGTCATTGAAATGTGCCCTGAGACAGCCCCACCATGGCAACCTGAGGCCCTGGGTCTGCACCAAGGAAACCTCGAGAGCCACCTCACGGACGGCAGTCAGGCAGCTTGACAGAAAGATCAAACTTTCTAATACAATCTCAAGCAGTTTTGAATGTGTTTCTCCTTTTATTTTGCCACTTTCATCTTTTATAAATGAGTTCTGCAAGCTAAAAACTCTTGATATACCTTTGCTCTGCAGAGGAGCCTGCATGGCATCAAACAGGTAAAAGGGTCCTCATTTGAACTGCACAGATAATTCTTTTCCTTTTTGGATAGAGGGTGTAGGAATCTATAGGTAATCAACCTTTAGATTTCATGTCTCACAACTCGACTCTTGAACTGAATAAAACAAGTGAAAGACATTAGTGTTATGCATCACCTTAGAAAGGACTGTTCTCCAATGCAGCTGTCACCAATAAATGACATCTGCACAATTTTTCCATTTTTGGTCCAATATACAACCCAAAACATATTTTCATCAGTGTTCCAATATGTCATTGCACTTTCTAGTTTTTTACTTTTTACTAAGGACAATATTATGATAATCCTGTCACCCTCTACCAACAGCCTCATCTTGCCCATTTCGTAAGTGGGCAGTTCTTGCAATCATTTGTAAGAGACCAAAATCACAAACAAAAGAACTCATTCCCTCCTTCCACTTGTCTTTCTTGCAAACGTGGAGGAATTTTCCTTATTCTGATACCCCCCCATGCACACAACAAAAGCTTTATTAAGAACATCTCTGACTCACAAGCAGTGCTATTAAAGCAGCTTTCACAGCTATATATTTCGACATAAAATATATTACTACAAATTTCCATGCAGAGAACAGTAATAGATATATTATGTAAATCCCAAAGTTCTTAATATGATTTATTATCAGCATACTACTTTCAGACCTCAGTTTATCAAAGCATTTCTGGATACAACTGTATGAAAGAGCATATTCACTCTGCCATGGATTTCAATGGAAATCTTCCAATATTTAAAGAACTATTTACCTGCCCTGCTAGATATTAATTCTACACATCTAATGCATGGTAAAAATGGAAACATGCTAAACTGGATGTTCTTCCTCCTTACCAGGCTTATGGGCACAGCATCAGAAGGTAATTGCAGATGACGATTTACATGTTGTCAGTAGAGCCTGAATGTGTTATATAGGTTTTTACTGAGGGGGTGATTGACACATCTTCACAACAGATGCTGTGTTAGACCTTCTATTGTTTTCTGCAGATACGTGATAGTTAAAAGTTAATTTAAACTAAGTTTATGTAGAAGAACAGGTACAGAAACTCTGCTTTTAATAGTTTTTCTCTTTCCACGAATCACTTTTGCTACTTCTTATAATGGAAGGCAGTTCAGTATTAACAAATGCCCACAGCACTCACTGAAGGTTGACTTTCAAAATATATGTGAAGACTCTATATAAGAATTAATCAATGTGTGCGTGACAAAACCTGTTTTTAATATTACTTTAAACTGTAAGTCTTTCAAGAAAAATATTTGTTAAACTCTGGATTGTGCATCTGTATATTATTGTATCTGAAAGAGAAAATAGAACTAAGAAAAAAGCACTGATTTTTTTTTTCTTTTCTTCTTCAGAACAAAGATCAAATAAAATGCTACTCTGAGATCCAAACAACTTTGTCCCTAGTCCAGAAACTAAATCAGACAATGAAAACACAGACAAAACAATTCTTGGAATACTTTGCAGATTTAATTTTTCTCTTATTATTCCAGTGTTCTACCTGTTTTGCATTCAGCATTGACCCTGTCTGCACACCAGCGGTACTGCCTTTGCATATTCTAAGACATCAGGTAAGTTCTCCTGACACTGACAGCACAAAACTCATCTGGAAACCTGTGCACAGCACAAGGGGGATGGGGTCCAAGCAAAATCTGTGGAAAGCCAAGAGAATGACAAGGAGACTGCCTGCAGCACAAAGGACGACTATTTGTACAACTTAATGCTCTAAATGTATAGTCACATGAGGACAAGTTCTATCTTTGGTTACAGCCCTACAGTTATGCCAGAGAACAGAGACACATTTATAAAATCCAGCAGAATTTGGCTCAGTTTACTTACAGTAGAGATAAGAAAAAGAAATCTTGATTGCCTATGCCCAAACTGTAAGGATACAAAATGTTCTAGCAATTGTAAAAAAACTAACCTCTGAAACTTCATTCCATTTATTGTTTTGTTTATTAACAAGTCAAGAGATAACAGACACTTTAGGACAACTGTCCTCAAAAAATTCAGGTCACAGAGCATTATTTCAAAACCTTTCTGTCCTCTTTGCTTTGCCAAGCACCTCTGCTCATATTCTTACACTACATAATTCATTTTAACTTAGCCTTATCAGGTTGCTGAATAAGAATGTGAAAGTCAGCTGGCTGTAAGTTGAAAAAATGTATTCAGTGCCTTCTTATTGCTGCTGTCACTGATTTAGCTGTTCCCATGGTAAACTTAAATACCACCACAGGAAGCTGTATCATCTATCAATTCACAAGTTGGGAAGTGTGGTGTATGGAGATTTCATTTAACAGATCCCAGAACTGTCTGGTTGAAGGATGTGGCAGTTGAAAGCTGGAGGCTGGATTTCTTTCCTTTCCTTTTTTTTTTTTTCTTAAAAAAAAAGAACAAACCTTGTATAATCTCAAGAAAAAGACATATGGCAGCACTTCCAAGTTGGTTTCAAAGAGATTTTGATTTCCCACTCACTTTCTCTGAGTGTGAATTACCTAAGAAGCTGTCAGAAATTCCTCGAAAAAATCCTTTTAACACTGGTTGTCTTTAGAAAAAGAACTTCTAGAGAGAAGCTCCTTTAAAACAAAAACAAAACCACAAATGATTTTGACTGCTCTATAGCTGGAGCCTCTGACTTGAAAATCAGAGCAGTCATGAATTGGTTGTTTACAATCGTTTCAATTAAGAAAAAAAATGTGCTTCCTTGTTAATAAGGAGACAAAAACACCCTAAGAAAGAGATTATCTCACACACTAAAAAGAGTTTTTTACCATCAGAAATTGCAAGGGTGAGAGCTAATGTCTCCTACAAAACCTCTTCCTCTAGTAAATATCTATTGAAGATCAAAAATATATTCTTACATGTTGAAAAGATTTCTCTAAATGTCTTTTTTTTTTAATAAAACATTATTTTGCCATTAGCATACAGTAATCAAATACAAATATTGAATGCATTTTAAGAACTACAAATAAAGATGGGAAAAGCCAATTTTTAAAAGCTAATTTAAACTAAATAAAACCACATTTATAGTTTGCCCTTTTCTTTATTCTACTCCTGAAAAACTACAACCAAAGGATTTTAACAAAGAGAAAAAAAAAATATAAAGATTGTTTTTAAGAAGTAGAAAAGAAAGGCAAGGAAGTGGAAACACAGCATTTCAAGATTTGAGTACTCCAAAAATCTCTTAAAATAAAAGAGTCTTGGCTATGAGTCCTCAAGATTTTATGACGCTCCCAGTAACACCCCATCCAACACATGAAACTAAACCTTACTTTTCCGTGTAGTTGCAACACCCCCTGAATTTGAAAATCTGATATCATACAGTCAATCCAAACCAGTCAACTGCGAACTGATTTTGTGATCCTATGGGTCCTTTTGGGACCACTATGACAAATTTCTGTTGAAAAGCACACATTTTATAAGAAACAGCGAAACTGTCTGAAACTCAGCTGCATTCAATGTGTCTGAAATCCTACATCCAAACGCAGAGGTATTGAGAATAGCTGCCTATATTTAGGAACTTGGACCACCACGTCTGCATTGCAGAATCAGTTTGCTTATTCTTGTACATGCAAGAATAACATCTTAGTACACACAATACCCCTTGTTTCATGGTGGGGAAAAAGTCATAGAAATGGGCCAAGAAAATTAGATGCCACTAAGTGATTTTCAGTCAGCCCACACAGAACATTAGGGGGAAGAAAGCAAGCATTAGCACTATTATTAGCAGCATCTAAACTTATTTAAAATAATTATTCCCGTATCTATTCCAGAAAGCAATACAAATTACACTTGTCCCTTAGATGGAAAGACAGATAAAAAAATCATAAATACGATCCTCCCTCTGCAATGTATTTATCTTTACCAGAAGCAAGAAAAACAGGATAGAAAGTATTCCTGGAAACCAAGGGCAAAAATAAATCCTAGTTTAAGAGAGGCCAGTTGAAACATTATGATTATTGTGCCAGAGCTGTGGGTTTGATGAAAATGGATTGTAAATTATTTAGAAAGATGTAGAAAGTTGCATCCCAAATTAAAAGTAGTCAGATCTCAGTTTGACTTTGGGTACACAGAGATCAGCAGATCATTGCTGGCTGCCATCAGCAATGGAAGAGTTGTGCAGCTGTACCACTGCACCAGAAGTACATTTTGAATCATCATCATCAAAATAAACTGACCTGGGCATTTACAAGTTTTTAAACTAATGGGGCATTCATGAGATGCAAGGAGCACTTGGGTTCTGACCAGTGATTCGTATCACATTTTCCCCTTCCTTTCATTCTCACAGATGTGTAACTTCATGCTGACATTTCAGAATATCGCCTGTCTGATCAAACATGCAACACGAGGGTGAATTCCTACTAATAGCTACCGAAATACTACTCGTAAGTTACCCTTTTTCACATGATGTTATGCCACTGGTGCCAAGACAGAAACTCCTTCAGCCTACCACTCATTTTTTTAAGGGGCATTTACTCTAAAACAGCATTTACTCTAAAACAGACACAAATTGGGTACATGCTAAAATATAACAGTCTTGGTCAGGGACCAACTCTGACAAACCGCCAGGGGTTTGGAATATTGCTGTAAACTCACACAAAAAGAATCTGTCTCTGCACATATAAAATAAAGAAAGAAATGGTTCTCAGAAGAACAGTTCTTTGGAACAGGTTTTTAAGGTGCTTTATAGCTTACGCATAACAAACCTAAAGCAAAAATCTCTCAATAAGCATGATACTTCTTTAAGAAATTAAAACAAATTTTCTTCCTATGTAAAATGAAATAACAGGTTATATTGGACTAGGCTAATAATGACTCGTTTGTTGTTTATCTGTTTAAATGTAATGGTGTTATTTCTTTCCAGTCTAACTCCTGAGAAATGGGCTTTCTCCTACAACCATTTTTTTCTTCGAACACTATCAAACACCAGTTCTTCCTTTTCCTCCATCCCTGGGTCTCAGAGGAACAACAGCTGGAATTAGCATGGCTGGTTTTGTCTGCTCTGTGACACCTTTCAAGGAATTTTGTATTCATCACCCATACACTGATCACACCGACTATCCTGGCTCAAACCTTGGGAATACAGCGTGGCAATGAAATGAATCTGTGATAGGTCAACTTATGAAAAAGCTACATAAATTAAATAAAATGTTTTATACTAGAATATTATTTTTTAATTTCAGAATAACATACAAATACTAAGGAAGAATAAGACAAGTTCTCTTAAACCCACATGGAAAAGCCAACTGACTCATCCAGAATTTATCCCATGCATGTATTATTATTCATACATAACAAATACACGAAGGAAACATTTAGAGTATACAGCCTTGCCCTCACATGCTACTTGCTTTCATAACCATCCTACCTTGTTTAGTACAACAGCAGTGAGTATGTGTGAATATCAGTATTAGACACAATATCTCTGAAACTGCGTATTTTTATGGCTACATTTCAAAGAGCTTTACCCAAGAGCCATAGAGCCAGTGAATGACATGACCAAGGTCACTCAGAAAACCTGTGGCAGATGACTTGTGCATGATGTCTTTACAGTCTTCATCCAGGATTTTATTCCTGTAATTTCAAAGCACCTAGAGACTGTTACAGTGCTTATGACTTGTATCAAATAATTGATTCATTGAATCCTCCTGCTTGCTCACTAAATAAGGTCTTTTTAGTTTTCTGTGATGTTTTTTCCCTGTACCATGAAAAAATACAAATGGCATTAGCTGATGCTTAGTAGCTTTAAGTTTGTATCTCTGTTTCTGGACTATATTTTAATTCTGTTCCACGTCACAACTATTTTTTACAGATTCCACAACCTCCACATTGGGAAGAAACTGGTTATCAAAAATCTGTTGCAGATAAAAGCCAATTGAAGCTTTAGAAACTTTTGTGACACCTAAAGAAGAGCTAACACTACTAAATGTTTTTATCTATAGTATATTTAGATATACATATCTCTGCCTCTCTCTATATATGTGTATATATGCAGCATAGCTGTGTTTTTCAAAGGGAAACTAGTATTAACTAGTATCACGTTATTAGCTAAATAAAAAGTCAATGGGATCCACACACATCACGTTGTTTTGTTCTTATTATACATGTAGTAGATCTACTACAAAATTAGGCATCTTAACATTTTGCAGTCACCACTTCTCTGGTTACCTAACTTAATTCTGTATTCTCTTTGCCTGTCGTCTGTAATTCCAGCTGACTGCTCATGACAGTCAGCTGTCCTTTGTGCAAAAGTGCAAAATGAAAATTTATAAGACCCCTGTCTTAATATAATCAGAAAACATAAAACATTTTTTTTTCCTATAAAATGTTATAGGAAAAAGTGATTCGAAGATCACCATCAACCCAAAACATAATTAAATGTCAAATGAAAATTACTCTTCGTTTTCACGAACCACAGGGTAACTCAGGCTGGAAGGTATCTCTGGAGGTCTCTGATCTAAACCCTGCCCCAAGAAGCTCCAGTTCAAGCTGGCTGCTCTGGGCCTTGTCCAGTCAAAATCTAAGTGCAGCCACGGTTCACGGCTGTTCTTCAACAATTATTCTCCAAACAGCCTCTGTCAGCTTACTTGATTTTAACCACACAGACTATCAATGAGAAAGCAGGACTAAATTCCCAAAAATCTGACCCAAATTAGACCACTTGATCCAACAATCAGACTACAATATTTCCTCCCCAGTTTATCATGTGACCCGCAGTACAAATATTCATGTGCATGATAAAGTCTCTTAGGTAGCACCTTCATTTTATATCTTGGAAAGGTCCCTTAGAAAAATACAAATAAAATAAGTAGTGGATATTACATAATAAAATGCTTAACACAGAAAAGGAGTTAATGTGGTAAACAGAAGAAAACTTACTGCTGCTTGAAGCTAGGATTGAAACCTAAAATATTTTGATATCACTTAACTTGAGATTGACCCTTATGACCTCCTAATTAACTCTTTTCTTACTATGTCAGCGTCCTAAAAATTGTCTCTATTCAATAAAATGTTATAAAATGTCTTTTAAGGAGTACATTACTACAGAGTCTAAATAAAAATTAGAAATCTATTTATAAAAACCTATTTATAAAAGTTACGATTTCACTAACACTGACTTGGCCATGACAGCCCCCTTCTCTCTTTTTTTCCTTTTTCCTTATCTAGGGCTAAGAAAATAGTGTATATCAAAGCTAGTAAGATTTTTAGATATAATTTACAATGTAGTAGGCAGGCAGGCAGATATATCAGTCAACTTTTTAAATTTAGTGATTATGGTTTACTGTGAAAGGAGGTATTTTTCATGAGAGGAGTTCAGGATTTTCTCATTTATTTTTGGTTTTTACATCTTTCTAACAGATCATGATTCATTCTTCCTTGAAGACTAGTGCACATGAATATTTTTAAGCACAGTATTTGCATAGTTTAAAATTCATTTGCAGCAGTAAGACTAGATCATTAATGAAGGCTCAGCACTTCTGCCCATGTATTACGCACAAGGAGGTGTGGAGCCCTACAGCTCAAGCTGGACTCCAGTTCTGCAGAAACCAAGCTGCAAAGCAGCACACAGTTATGAGGAATGTTCCTGAATGGAGTCTTCAGCACAGGAATGTGGATGCTTGATGCACTACAGTAAGATTTTAGAAAGATAGGCTAAATATTTATATTTAACGTACATATCATGTGGCATGTTTTTATGGGCGCGTGCAGGTACGTACACAGTCAAATCTGATGTCAGAAGAGATGTACACAGTTCTGCTGTATTCTCTTTGTGAAATTTATAATCACATCTGAGGAATTTGGAGAATGGAAGAAGAAAGTATATTTACCAGAACAGAGTCTCTCTCTTATAAACTTTACTAATGTAAATTCTATCCTGCTAGTGCAATACAACTTTCATTACCACTTTTTACCTACTGTGTTAAACACAGGCATAACTTTTGGGCCTCTTGAACAAAACTATAACCAAATATCCTAAGTGGTACCAACATGTAGGAGTGTTTTGTTTTCCCTCTCGCAGAAAGTCTGTTCCTCTTAGGGCTTGAGGTTTTTCAAGACTACTTCAGTTTAGTGATGGTCCACAAACTAGTGCTCTGCTTCCAATTGTTGCTGAATTACTAAGAATTGGAAGTATCATTTAGAAATTTTAAGAAAGGAACTTCTGAGAAAGGGAATTCCTAGGAAATACAGCCTCTCTAAATACTAAAACAATATGTTAATGTTTAAAATCATAAAACATAAATTAAAGTCAATTATTAAAGGCTACAGGAGCTATAAAAATCCTGGGCAGAAGATTAATAATCAAGGCAAACAAACCTTTGAACATAGCGGTTCAAACATCCTAACATTCCAGGCTCCAAGCTGAACAAACCTTTCAGTCATGTGTAAAAACCAAAAATATCCCACAAATTATAAGATCCCTGAAGACTTTAATTTATGATTCAACATATAATTAGAAATTTTAGGACCTACCTTGGCCTTATGACAGTAAGCAGCAACCATGACATATTTATCATACCCATAAGTTGCACAGTATGTTGTTTTTTAACTCATGCTACTTGTTCTAAGTAGCTCAAAAATTTTATCCTCAGACACTCATATAAATTAACGTGTGATCAGTATGGAAAGCTAATAAGATTGTTTTTCCAGAAAAACCACTCAAGATAAAGCTAACTTTCAATTATCTAAGTGTCAACTACCATATTTTTAAAAATTATTTATTAAGCACAAGAAGATTTCAGTTATTTGGGTTTTTTTCACCTAGTCATAAATAAGCTGCCAAATGTCTTCAAAGAATGCTACAATTTACATGGAGAGACCTCTTGAAAAAAATCAGAGAACAATTATATTTAAAGATATTAAATAAATTAAAAATTAATAATATGTCACTACAAGCTGTTATTAGTCTTGTGTTTTCACTTGTTTTAATGGGTTCCCTTTGCAGAGTAAACTGAATGTGGAGTTTGCTTCTCAAACAGGAACTCCTGAATGAAAAAATACATTACCCTCCTTAAAAAGCTTACACTACAAAGCATTTACGAGCCTATTATTTGTTTCAGGTGAATGCACTACCTTTTCTGTCCAGCAGAACTCAAAGATTCTTTGAAGACTTGCTTTTGAACAGCTTTGTGACCTAGTTTAAAGAAAATGTAAAAGGATTATATTTTTGGCTCTTTAAACCAAGGGTTTTTTGCATTTACAAACTTTGCTGAATCGTTTTGGCTGTGGTGCCTGTCCTTATCTGCCCAAGCAATACTCAGCAGTATGGAATTTGCTGCCAGTGTACACTAAAAGTGCTAGTACTTTGCAAAAACCATTATTTCTCTAGCAAAGCATCTTCCATTGTATTTTACAATACAGTTTTAAAACCTTTCGATACATACACACAAAGTCCATCTGCACAGTAGAAATGTACTCAAATGCATCCAAGAAAATCTTCAGAGGGGTGCGTGGGTATATCAAAATATGTCCTAAAAACACCCTATGACTGAACTCTGTTGATTAATACATGAATATAAGACGTAGCGCTTCAAGCACAAAGGAATGAGCACTGAGAATCAACTGCTACGGCTGTTTGTCTAAGAAGGTTGACTTACTGAAGGTTTCAAAATCTGCAAAATCAATTAAAAGAATCAGGTTTTATTACGGAACATATTCTAACTACATTAACAGTAGAAGGGAGAAGACTGTGTCTCAGAGTTACCACTCAGTAGAGTTAATAAAAAAAGAGCTAAGTGATTTAATTGCACCTTTCCAATCTGCCTGCTCACATATACCCCATACTTCAACATTCAAACTTAGTTTCATCCCTTCTACTAAAAATATCTTTTATTACAGAGGAGTAAAAGGAAAAAGCTTATTCAGAACAAAAATTATAATTTCAGACAATGCATGGTGTGAAATGACATGTACCTTCCTATGTTAATGAGTATTTCAGTAGCAGCATGGCTTACGTAATAATCACGGGGTTTATGGCAGCTGGTTATTTTGACAAGAAATCTGAAGGAGCTGTATGAAAATAGCATGGAAAGAAGAAAAGAAAAGCAATAGGTCTGAAAAGTAGATACCCCTTTACAAAGCATGCCAAGTCTGCTCTTTGCTGCTTTTCTTGGTTTTCATATTGAAGGTTCAATTTTGAATCCTATGAAAGATAAAAAAGGAATTTGCAGCAAAAAGTCTTAGGGAATCCATCTGCAAATATGTTTCTGCAAGCCCCTCTGCACTGAAATGGGAATTGTTAAATAGGGAGTGGACACACTTCTATTTTTTAAGCAAAGACTAACTTTTTAATAAATTGTAGCGAATGGGGGGAAAGACAAAAAAGGTTTAATCAGTACAGTTCAACTGTGGTGTTGGAAACTCTTCACTTTTGATTACAAAATTTATGGACTAATACTGTTCTCAAATATCAAAGAAAGATCTCAATTACTTCTTTTCAACGGAAGAAAAGACTGAAGCAAGAATATGTAATTTACAGTAAATTCCAGGAAATGAAATTACACAATTTTACTGAATGAAATATTTTCTTCTAAACATATATTCCAAAGTGTAATATTAACAAAGAGCACAGCTTAAGTTAACAGTCTGACCATCAAACCCAAAACAATTGTGATAGTTTATAGTTCACTTTTTTGTAAGCCACAGTAGTGCATCTTTCTTAAAACGGTTGGTGATTCTGAACAACATAACCACATGGTGGCAGAAGAACCAATATCTTGCTCAGAAACTGTATTGCTCCAGGAAAACTATGCAACCTGACGGGTTTGCACAGTAAATCATTTGCCCCTAATAACAATGACGAAAAACAGATTGGTTCAGGGTATCTCAGCCTTCAGGGCTGATAAAGGTACATGTCCTCCCAGAGCATTGTAGCTGCTGCAAATTTAATTGTTGCTTTATAGATTGAAAGCTTGTACAACTGGAAATTTCAATTTAAAACAAGATCAGATTATTCTATATCTAACTGTTAATAAAGTGTCAGGGAAAACACTTTAATGACACATTCAGCTTAAAAATTTGGAAGAACTCCATTTGAAAATACTTTGGAAATAGCAGCATTTACTGAAAATTTTATATACCCATCCATCATCCTAAGATGTCCTTTTTATGATTTTCATAACAGATAACCAGTTAGTTTATTAAATTAGTAAACAGGGGCTTCAACCACTCAGTCTTTTTTTTTACTTTTCCCTATTTCATACTACAGTGACACCCAGCCAGAACTGAATGTATTTTCCCGCGTACAAGTCAGGAAGAGCTTGTGCTCCTCAGCATCACCAGCCAGGGCAGAGCAGGGGTTGGAAGGAGACACGGTCAGACCCTGCTCAGCCCCAGCCTGCAGGAGCAGTCCCTGCTTGGCTGCTCAAGCACAGCTCAGCATCACACCCGCTGACACCTGCACCTGCACAGCAAAGGAAGCTATTCCCTCTCCTTGACTTGTGCACATTTCTGCCACAACAGCTGAGAAACAATTAACCTGCTAACCCAAAAGGATGGCTCCTGAATGGGTCTGAAAGCTTTATCAGCTTACTGAGCTCAAGTGAAACCAGGCAGAAAATGTAGTGAAGCAAAGCTCCAGAGAATATCTTTTGCAAAATATCTAAAATTCATATATATATATATAATTAATTAAAACAAAGTATCGTATTTTGCAACTAAAACCAAGGATCCAACTAAACAGATCTTACAGCTTTATACAGCTTGCTAAATGTAGCTCCTACTATTTCTAACTTTAAATAATTACACATAATAATTTTACCTTTCAACAAAGATTTCTTTTCTGCTCCTCAGTTTCCTGACAAAAACCAAAATGCCCTCAGCTAGACTGCAGCAAAATAAAAGAATGAATGATGATAGACGCAGATCCCACGATGCATTATGTTGATGATGATTTGTCATATTCATAGATACTAGAAAAATGATAATCCTTGGAAGTTTTTTCAGTTTGATCCAGTGTGTGTGTATAAGAGGAAAAAAAGACAGCATGAGGCTCCCCTCTTACAGCAAATGAAAAGTATGTTTACACTGGCATTTTATCTCAAAATAAGTGTGCCTTTTGGAAGCAAGACTCCTGATCACCCCTACCATGCTTCGCTCCACACGACCAAGTGCTCTCAGATGGCAGGAACTGGACTCTTTTTCAGCAGAACTAAGGCAGACAAGAGCTTGTCCGGAATAAAACCCTCAAGACACACTTAGTGTGGACACTGGATCCTCCAGCACTGAGGATTTGCCTTACAATTGCAACCCCATGCTGGATGGTGCTGGATGGTGTGCTAATGCAGATGCACCAGATTTTGGCATGCCTTTCGAGATTCAGAAATACAAGCAGTATTGCTGCTAACCAAAACTATTTTAATGCTTTCTCTTACCTACGTATTATAATGTGTCTTTCACGGTACATCTCATTATTTGTAGTACATTAAAGTACAAGTGTATTAAAAACAGACATAAAACTTGTGCAAAATATTACTAAATGCTTTTTAAAGTAATACCAGATTTAGCTATTGGAATACCCATGCCAGGATAGTGATTTCATCAAGTTTAGTGAAAAAAGTAAGCATAAACACACGTGAAAGATCACTAAAAATAATTTGGGTAATATAATTTTCTTTTCTTTCCCCAAATCCCAACTACTACACAATGCTCAGAAGCAAAAAACTACAATGGGGATCTGTTACAAATACTTTTGGAGAGGATATTTGCATCATCAGTGTCTGAGTGACAAAATGTTCA
The DNA here is from genome assembly GCF_001604755.1 of Lepidothrix coronata. NCBI lineage: Eukaryota > Metazoa > Chordata > Aves > Passeriformes > Pipridae > Lepidothrix > Lepidothrix coronata. The sequence goes on along the minus strand of NW_016690213.1, from coordinate 5,736,045 downwards.
TACTGGCAAATGGCACCTAAGCTAGGCTCTGAGACATGCAGTTAAACAGAATGTTAATGTTTTTCTTCCCGTAATTTTCTTTCAAGAAAAATAAAATTTGAAAAAAGAATATGCAACATTTAAAACATAAAGTCAACATAACTCAACTAAAAGGAAAACACTTAGATTAAACAGATTCTAGTCATAGTAGAACATTCATTACCAACTTCCCACTGTACAGGATTAATTTCTGATTCATTGATGTCACTTATAAGAAGGAAAAAAGTTTGAATTTATAGAAGTTGTTGGTTTTTTTTTTTAAAAAATTGATTTTTGTTGCATTTTCAACAAAAGGCTAGATTATAACTACCCTTATGGAAAATGTCTCCCCTTACCAGATTATACAAAGAAACGTAATACTGCAGTTTCTCTTTAGTTTTATTAACTCATTGCTATTTGCTTATACACCTACACTGCATCCAGGACTGAGGTGGCATTGCACCCAACCACACATGTGCATTCATAATTTAGCCTGGAAAAGACCTTGCAAGGTCACCTGGCTGGGAGCCCATTCAAAGCAGGGCTAACCTCAAAGTCGGTCAGAGCTCATAGCACTCATCTGGGTAGGCTCTCTCTGTTTCTCATTTGCAGCCTTATGAAATACATCTGAATAATTCACAAGATCTCAGATTTCTCTAGCCACAGTACTAGAAAAACAATAGTACATAATTTGTAACTTGTGAAATATTTAACTAATCCCTATATGTCCCTTCGAAACCTTGAAAAAAATACAAAAGCATAAAGTACATGAACAGAGGAAAACATAAACCTTTAATTTGAAAAAGGTAGTTGAAGAAGCATTTAGATATTCAGATGTATTCTCTAACTGAAAATGTTGGGAAAAAGAGAAGTTATCTTAGATCCAAATTCCATGAAAGCACATGACTAGAAAGCTGAATGCTGAACAGCAGCAGTCCAAGCAACGCTAGTACTGGTCACAGAGAGCTGTTTCCTATTCAAATTAATAGAAAGAAAAATCACTGAGATTCTTGTTGCAAAGTCATTTCAGACTGTTATAAATCCATGCTGTCAGTAGAAGAAATTATCCTCTCCCTTGTTAACTCTTCTGGAGCATCACCTTTATCTCTTGGTGCTGCTCTGTGACAGGTTCTGTCAGGGCAACAACATGCTGAAAAGTGCAAGAAGGTCAAAGGAGTGCACAAACTTATGCCAGCTTACAGTGCACATTTAAACAGTCTCATTTTCATTTCCCAGAACAATTCAATATTAGACTGTGCTATTTTTTTTAAATTTCTGCCTTCAAACAGAAAGCATACGGCTGTACGTCGTCAAGATTCTACAGAAGACATTGCCAATATGCCTTTATAAAAAGACATACTAGGCTGAACACCAAGAAAATTAATATCATATTAATATTCATTATAGTATTAATTAGAGATGCAATTACAGGTACATCAATTTTACATAATGAAATGCTCTTACATTTGCATAGCATCTTTCATATTGGACTATCACTGGCCAATTTAACATCTGTAACTCTGATGCCCCACTGCTTCCTTTTCCTCCAGCAAAGCCCCGGAAAAGCAAGATCCCCATTGAGAGTAAAAGGTTGTGATGTTTAAGGTAATGGTTAGGGTGGCCCTTGCTGAAAAGCAGCATTTCCCAGCTGTGCTTTTTCTACCCTGGAGAGAGAGGGGGAATGCTGCTTTTTCAGATCAGCTTTATGTATTTCTGCTCTCATTCACCCTTCCTACAGCACAAAACCCCTCGCTTGTCACCCTCAGGATGGCAAAACATATTTTTGCACGTGCTCCAGAGAAGATCTGAGCTAAACTCAGAGCTAAATTTTATGAAGCCCTATCTGCCAGCACTTGGTTCTGAAGTCAAGAAAAACCGATGTTGCCCTCGAGGCATCCAACAATAGCTGAAGCACTGCAACCTAAATCCTAAACAAAACCAGGACCCTGCTATACATTATTTATATCTGGTAAGATCTGGTTGGACTAGTATCAGAGGACAGATTTTAAACGTACTTATACAAGTAAAAGAAAAGCAGTCTCAAACAAGAAACTTCATATAATAGTCTGCATTATGAAACAGACCCTTCCTAGTCTCAGTGCCCAGGCTGTTAAATTGCTGTTTAATAGCAATATGGGAGAACTGCTTCAACCTGCTTTTGATACCAACCAGTTGAGGGAGATGATTGTCCCGCTCTGCTCTGCACTGGTGCAGCCTCACCTTGAATATTGTGTGCAGTTTTGGTCACTACAATATAGGAAAGATATCCAGATATTAGAGAGTCTTCAAAGGAGGGCAACAAAGATGATGAAGGGCCTTGAGAGGAAACTGTGCGAGGAGTGGCTGAGGTCACTTGGTCTGTTCAGCCTGGAGAAGAGGAGACTGAGGGGAGACCTCATTGCAGTCTACAACTTCCTCGTGAGGGGAAGAGGAAGGGCAGGCATTTCTCTCTTCTCTGTGATGATCAGTGATAGGACTTGAGGGAATGGCCTCAAATTGCGTTAGGGGACGTTTAGGTTGAATATTAGGAAAAGGTTCGTCCTCCAGATGGTGGTTGGGCACTGGAACAGGCTCCCCAGGGAAGTGGTCGCAGCACCAAGCCTGCCAGAGTTCAGCAAGCATTTGGATGATACACTCAGGCACATGGTGTGACTCTTGGGGATGGTCCTAGGCAGGGTCAGGAGTTGGACTCGATGATCCTGGTGGGTTCCTTCCAACTCAACATATTCTATGACTCTAAAAGCCACAACTGTAGCCTTCCTGTGGCAGGTAATTTCTGAGACACATCGATGAAGTTAAGAGACAATATATCCTATAAACTTGAATCAATTACTTCTGGCAAACAAAGAAATGACAGTAATGAAAAATAATATTTTTCCAATTTACTTTCTTATTGCATTCTGACTCTTAGGGACAGATCCATATCTTGGCATGAATTTGGAAAAAATGATGCAAAGCAGCAGTTCACAGAAATCCTTTATTATTTCAGTGGATGCAAACAACTCCAGACAAAAGGAAAGTTGGATTTGTTGTGCATTGTGAGTGAACAATGCTTGCTTAAACGGACAGAAAGTAGGAAAAATGCTACAGTTTGATGAATGATATCTACCTATAAACCACACTGGTAACTGGCATTCAGGAGCTTAAGCCTCCTTATCAGAGTGTTAGAAACAACTTTTCCACCCTGTATTAGGGAACTAGCACAGCTTACTGGTTTGGGCCAGCTCCTTCTGTTTTCCATCTTCCAACCCCTTTTAAAATTCCCACCCCCCTGCTGAATCACATTCCACACGTCTATCCCAAGACACCTGCCAAAAACAGAGGACAGAGTGCCAACACACTGAAAGCTTAAAAGCTAGCAGAGCACAGCAGTTTTATCTACAAATAGGGCTTCTGCCTCTCAGAACATTAATGTCTGGATTCCTCCCTCCCCTTTTGAGCCACTGAGCAGTGATGGCTCTTTTTGTTCCTTCATTCACTCCAATTTGATGTATTTTTTCACACCACTTCTGGCGCACAGAACAGCATCCCAAACATGGCCCAGATTCTGAGGACCTAAATGCTATTTAAATCCCTAGGGTACTTGGTTTTAGAGCTGAGGCACCTCTGAAGGTAAAAAACCAGACCATAGGAAACACTAGGCAAAGGGATGTGAATGAAATGAGGCTGCTTGACTGGAATGTTGTCCCTTGTTAAAAAAAAAATGTTGTATTTCCTATTTATTTGAGAAAACATTTACAGTGCAAAACTGAATTGCTCTGTTTACTGCAGTCCCTCAGTGCTGTTAGACTGCAAATTGTTTGGGGAAACCAATAATGGGAAAGTTTATTACAATGTCCTGCAGATATTCACAGAACATTTCAGCTAACATTATCATTGTTTACTTGCCACATTTGCTATTGCAGACAGCTACTGGAGGACAGCAATGTTCTTTCTTTTAAAACTAAGAGACATTTCATTTGGCATTTTCCACCGTTTCTGCCATATGACACACCCTACGCCAAGGCATAAATACTAAGTACGACGGGAGACTCAAAGGAGACACATGGCTAGAACCAGGCTACCCCACCACCCTCACTCCAGAGCACAGGGGTAGAACAATCAGGAACCAAAAATCACCATCTGGTTGATACAATTCCTTTCTTAATCCCCATCCCCTCTGCTCCCCCCCCCCCTCAAGCGACACATTCTGATGATTCTTTAAAGCCTTTTTTCCAAATACAAGGGAACACCTAGATAGGAAGAATCATCTGTGAATGCTGTCACTCTGTCACAAATAGTTAGCTTATTTTTTTTAATATGCTATATATATGAACTACTTCATGGAGAAGCTGAGGCCCACTGTACTGTCAGAACAGGAACTGGGCCTTTACTTTCTCAACAATCCCAAATTCAGGTTTTGGATCAAAGCAGACAGGATAGGTGCTGTCACAACATCCTTTTGAAACAGGGTAGTAAGATGATGTTAACTTACTTGCTATGCAGTAAGCATAGCAAAAAACCCACACACACTTACAAAAAGGAATATATTAATTTTTGAATTATATCCTTAAAGAAGCACTATTCATATTTCTTAGTGCTTTCATTTTCCTTGGTGTCTGTTCACCTGTTTGAATTTGGCAGTTGCACTCCCACTCTTGATCTCAGATTGCCCTTTTTTTGCTTGGTATTTTTGTGATTGCAATTAAACTGCAACTATTCTAATGTAGTTTCAATTCAAATCACCCTGAAGATGCATCTCTCCTTATATCAAAATTACTGCTAACACCAGCAGAATTCTCTGAATAGGTTTGTGAAAATAGTGCCACAGGACCTTCAAGAGAAGAATACTTTGTTTTTCCTTATCCGCTTTAAGGAAGTGACCATTATTTTCACAGGTACTTTGTGAGGGGTGAGAGCTTTTCCTGATAATCAAAATGTTAACCAGTCGTGCACTATGAGACCTGTCTCTTTGGCCCAAATAAGCCTATGATGGACAAAAATGGACAAAAAAAGCAGGAAGACTAATGGGTGGCCCCAAATCTTCTTGTGCCTGAGTGCTCTGCGACAGATATTTGTTGTTTGTTTATGTCCAGATTAACTGAGAACAGAGATAATGGAAAATACACAATTTTTCCAAAATGAATTTTCCTAGGTTTCAGCAGCAGTCAGAGCAATTGCAGCTGTTCCTTGTGTTGTCTATGAGTTGCATGAGGTACTCTGTTATTTGCAAATGCTTATATAATACCTTGAAATAGCTTTCAAATCACTATCAATACACTAAATACAGTTCATGAACTCACTTTGTATCAAGACAAAGAATAGAGTTCAAGCCCATTCAGCAAACACACATACAAAACACTCTGCATTATACATTTTAATTATTCATCCACAGCCTGCTAATCTACTGAAATAATTCTGCAAAGCAACACACAGGCTAAACATTTGCACATGCTCCCTCTCATTTTTAACAGTAAAAGACAGAAATTAGAATTAATTTCAAAAAAGACATATTAACTCTGTGAGGTATTATTGGATCTTTTATGCCTTGCATCTTCAAGAGACTGATTAAAATGCACAAGAGCTCTGTACTACCATAACTAGACCATTTTGGTTCTTAAGAGTTCATTGAAGGCCCATTCAGAAATCTTTCAGAGATATGAGGAGGGTTGGGACTATTATGGTGAGATTAATTATTTATTCCAATAAGCAAATACCCATTACAAGTATCACTCCTCCTCATCTTCCCATAGCTATTGCTCACAGAAACCCAATCTCTTTTTCCAGTGTTTCTCAGTCTGTTCTATCCTCACTTCTGTTAAAAGCCACATTATGCTCATGCACTGTCAAAAACTCTTTATACTATTAGTATTCCTTACTTCACTGTATTTAAAAAGAGCTTATTGGCTCAGGTTTCATGAGGACTCCCACAAAAGCTACCAAACCAATCTTCCCTGCTGACACCTGGCAAGAAAATGCTCATTTCAGGCAGATTCAGACTCGGCCATGGGAAACACCTGCAGCAGCTCCAGGAGGACCTCATGATGCTCTGCACACCTTTGTACCAGGCATACAATCTGAAGAAGACCCAGGATTCACCGTGGCTTTTACACGATTAAATCCTTTTGTTTTCAATAGTGCTTGGGTTCCAGGATCCTTCCGAGCCTATAATGAAGTGATTCAGGTGAGCAGGTGCTCTGTGTGTGACTTCAGGCAGCTGCAGAGGCCGTCCCACACTGCTCAGAACAGAGGGTCACATGAAACACAGTGCTCCCATGGCGACAGGCACAACCTACTGCTGCCACCCAGCCCTCCCACAACAGTACCACGAAATAAGCAGACAAGCAAACTGATATCTTCTATTTAAACAAAGAACAGTTCCTCCTTTAGGTAGGAAAGGAATTGTTTTAAGATGCTTTCTACAACATAAGGGCAGAGTTAAAGAAGCAAAATAAAAGGAAGGATGGCTCAATGGTTATCAACCTAACTGGAAAAGAGGACATAGTAGAAATAAGGATTTTCTTAACAACATATTAGTATATATATTTGTCACTATCTTCCAATTAAATTACTGGTAATAATATTTTGCACTCATGTAAGCAATTATACTCCGTGGAAGTAGTGTTGGGCTCTTTCTGCTAGTGGATAACCTAAAGCTAACCTCTGCTGGAAACACCGCCAGACAGTAAGAGAACCAGACTCTTGGATACTAGTCTTTAAAGTAGATTTAGATTACTAATAGGCAACAGTGCTTGCCACTAAGTAAGATTTAGTTTCTTTGTTCCTGATTTTCCATAAAGAATGTCTACAAGTCTACAGGATCTTACATATAAACATATACTTACCAGGCTTGCCTATAATGACTGCTATTCCTCTACTTTAAAGCTATGCTGTCACTTCCTACATAAGCTGCTACAAACGGTCTGTAGCAAGCACTATGACCACACATTAGGCTAGTGCTGAAAAAAACACTTTGCATTTATTTTCTTCTTAAAACCCAAGTCAGAGAGGACCTATGAGAAGGAAAGCTTTTGCAGAGGTTGCCACTGACAGACCAGGAGGCAGCTGCTGACACAACCTGTGTTGCACCTCTTTCTGAGCAAAGCAACTATATGGGGCAATAATCCATTCACCACTCCTTGAAACTGCCCAAATATTGTAATCTGCAATCAAAGCAAGATCACTTTAGAACAAGATAATTTAAAGGTTTGTGGTGTGCTGACCCTGGCTGGTCACCTGGTGCCCACCAAAGCTGCTCTATCACTCACCTTCTCAGCTGGATAGGGACAAAGAAAATATAACAAAAGGCTCCTGGGTTGAGATAAGGGCAGGTAGAGATCACTGATCACTGCCACAGGCAAAACAGGTTTGACATGGGAAAATAAATTTAATTTGTTACCAATCAAACCAGAATAGGGCAATGAGGAATAAAACTACATCTTAAAATACCTCCCCCTGCCTCCCCCCCACACTTCCTTCTTCCTGGGCTTAACTTCATTCCCAAATCCTCTACCTCCTCTGCCCCAGAAGAGCAGGGAAGTGGCAAATAGGGGTTGTGATCAGTTCCTCACACATTGTCACTCCCTCCTCATAGGAAGGACTTGCTCAAACTCTTGCCCCTGCTCCAGCATGGGTCCCTTCTGCAGAGTCAAAAGTTGTGCCAGTAAACCTGCTGCATCATGGGCTCTATTGGACACAGGGGAAGCTTCTAGCAGCTTCTAACAGGAGTAGCCTGTGTAGGCCCCCTGCTACCAAAATCCTGCCACGCATAGCCAGTACAAAGCTTTAATTACACATCAGATCTGTTGCCAGATCCTGCATGTAATTATACTACCAAGAAAATCCTTGTTGCTGCAGACACAATCACTAAAACTTTGGACAAATGCTTCTAAAGAACGCAGCTGTGAATATGTCTGCATTGAGGCACGTGTTTATGTGATGCTTCTATCAGTTTGGAGTCCTGTATAGAAATCAAGCTTTGTCTTAAAAAAAAATTAAATCCCTTAAGTTGCATTATGCATATGAGAAGACAAGTTCTTCATGTGTGGGCTGCTCTCTTTAAGCAGCCTCCCAAATAAACCACTGCACATTTCTCCTAAAAACCAGGACATTTATCTCATATGTGCATTTCTTTCAACAAATTAGATTGTATGACTGTGAGCAATGGTATTATTTGCTTAACTCCTAGAAGTATACTTCAGAAGTAATCTTTCAGTATTCCACTTTCAAGCTTGCCAATTCATAGTTTACCAATATTTTGGGTTTAATCAGTAGCATCTACAGCATTATTGTGTCATTAATAATTCTACTAAAAGCACCAGAAACTAGTTCACATAAACTTGATTTACTAAACTCATTTATATTGCCAAGGCTGCCAGAGGTCCAGGCAAAAAAAGAAGTGAAATGCTCTATGGCAGGCTATTAATTTTAAAATACTGTCACACCATCCTCAGTCTAGCTTTCATTATTAATTTGTAACTAACTGTTCACTCTCTCAGCTGTAATCTTTCATGGAGGGCTGTTTTTAAAACAAAACATGAGGCACCAACACAAAAACGTAACGGGAACTTCCCCTAAGGAATCACCTTTTTAAAATTTCCTCACATCCCACTCTTTGAAAACTCATTCCTCTAACAGATGACTCTAAGCTTTTTTTTTTACAACTCAATTGTACACAACCTTGCCGGTGAGAAAAGGGAGATCCACAGCTCACTACAACTGCAGAACAGGGGCAGGGAGATCCTCTGCTCTCTCTCACGCTTCCTTGGGTGGGAAAGGAAATTGCCGAGTCCTTTGCTTGTGATTTCTCTGGCAGATAGGAGCCAGCAGAGACAGGAAACTGAAAAACCTGGCTTGTCTTCCCCCTGCCTGCAGCACCCCACGTCAAAGGACGCTGGTCGGTTGAGCTGCTGAAGCTGCTCCTTCCCAGATCCCCTCAAATCTTATTTGGCGCCTGCAGGGAACAATCTGGTCAGAGAGGTCAGAAAAGCCTCTGCTCTACACTTGGTTGTCCTGTATGGCATGGGCATCCATCCCTTCCTTCCCCTTCTTTCAAATCCAGAGAACCAGACAAGTCTGTGAAGTGCATTTGAGAATATCAGCTCTAGCTACATTTTGGTCAAAGATGCCACAAACCATGATGCAAGATTACTTACATTTTCTGACACAACCTGTACGTTGCTACATTAGTCTCCTCCTGAGGTTTTACAATCTCTACTGTCATTCTCTAGATATTGAGCTTTAGAGACCATAGTGTTGCGAAAGAGAGTCTGGGTCTCCACGTGAAACACAGACACATGTTTATACTTAATTAAGAAACCTTTAGGTAAATATTCTCTTTGACATAAAGAGTAATTTTATCCTCACCAGTTTTTAAATGTATTAAAAAAGGCATTCTAAAGGTATTACAAAAACATATAAATGAAATGGAAGACCCTGACTTTTGGCAAAAGCGAGACCATGAAAATTTCATCATTATATTAAACAAAGAACTCTGGTAAACTACTCAGACCTCCTGGAAAACAAAAAGTTTTTCCTCTTCCAGGGGAAAAATATTAGAGAACTTCTAGGGTAAATATTTACTCAAGCAATTTATTTAGTGCACAAATGTGATGAAACTGGATATAGATCTATGGCTAACATTTGAATGCATCATGAGCAATAAGGTGATGCAGGGGTGTATATATATATATATATATATATATATATATTTACACTTGCTCACATGCACAGCACCAGGAGCCCAGATATGCATCTTATTTTCTCTCCTCTATCTTTGTCTTTCCTCCCTCATCCCAAGTCTCCTAGAACAATATGAAGGAACTATTAGTGAGATTCTTCAAATGCAAAAAGCAAACTAAACTACACTACATAAGGATAAACTAAACTACATAAGGCTAAACCAATCAACTGCATAGCCATTGGAAAATAATTATATTTAGTATATAGTGCAAAAATTATCTTATGTAATGACCATCAAGATGATCACAAAATAAAAACATATTCTTGATATTGATTATTTTTCAGGGTACAAAGTTTTCTCCATCATCTATAAGGATGGCACATTTATTCCTCTATGTTTTATCATTATGCTGCCAATTAACGTCATTTAGATAGCCAAGATCATAAGAAAAATTAAAAAAAATAAGATTACCCACAGAGAAACAGTTTGACACTTTTTTAATTCCACCCTCTTACTCTCTTTCAGCAGAACATTTACAAATAAAAGTTCATATTAATAAAAAGGAAGAATCAGACTGTTGTTTGCACGGCAAGAATTTGCAATGCAAATTGGATTGGATAAGGGTAGCTCTAGATAATCTGGAAGTGTTCAGCAGCTAGTATGTTCCAAACAGCATCTGAAAGTGATTTTAAAGGAAGGTATTTAAACAACTGAACAATCCCAGCCACCTGTTGATGCAACTAAATATGTCTTTCTTTATACAAAGAAGGGCAGTATATTATACAAACAGCAGAAGACAGTGACAGTGCTACCAGTTTAAAACTTTTTTTTCCTTTCCTTTTCTTTTCTGTTTTTAAAGAGCAGGTAACTTTTCGAGATGGGTACCTCCACACATATTTTGGTCTAATTCTAGTTATTTATGTTCTGACCATCTACTTGACCAAATCTAGGAAAAGAATGGCTTGAGACCATACACTGAGAAAAGATGGATAATTAAACAGGTAAACTGTATTTCTCACCTTCACAAATTACAGAGAAGGAAATAATCAGAACTATTTCCATGAGGTTTTCCTTAGTTTTAGGTAAGTTTTCCCCTTTCCTCTATTCCAGACAGAAAACATATGGAGGGTGATCCTGTCCCTGTGCTAGGACAGATACTTAAGTCTATCTAGCTTCAGGTATCTCCATCTCCTCCAAAGTAATGGTCTGCTTTTTATCAGCACCAGGACCTCAGCTGCTACAAAAGCATTTTATAATGCATGATGGTATTCTTTTAACAATTTCAGGTAGATATGAAAACTGATCCAAACTCACAGCCTTTTCCCATCATGATATTTTTGCCTTAGACTCTGGGATTTGGCCTGATTTCATTAAGCTTTTACAAAACCTAGTTATGACTATGTGATGAATTGCTTTCTCTATTCACGTATTAGTAAGCAGATAACAGCTAGAGGAGGCTAAAGGAAGTATTATGGACAAAATAGTGCTTATTTTCCCCAAACAATTTATCTAGCCTACTTTAATTCACCACAAACACACACTAATGTTTCTAGAACAATCCCACAAAGAATAAAAAATTTAAAATGTTTCTCTGCATAGCTGATCATATTTTCACCTGGTCTTTCTATTTATTGTATTGCAAATCATAAAACCTGCACAGACTACAATCCAAACTACAAGAAAACAACCACGGAGCACACACACCGGTGTAATCATCACCCCAGCTTCATGTGAACTTTATCAGCAGTAATGGTCCCACCACAGACACCTGTGTGCTTCTTGATGCTACACCAGACAAAACCAGCTGCAAACCTTAACCAGAACACATGAAGGTGACACAGATGATGCACTGTGTCAGCTTACTACGAGCCAGGTATTTCGATTTCTTTTGTAGTTTTGTAGTAAGCACACTTGCTAAGAGCTCTCTTGAAATACAGGCTTTAAGCAAACTTTGAGAGAAAACTATGAAGAGAAATAGTTTTGCCTTGTTTTAATTAATATTGTTGCTGGAAATATTTAATGTGATTTTTAAACTGGTGACCACTTGAATGTTTCAGATGAGTGAAAATATAGGGAACCTTACAACACAGACAGATGGAAATGGCAGATGATGGCTAAGCAAATACCCCAAGGAATAGTGAAAAAAATTTACCAGTTTTTCTGCAGAAGTTCAGCTCAAGTCACAGTTGCAGACCTACTGTTTAACCCCAACCCTTGGGTTGTAAAGTTCTGTTCTGAATCCCACATCCCTTAGTTAAGCAGCAAACTAATTCTCTGATCCAACAGTTTAGCAAGTGTTATTTAATGATGTAAGTGCAGAAATAGATTTTTCCTACTCAAGAAGTGATAGTATTGATCTGTTTCCTAACTTCTTTAGTGCAAACATTATCTTTTTGGCTTTCTCTTTCTCATCATTCTGATGCAATGAAGTTCATGCTTCTTAAAATGCTCCCTAATTTACATATCATTATTCAGAATAAGTCTGAATAACAACTGGTGTACATTTAGTGCTACATCAAGTGTGAATGATCTCAAAACATTCAAACATATCTCTATACTGGTAAAGGAGTAAAAGTCAGTGGTAAATCTGCTTCAGTACTAGATGACATGGACATGGGACTTCCAGTGAGTTTATAATTTCCAGAAAGAAAGAAATGTGATTTATTTCATATTTTAGGCGTTATATTAAAAGAAAAAAACAATGCAAGTATCTATAACCATATAGACAGAGCCCCTACCCACACTGACACCTCTAACATGTTTGCCAAATTTCCATATAGACTCCCAGATGGGAACCAAGCCCTCAAGCACGACAGCATCCATTATATCAAATTTACTGGGACACTATTTTATTTTTATGAGACAATTATGTGCCACAGTAAAAGCATTTTTCTCTCAGTTAAAATTATCTTGCAAAGAAACATTCAATTCATATTTTTTAATATAATAAAGGTTTTTTAAATGTGCACTTTCTGTCACAATATCGTGGCTTTTTTTTATTATTATTTCTTACACTTTAAATGGGAAGATAAGTTTCCTGCTATTTTTATAAAAAGTCTTCCAAGATTTTTATTTTTAAAATGCTTCTTCTGCCACTTTCTTTAAAAACTGCAGAATGATGAAGAATTAGCTGGAAGGAAAACTTCATGAGTCCCACTGAAGCAGTTTATTCTGGAACACCATTTATAGAAATGCCATTTTGTCATTTTTACCCTGAACAGAAACTGTGTGTGATATTTCCACCCTTATACAACTCAACTCATTATACTGTTTCCATAACAACAAATAGCAGTACATGAAATTAGATCCCAATAAGATTCTGAGAAAATTAAGTTACAGCCTGCTAACGTGTCTCTTAGAGACTCATACAGTGAACGAGAAACCAAATCTGCAAAGCTGGCAATGTGGGTACCTAATAATAGCAGTACAAGAGGTTAATATCTCATGAAAGGAATCAAAGAAAATCTGCCTTAGCCTATACCCACTAGGTAAGAAAAGCCTCCGTTTGACACAGAGGCTACACTGTTAAACAGACACATTTAACACAGCGTTTTATCAAGAGCTGCCTAGAGAGCGGATGCTGCAGAAAAAAATGGAGTAATGGCTCCACGGGGTGGATTGTCAGACAATACTGTGCCAGCTGGAAAATTTTTTCCTAACTTTTAGGGACTCCTACAATCCAGCCTTTCTGTTCCAGATAATACACACAATTGAAGCCCTTAAACTTTTATAACTGTCTATAGCTGAAGACCATATATAATTAATTTGTTTTGGACACTGTTTTGATTTTGCAAAACAAAAGAAGTGAAGTGAGCCCATGACTGACCTCCTCTCAAAGGAACTTGGTCTTAACACAGCACCTACTGAACTCCGGTGCTAAGCTCTGTTGTTGCTCTAATTCAATTTTAACCTTGCAGTGACCTGTAACACCATACTATAGCCAGGTTCAAAGTCTTTTCCAAACTACATGTTAGGAAAAGAGACTTCTTTCCTTACTAGAACCTGGTTTTGTATCTGTTCAATGATGATGGGCAAAAGCACTCCTAGGAATTTTAACGCAATTTAATAAAATATTGCTAAAAATTCATAAGGCAGTAATAACCCTAGATCATGCTACGTTTTTTATCTCTCTCTCTCCTCCCTTGTCCTTGAACTTCTAATGGCAAGCAGCTGCACTGCTTTCCTCTAGCTCAAGAGGAATGAAGAAAAGTATGATGGAGTTGCCTACAGCTCAGTAAAAAGCATCATTCTGCAGAACTGCTGATTTCCTTCCGGCACAAAGCAGGTATAAGTTTTCATACAGCAAGCAACATCCTGCACTACAAGCCACTAGTATGTGAGGATGGAAAACAAGATAAAATTCAAAACTTGACTCTCTCTTAACCCAATGGACTGCTGGTTTCAGACACCAAGACACCAAATTTTCAACATTTCAAGGGTGTAAGAAGGTGATCTAGACAAAAAAAATCTGAAGTTTAAGTTACATAGTAAGATATTTGTAGACAAACTCCTTTCAAAAGATTTTTATCTGTCATTCACAATGCTCTTTTACATAGCCATAATAAGTAGAGAGAACGCAGTAGAGGAGTAAATGGATACCCTGGGGAGAGACCAGCACTCAAGACTATTTGTCTGTAGGGGACACATAACTAGCCAAATTGAAGGACCGAAATCTAGGCATTCTGCCACAACTCACATGGTCTGAACAGCTAACAAAAGCACAAATAAATAAATAAATCTGAAATAAAGGATACCGTCAAGGCCAGAAACTCCAAAATTATCCACAGTAGCCACGCTTTGGTTTGTATCGCACAAGTCCTTTTCTGTGCCAGGCATCGTCTCTTGTCCTGGTCAGGTTACATATCGAAGCAGATAAATCCTCCTCATTACTCTACAGAGACAACCATTACTGTGTTTCAGCACCTGCTTTCTTCTTCAGTTTGAATGAACAAGAAGACAAAAGGCAGACTGTTCATGCTTTTGTCACAACGTTATACCCACTTCAGACCAGATGACACAAAGCTGCACCAAAGTGTCACCTAATTACAACACATGCCAGACATCTTTGTGGGAGACTGAACTGTCATAGCAATAAAGTCTTCATCTACACCCTACTGAAAAACAGTTCTTCAAAGCATAAGAATCCATCAGTTCAGGAACACAAACTAGATTTTAAGTATGTACTTTGCATGTTAAAAATGTGCTAACTTATAGTTTTCTTGCAAGAACTAAATTTCATTGTAAAGTTTCCATAATCTTAATTGTGTGTTGCTCCTGAACTTCAAAAGGACTAACTCAAAATAATCCTACTGTCCTAGTAACCTTCACAAAAACAGAGACCTGGTCTATAAAAAGTAATTGTGGGCATAATAATTGAAATACAGTCCCTTTGGTGATCCTTCAGAATCTGAAAATTTTCAGGAACAAGTATGCAGAAACAATCCCTGTTCTGAGGTGTTGTGATGACCACAAAAGTATATTTTTTTCCCTAGTACTTATAGGAATGGCAGTCACAATATAAAGTACAAGTACGTGGTATGCATTCACACTAAAATGCCTTGTACAGGTTGACCCATTTTGAACAGGTTTCATTAGAACAGCTCACATGCAGGTACGTAAGTACAGAGCACAACAAAAAGTGGTTTTCTTTTTGGCTGAAAGCCATCTTTAGGGAAAACTCACTCCATGATGAGCCCAGGACATTCAGTCAGTACACACAAAGCACAAAAAACTTCCTGCATTCAAATTTTAATCACTTGTATTATTTGATATTATTAGGAAACAATGTCAGTCACACTAATCTGGATGAAAGTGTGGTTTATGAGCATAAATAAGGAGCAGGGCTAGCACCTAAGTTCAAAAGGCCAAATTTTGAAAACAAAGACAGTAAGGTATTCTCTGACTGACAAAACAGACATAGAAGGAGAAATATTCTTCAGCAGAACTAAGAGGGCCTGTAGTAAAATCAAAACTGCTTTCTCCACAGGACACAGCAGATCATTGCCATGGAGGCACTCCTATCAATTTGGCACATGGACCAGGCAAGCTGGGTAGGACAGGAGCGACACAGAGAATGCCTATCCCATTTACAAGGCCAAGTCAGCACAGTTTCACTACAGTCAACTAAGAGGTCATAGACACAAAAAAATTGCTATTAAGTAAAATATGAACATAAATAAACAATTTTTCAGTACTCCAAAATTAAAGAGTATTAAGAATGTAATGTTTCTTTTACGTCAAGAGCACATAAACAGCAAACATCAGACATAGCAAATAAGAATGAAGTAGGAAAAAACTGATAAAATAATCAGTTCCCAATGCATTACATTTGAAGAACATTTTATTTCTCCTTTAAATCATCAGAGTAGTTAATGGTGAAAACACAACTTCAGAACAAAAAAGATCAAATGTCTGTAAGGACAACATACAAACAAAAACCACTTAAGTGAGACTTCTTTGGATATAATCTTATTAATTTTACAACAAATTATTCCTTCAGTCTAGTGAGCAAGACATGAGCAAGAACAGCTGTTACTAAGTAGAGAACTCTCTATGAAAGTGATTGCCTCACTAATTCTTCAATAGTATAAAACTTCACTGAAAAAAGATAGTTCCTATTCCTTGTAAAATAGATAACTCTCTCCAGCTGATTAGATATAAGGCTCAAAGGTCTCTTCAGACAGAAAGAAATACCAACAGATTTTAAAAATTCTCAGCAAAAATCCAATATATCCCTGCTGTACCTCACTTTTCTTACTGCTTTAAGTTTCAATTTCATAATGATTTCAAATACCTTCTAATCTATGGATCACTGTAACAGATATAAGCAGCAGACATATTCCTGGACAAAATCCTTCCAGCTTGAGTAAAGTCAAATCTGTAAATATCAGTACTGTTACCATTCCTCCTGCAGGATTTCCAAAAAAAGTCCACTTGCTCATTGAACAAAATGTCGTAAATAGCTTGATAAGTTTTCAAGATATTAAACCAATTAAAGATAACTGGGGCGAAGTTTCGATTTTTGTGCGGAGTTTTCAAACATAAACAGTGTCACTTTAGTCCTTTGGAACCTTTGAGAAAAAACAGCTCCTAAATAAAAAAATAAAAACAAACCCCCATAAAGTAAAAATAAAATAATAAAAAGGCCAAAGCACTTGAAGTTTTTAAGTTTTGTTTTTTCCCCATACAAAATTACCATTGGTATTCTTACACTGTGCAACTAAAACTAAATCTCTAGAGGTTCATAACTTGACTTTCTTTTACTGATAACCCTCAACTCAGAAAGATTCCACAATTTCCACCTTCCTGAAGCATCCATCATTACACTGAAAAGAGAAATAAACTTTATTAATAAACTGTGTATTGCATTAGTAGCAGCACTGACTTTCTCTACCTCTCTTCTTTGGTAAGACCCAGAAACTACTGATGGGAAAGATAAATGTTTAATTTTTAAAGTTTTATGGAATATAGAAAGTATTAAACTTAACCTGTCTTTTCATAAGTGCAGTAAAGACACCCAGTGCTGCTAACACTTTTACACATTTTTGGATTTAATTATGTACCATCAATATTAATGTAATTTGCTAAGAATCATCTTTCTCGTAGTCTCCAGTGCCATTACACTAAAGATGATTAAGTGTTGCAAGGAAACTGTAGAATAGGTAATATTAATACTGCATTGATCTTGAAAGCTACGCATCAGCAAGGCAGAAAATACTGAACATCAATGGAAAAGGTGCTGCTGGATAATAACTTTTATGACAAGAAATTAAAGCTCTATTCAGGACAGCATTAATAGGCAATGAATTACTTCTAAGACTCAAAACAGCAATCCAAATACCAATAGTTAAACCTATTTCAAGTCCAGTGAGAATGCTGTGAAATAAGTTGCAACTCCATAAATCTAACCATCAGGAAGAGCAAGAATAAGGGCAGCATAAACTTGACGTCTCAAAACGCACAGTTTAATTTGAATGTAATTTTTTTTTTATCTGCTTTGTCAATTGGAGAAGGTAAAGAGTATAGGACCTTTGTTTAAACAAACAGCTTTTCTGGTCCAGTACAAAGCTGTTTGAATTTCAGAAAAGATTTATTGCTCTATATCTGAGAAAACAGAAAGAAATAAACTCATACCCTTCAGTGATTCTGAAGCCAGATCTCCTCCCTTATGGGTTCCTTAACAGCAGAGCACAAATTGATGCTCCAAAAGCAAAAATATGCTTTTGGAGAATTTAACCTAAAATATATGCATGCAACTTGGTACTAACAGATACAGTTTCCTATAATTTTAATGAATCCATAATTAGCTGACCATAAAGTTAAAAGGAAGGTATTTTTAATTTTTTCTCCAGAGCAACCATACGGAAATCAGCTAAACCGATTTTGAGAACTGTTACAAACAATAAAGAACCACCTCGTTCATCTTTAATAAAAACTCTGATCATGGGTTCAAGCGAATTTCAAAGCAATTCTCATTCCTCCCAGTACTCATTTAAGATGATAAATAACTAAATAACAAGGCACTGAAGAAGTTTTCTCCCAAGTTGTCTGTAGCAAAACAGATTTGAAAAGATCTAGTAGGTGTGAATATAAATGCAGAACATGTAGTTTAACATAAGTAGTATTGTTTACTAAGATAAATAAATCACTCTTTCCTGAACTGTCTCCTCACAATATATTTGCAACTAAACAGCAGAAATTGCCAGTTCTTCAGAACCATCATAGCTTTAATGATACTTCAAAAGAGGGAATCCAGAGGACCACTAATGAGCAAGAACACAGTAATTCCTCCTACAGGCATGGAAGAAGAAAGCTTCCTGATCCTTTTTGCATCTACTTTTTGTAGTCTTGGTGCATGACATACTAGTGAACACAGTAAGAGGGCAAGCCTCATACACATTTCATACTAAACATCTTCCAAGCCCTGGACTTGAAATTTCAAAAAATGGCTTGAGTGCTCCTGAAAGCCACAGCATTTGGCACTTCAGCATATCTGAAAATCATCTTCTGAAAACCAAAGTGTATGTCAAGAGCTTAATTTGATGCCTTTTCGGAGCAATGGAAGCTTTCTCACTATTTTGCGTGACTCTGGATAATGTTTTACAGGTAATAAAAGGAACTGGAGGAGAAACTGCTCCTGTAATGACATGCTCATACAGACTGCAAAGCTCTCCAGGCAAAAACTACTCCAGCAGGATATGGACATATGAAAATTAACTTGGAAATAACTTCCAAGTCATTTTATACATTAAAATCTGTGACTTTGTATGCAATTTATGGATGTACCAATATTTTTCCTGTAACCAAAGATTCTGCTAAGTATCAGTCATATTGGCTATGACTTCCTGTGACTAGTTTTAAAAGCAGTTGTTTCTGGGTTTTACCAGAGCTGTCTCAAACTTTTTTCAGGAAAAGTTTACACAAATTTATTCCCTAACAGCCATTACATATGCTCCAGATATGTTCTTCAATAATTATTTTACTATGATAATTAGCAATAATCTCCTGATGTATAGAAGTCCATTGCAGGTTTTGCTATCCTTGTTTTAGCACTATTCTGCATATACAACAGCCAGTTACAGTAATAAAAACATCAACATACTACGAACTTACTTGTTAAACAATATTTTTAACACTTCTGGTATTGTTCACCCTTTTCTTAGCATCATTTCATATTTGTTCATTATGCACGGCAATGGAGTTGGTCTTGGAGTACCAGATAACCCCATCACCATGTGGGTGAAAGCCTGGTGTGCTAATCCATGCCAACAGCTCCACTCTGGCTCTCAAATATCAGAAGAGGATTTTGCTACTCCCTCTGCCCAGATACATGGCAGAGGAACATGGAAAAGGTATGGGAAGATCTTTTCCCAATTGCTTAATCTTCTGTAGTAAGAATAATAAAAATATTTATCATGCTTAAAATACCTAAGGACTTCCTAAAGTCCTAGATAAAAGCTCTACATCCCCCATGAAACCAACTTCCACTTTTCAGTAAAACGGCATGATGATGTTTTAGGAATTTGAGCTCAGCTAAAAACTTTTAAGTGGAAATGAAAGTCCTGCAGATTTTCAAATATGACTAAGCAGATACAGTCCATGAATCATCTTTCCTACATCCTAGTCAACTGAACTTTGATTTAGCAAAGTAGGACCATACAAGTCCTACACAAGTAAGTTAAATCAAATTACATTTAACTGAAATGAAGGAAGCAATTCACACTTCATAGCTATTGTTTCACAGGCTCTCTTATAAACTCAGGAAATAATTTCAACACTTCTGAAGCTCTTTTCATGTTTGGAATGTTTTCTTTGCAGCTATTTGAAAGGCCTTAGAAACCTATGCTAAAAATGTCAATATGATTTGTACTCTATCTACTTATTCAAGTATTTGACTTCTGAACACTGGATTGTTACACAAATAAATACTACAAGTCTTCAAACTTCTAGCATAATGCTATTTTTCACTTAAGAACCTCAATTTCCTGATCATTCTAAGGAAAAATGTCTCTGACATTACTTCAGTGTAAATCAAAAGCCAAAACAGAATAAACCCCAACTACACTAATTTTCTATCACCCACTTTTTTTACCTTTCTGGAATTTTGCTTTAACTTCTATTATTGGTAAACACAGAACTGAATTTCCCTTCACGTTGCTAGTTCCACTTTCTAGTGACTTTCTAGTCATCTTATGATCCATGCTCCTCGTTTTTTGATCTTTCCCAACATGTTGTTTGCTACCACAGCACATTCAGGAGGAACAGGGAGGACCACAGGAGAGAAGAAACTAATTTCCAGTAGCACAATCAACTATAATTTAAATTATATGAAGATGCAGTCAGGATTTTTTAACTTGGAATTTTATATACATATATATGTATATATATGTATATATATGTACACTATGCCAATTTAAATCATGTCTAGGAAGTCCACATTATATATTCCCAGAAATTAATGGCATTTTTCAACAGTCAGCTCTATTAGATTAATGTAATAATACTGCCAGCCAGCATGCATAAATCATAAGTGGTATGATTGGATTTGTCTGCTCATTGCATTTTCAATTTGAATAATAGTCATTTTATTCAATTGAAGATATCTTTTTTCTCTAAATACTCTACTGTTATATTTAGTTGGAGCTTGGACAGCAAAGCAGGAATGGAATTGCCTATTTGTATTGTATTGGTATACAATCAAATTCCTAGATTCTGTGAGGTGCTCTCCTTACTATAGCACTAGAAGGATAGTCTTATACCCTTATGCTACTGTTATAAATAGTACAGTCATCAGAAATATTTTGAATTGGCAAAATTAGCCTAAATTTTTCCAAATGTTTAGTTGCCAATTTTATAAGAAAGAGAGCTTTGTATTGGTCCAACAAGGACGGCAAGTACAATGTAAGTGCTTGTCTACATGGAGAAACAAATTGGAATGGCTGTTCCATAGCAGCTTCCACAGCACTTGCTCTTATTTCAGAAAAAGTGCTTTTTTACACATTAATAAAGCGTAGAAGCCAAGGCACCCTTAGGCTTTGGCTGCATCGAGTAATACAACCCTCATAAAGGCTCAATGTGAAAGACTTACTGTTTTTCAATATGTACACTGGAGTATTTCATAAGGTTTTAATCTCCACTCTCATTCCTTTCAGACAGTAGACAACTCCTCAGTGATTTATAGGGACTGATCAAGTCGAACAATGTTGTAGATAAGAATGAGCACCAGAACTTGAACAGAAGATTCAACCTTCTGATGCAGGAGACCTTTCCAGCCTGACTTCAGACAGGCCATGCAACGTTGTAGTGATGTAGTTCACCATGTATAGACAGAATCTAACAGGGGGAAACTTGAGGTTTGCATAGGAAGGCAAAAAGACTTCTATTTTAAACATGAATAAAATTCTATTGTTTAAAGATAATAAAAATGAAACTGTCTTGAAAAAGAATTAAGGTGTTCTACTTAAAAAAAACCAAAAAAGATTAAAAACTAATAACTTTTTTCTTCAAAAATTGTATAGAAGACTGATGTTTGTTCTGCAATCTATAAAAAGAGTACTCTGACATTTCAGTTCATTTTGTTCAATGTTTATACTGCCATTCTGTTTCTTTCATAATCCCCCCATTTGCCACTGAAGTAGACTTCATACAAAAAAGGGATAAAAAAGAATTTCTTTTAAACCTTTGTAAAAAAATATAAAGATTACTTTTTCCCCAAACAATCCCCTACGTTTAAATACAGGAAGAGCTCTTTTGCTTTTATGCAATCAGTTCCAGAGGCATCTGACTTCTTTTTCTCCAGCTAGTGAAACCAGGTATGTACATTTTGAATGCAAGAGTACCCAAGGGAGAAAGAAAGCATAATAGTCCTGTCTATATCCTAAATAACTTTCTAATTTCTCAAAATTGTTAACCTTTCCAAGCATATGAAACAATAATCAAGCTGAATCCCGTTATTTTTATGTTAAATACAAGTGTTCTTTCTTGGGCTTCATTTTTCTGAAATGTTCAAGCATGGAGCGTGTTTGAAAATGGAGCATGGGCTGGGGCCTTATAGGAAAACAAAATAATGAATCAAACTTCGGAGGGTTGTGTTATGTACTGCTCCCTGCCAGCAAGGCCAGGGCTTGGGCTATGGTTGTGGTTATGCCCCTCCAACAAGCTGGAATGACCTCTGATGGTGGAGGTTCATTGTTCACGTCCATGGATACCTCTTTGCCAAGACCTTACCATATGCACATACAAACTGGTGACTAATGTGAATAACATTGCAAGTAAGTAATGCAAAGAGGTGGAAGGGTTTCACAGTTTTTATTCAGATTGAATTCACGTTAGAAAACAGGTAGTAAGTAATTCAAGAAGTAATGTAAATTATTACCAAGAATGCAACCAAAAGGGTTTAAACCAACTGCATCCAAGAGTAATCCTATGCTGTGGGGTTTTCACGCTTTGGCGACAGATTGGTAGACAACTTCACCTTTTATGCTGTTATTTACAGGGACATCTGCAGAGGTTGGACAGCCCCCCCAGAGGTTCCATTTTTTTTTCTATTCAGGTAAAAAAAAAAGTTGATATTAACAAAAAAAGTTAAGACTAAAAATTTTGCCTTAAAAGTTTAAAAATCAGAACTAAAATATAGAAAATAACAGACCATTTTGATGATTTTAATAAGATACTGGTAGATGTAGAGATTATTCAAAAAAAGACAAAAATCCCCAAATTTTGAGGGTTGCTTTACTGCTCATATTCATAGATGTAGCACTAAACAAAATGGGTTTTGTTTAGTGGAACTCTGTGCAACCTGTAAACATTTCAGTGAAATGAAAGGTCTATGTACTGATTATATTACCTGCACACTGTCTCACTAAAGAATGCCTAAAAGTTACTTTTAAAACAAGTCTGAAACAAAACCCAAAACAACCAACATGAAAACACCACCAAAGTACCCCAACAAAGGATAGAGGCCAACAAGGGTATAAAATTTATCTTCTGAGAAACAGAACTCCTGTCTGCAGAAGGAACAAGGCAAAAAAAAAAAAAGCAAAAGCCAAAACCACTACAAGTCTGAGCGAAGCAGCGAAATCACACACGTTCACTCAGAAATGGCTTTAAAGTAGGTATGATTAATCATATTCCCAATTCACAAACTGCAGGGACCTGTTTGGTGACTGTAAAGATGCAAATCCACGTGAAAGCACTGAATGTCACAAATCGAAGATAAACCAATCAATTCACAACACAGGATAGGAAAGATTGCATTTTTCAAAGACATCATGTGACAAAGGTCAACTTCAAGCAGGTTGCTGTGGGAGGACTGGTAGGGAATCTCTAGAGCAATTTTACCCAAAACAAGTCAGACAACTAGGACTAAGAGGGTTGAGCCTACAGTAGCAACGTGGCCACTTTTCTGTCTTTCCCTTTTATTTAACACACAGGCACAGGCATCAGAGATGGAAATTATTTGCCCAACAGTGACTGTGAAGCATTTTGGAGAGACGCAGAAATCTGTAACATTCTGGAGCAAGTTAGTAGTAAGAGCAGAAAAAAAACAGCTGAGGAATAAATACCTTTAGAACCATATATTTATGGTTCACTGTTTGGGACTAATGAAGGCTATAATTCAACATTAAAATGGCTCCTGTACAATTTAAAAACAATTGTTAATAAAACCATAGTAAGATTGTGAGAAGGCAGAATTACTTGCTCATAAATGCATTTTTAACTCAGTTTGCACTCCCAGCTTTGTATAAAAAGGTACTTTATCAAAATCAAGGTAGAATAGAAGCAGTTTGTAAGATGAAGAAGCCATTTTATAATATTTATAAAAGAATTCATAGAAATGTACTGAGATAAAATGCATATTTTATTAAAATGCTAGCAAGAAAAAGAAGCAATTTCTACCCAATTATTAATGGAAGCTGAAAATACACATGCATGTAAGAACTAAGGGATGTTAAGTGTGACACAGGGCAGTGATGTTAATTTAGTGGTCCATTGCTTGCAGAGTGTGAAACAAAAATGGCTGAAAAATAATCTAGCAGATGTGGCACTTGGGGACACAGTTTAGTGGTGGACTTGGCAAAGCTAGGTAACAGTTGGATTGGATGATCTCAAAAATCTTTTCCAATCTAAACAATTCCATGATTCTATGTTTCTATACCCATAATCCTGGCAATCAAAAAAGGAAAATTCAAGTCATGGATAAATTTACAAGGACTAGCTTCAAACTATATAAATATGATTATAAATCAAAATTCTACAGGCAACGCCAGACAATAAAATATCCTAATGCTGTTACCAGGCGTTACAGAAGAGCAGAGTAATTCTAGATAGAAAAAGGTGAGTAGTATTTTTTGAAAGTAAATACAGTTGTCAATGTCTCATGCCTTTAAGTTTTGGCATCATGAATGACACTGTCATAAATAGTACTGAAATTTGGTGTAAAGATTTCTGATTGTTACCAAGCGGAAATAAAAAAAATATTCCAAGAAGGACAGGTGGGCCCCCAAGAGACCATAACTCTATGCTAAGTGTGAGACACTGTCACTGTCCAGCTGCCCACCATCTTCAGTAGGAGGACACTACAAGATGGAGAAAGTTATCAGTGTTATCAGCTGCTGTATCTGGTTTCATTTGTAGCATTCTCAGCACTATCTGGAAGAAGTAGAAGGGTCCTTTTGCTTTCAACAACAAAAATGTATAATATCTCTAAAATAAATACAAAACAAGAGTATTTACTGCAGACTTAACCAAAACTAGTCAAGGTCACACATTCTTGCGATGACATTTAACAAAAGAAGTTATATAACATTATTCCTTTGTAATTTCGAACTTGTATCTCAAAAGAGATATTCCTAGTTTCCTCCAAATGTTCATAACACAGTTCTCTGATGGCCTGGGACTTGTGGCCAACAATTTTCAGCCACACTGTTCTCATCTCAGCAGTGCTAGAGTAAGGGTCAAAACAGGTCATATACTGGAAAAGTCACAGCAACTTCTTTTTTTTCTTTGTCTGCTTTTCCATAAACAGCAGAGAAATTCGGCACTAAGCCAAATACTTATTTATAGACAACATTTATTCTTAGGTATTTATTTTAGTCACCGGAGAACAATTGCGGCTAAATGTACTTATTACTATCTGGAAATCTATTTTTTGAAATATCCTCTGTCAAGATAAATTTTTTGTTGCTCTAACTGTATTTCGCCCTCTATGCACATGCTGTGTGTATTAACCACATACATTTCCACCAGCTCAGAACCTGTGTGATTTTCCTAACTAAAAGATGCAATCCTGGAGTTCCCCTTCAGTCTTTATGTAAAAAATCCTAATTGCTCTGCATATTGGTTTTCTTAAATAAATGCTAGAATAAAAACTGAGTCTCAGGATTTTGTACCGTGACTTGAGTGAGCAGTTTTTTGCTGACTGAACTAAGCTTCTTACAAACCCTCTGCAGAGACCTAGACTTTCAATTCAGAGCCATCCATTCCCATTGCCAAATGAGAAAGGCTGTACTCTTCAACACCACGTTAGCTGCTTCCACAGGCAAAAGGCAAATGAAAATAGTGCACTCTTCTTCCATAGGCCAGAGCTTTCATGCTTCTGTCAGGGGCTCTTCTCTTACTTTATAAAGCAGCAACTTTTTCTCTTTACATGTTCTGTATCTTTCCCCATATCATCTTTCGTCTGCCTCATTTGTGCCACACTCGGGACAAGGCCTGAATTGACCTCGGTCTCCATATGTTTGCCAGTTATTTATTGACGTATGTTCAGCCCAAACTTTGCAAGGTAAGACATTTTTGTTTACTCCATTCTGCAGACCAATAACCAGGCTGCAGATCAGATGGAGATCAGATGGTTGCACATCAGCTATCAGCAGGGATTTTCAGAAGTTTCTATGCTGCTTACAGGGCTCAGAGGGATGTAGTCCTCGCACTAAACCCAGGCCTGAAGAGGCACACAGCTGCGTGCATATGCAAAAAACAGCTTAATGCTCACAGCTCCTAATGAAACCTTTCACATTCTTTTTCCTCTACAGAAAAGAGGGAATCATAAGGATATAGAAAGAAACCAAACCAAACAAACAAACCAACCAAACAAATAAAAAGGCAGAAAAACAATTCGGAGATCAGCAGCTGAAATCACTGAATATGCAGGACGCCAGACAGCTATCCCAGCTTTCTCAGGTTCGGAGTGCTGCTGCAGTATGTGACAAGTGACCTATTACCTAGCATCTCATTTTCTTTTTCAACATTTGATATTACTTTCTATTGAAAAGGTAACAAAATTCCTCCCTCTGTGATCCACTGTTTCACAAGTGGATTTTTACCACTGTCTTTCAAACAACACAGTGACACTTAGTGTCTTCAGAAGCACTGTGTGGGCAGAATGCAACAAAAGCCATGTACAGTTTTTTCCCATAATGGCTTTTCCATTATTAATGATAACTTAGAATGATCTAAACTGTTGTGAGGTGGTTACTGGACCCATATTCTACCTAGAGCTATTAACTGTTTCTCTGATTATATCAAAATGCATCTCAATTCCCCATCTACCTCCCCTGCTACAATTGCTTCATCAATATTTATAAGATCCAAGGGCTTGATATTGATTACCACATCTAATGGACTCATTATGCAAAGTCATTGTGACCTCTGCAGCAATTCTACTTTTCTGCCTTATCTAGATGCTTGCTCAAAATGTTTTGAGACATTGGTACTGACACAGGAGCAAGCAGAGCAGTAAAAAACCCACCACAGCATCTTTAAATGATGATACTCTGACAGGATGGACTATTTCCATCCCTGTATGAGATCCCACGCAACCCTAAAAGCTCTGTCACATAATCCCCAACTTAACAGGAGCCCTTGTTATCACACAGCAGAAAGAAGTAGTTAATATTAACTGATCATTATTAACATTCATTATGGAAAATCAATCTGATTGTGTTATAACCTCCTGCTGCAGTCAGCTGGGTTATTCTGATATTTACACAATATTGAGTTCCTGCTAACCAAAATTGTGGCAGTTATATAACATCTTTCAATGTCATGGTGATTCTGCAAACAAAATCTATTCCATTTATCAGCACCAAGGTACAAAATAAACGCATTTTGCAAACAGTTTCTAATGGCAAATATTTTCCTGCTTCATATGTCTAATATTACTAGTGATAAGCATTCTTTTTTGAAAAAATAAGAACAAAATAGTGCAATTCCAGTGTGAATTTATCTTTTATTCTTAAAAATCTAACCTTTTCTGGAAGAATGATATTCATTAAGAAATCTCTTTAAAAAAATCAAACAAGAACAAAATGACAACACTTTCTTATGTTAAGAAATTGAAAGAGTGAAAACAAAAGTTAGACAAATTCTAGATCAGAAATTAGGAATAATATATTAAACTAAACAAATAACCCACAAGAATGAATGACGTAGAAGGAAGGTGAGTACACTATCACTTGGATTCTTTAAAAAATAATAATTATTATTTTTATTTTATTTAAAAAGAAAAATATTATTTAAAAAATAGTAATAATTATCTGTAACTCAGAAACTAATATCTGGATGCAAGAATAATTTAGTAAAATATTATTGGTACAACTGCAGTTGTTCCATTATAGTTAACTATGAAATTATTATTGGGATGTTTTCTGCTAACTACAAATTATTAAATAAAGATGGAAAAAAATTAGTACACCTACTTTTTCAGGTCATTTCCACACACCACCCCTCAACCTCCCCCCAGTGCTCTTCTGTATTCTGGAATAATGTTTCTCTGTCAAAAAGTAAAGTTTTAATTCAAATTTGGACTTAATGCTGAAATACTATTTGAAGGCTTCCAAAATAATCTGTAATAAATTCTACATATACATATAAATATTTACACACAAGATTAACACATTATTCTGTTCTTTAATGTGAACATATGGTTAAAGACTTCTATAATATAGTTGCACACTGGTTTTGGACTTGCCTGCCATGACTGTGTCACAGCAGAACAGCTTTTGTTCACATTGCTTTAATCTTCTCCACTGAAAATTAATGTAACCCAAATATAAGCTTCACGTTTTTCAAATAATTTAGAGATGCATTTCCCCTACACATGTGTAACTGAAAAATTTAGTATCTCAAAAAAGTGAAACATTTTTATCAACAGAAAATCAACTCAAATGAGAAGCCTGGAGAAAAAATTGTCAGCCGTAGTCAGAAAGTAGAAGGAATAGATTATTCTGTCTGAGTACATTAGCAAGTGCATCTATAGCTGATCTCTTTGGTTTAAAACATGACTTGCATAGCATTTTCATCTTTAGAGGGAAAACACAGCAGAATATAGGCATCTTATTCAGGCTTTACTTTTGCTACACCTGAGACTCTTCCTAAGTAAAGGTGGAGCAAGATTACAGCTGTGTTTGGCCTATTTTATACAGTACTATAGCTGGTTTCTTCAGAATTACCTGAAACACACCTAAACATGATACAAACAAAAACACAGATTGCCATAAAGTCTGTATTATTTTCAACTTTCACATTGAAAGCAAATCTATATTATGCTGCAGGATAACAAAGCATGGCTCCAAAAAAAGTGTTTGCCTAATTAGAGTAATTCATAGGTTTCATTACACTAGTCATATCTGGGCATGGGCTAAAAGCCCAAATTTTATCTTCATTCAGAAGTTTCTATCTTTTGAGCCGTATGATCTAAACGGACAATATTTTTCTCCAGACAGGAACCGAAAATTAAAAATTCAAAGCACATACTCTCATTCTGTTTCACAGCTGAAATTTATGCCAAGTAGCAACTCTCTCAGCAAAAACTTAACACTGCAAAAATTTCAAAGGTAGAACTAATTAGGAAGCAAGCACAATGAACTCTAATAATATGAGTTCAAAACTCGAAATCTTCAGTCAGTATTTAGATGTGTGTCTGAAATGACAGCATTTACATTTGTAAAATGGTAACTTGGATTTACAGAGCTCCAAAAATTCATTTCCCAAATGCAACTAATATAGATGTGTTTGTTATTTATCCCATTATAGTCACTATTCACACTTATACAGAAGAACACAAATGTATATAAATCACCGAATTCCAATATCCTTATCAGGGCTTAGTCCCTGGTGTAAAACAAGCAGTTATAACGCATCTGCTGAGAGTATGTAGAGGGTTTATAGGTAAACCTTCAGCATGTGCTTGAGCAGGGGTCACAGAGGACTGAACAAATTAGCAGCTATGGACAGGGAAGAGGGTGGGACCTTGCTCCTGAAGCCAGTCCAAGGGAGGAAACAGTAGACCATGACTATGCAGCGTAACTATGCACTGCCTTCTTAATAGGGCAGCCTTGGAAGAGTGTGGTCAGATGAGGGTAAGGTGCTATTCACTCTGAAAGGACTCAGACCTTACCCTCACAAGTTAAAAAGGCAAATACAGTTTATTAATTTGTTTTTAAATTGAGTTCCTTATTTTATTTTTTCCAAGTCCTAATTAATAGTCTCCTCTCCCCCAGGTAGTTAGGCAGGCCTATTTATTGACTATTCATCCTACCAATACCATCTTAACATTTCAAGGCATTTAATTTACATTATATGTATATGCTAAAAATCTAAAAAGTTGCCATGTTTAATTCTAAATATAAACCTACACTGCATCCACTTCTGAGACTACCATACCCTTGGGCAGAAAGGCTCCAAATGTTTGGGAAGTTGCAATGTAAATGCTGCAAAAAACCAGCAGCTTTATGAATGAAGCTGCCAGACTTGATTTTGCACCTGCTAAAAGCCTATCAGCCTTCCTGGCATATCTTTCAGATGCTCCATGAATACTAGCAGAATAAAACCAAGACATATACACTCTACGAATGGTACTAATGGGAATCAAGAGACATTTCGGTACACTTCAAGTTACAGTAAAAACTGTAACCCCAATTTGCCCCTGATGATGATGACCGTTGCTGTGGTTGTTTCATTTAACAATGAGGCAATAACTGATTAACCAGTAACTCTTAATTTTATTCCTGTCTCTGGGAAGCCATGTATCAGACTTAATTAACAAAGGCAACCTAGGACAAATTAAAGTCCTATTTCACAAAACTTGAACAGCTTGCAACATTAGTTCTGCGTTTAGTCCCTGTTAGAGGTGCTGAACACCTGTAAAACCAAGTTACACAGGTTCAGTTGTAAAATCCTGCCTACAGAAGCACCAAAGCAGTGAGCTGCCAAGGTCAAAACTGAGCTATGAGGGTCAGCATAAAACCAAACAGGATCTACGGAAACTTTTCCAATGGCAAAAATGGACTTTGAAAAATTACCTGCATGGCATCTACATCTGAATATAACAATCAACAACAGAATTTATAATTGCCTGACACAATGTAAATTTATCCTGTTACCTTTACTATTAAATAGCTTCCAGACACCAAGACCGTTAGGTCCTTTCAATAAAGGAGTTGTTTATAAAAAAGGTAAGATCTAATCAAAATATTAATATAAGTCATATAAATTCAGATGAGGTTGAATTGTGCAATCAGCACAATTGTGATACCAGTACAGTGAACATGATAGAAAAAAATGAACTTTGCATGGATGCTTTTCGGTATGCATAAATTTGATCAATCAGCTGAATATTGCCATAGTCCTGTTTATCCTAATTTGTAAGGGTAGAAACTCCATCCTATTTCAAAGATTTTTTTTTTTTTTTTAAATCACAATATGCAGGTAACAAAGTAAAAAATACTGCTACAAACAAAAAAGAATGAGAAATCAGCTAAACTTCAATAGGGAACGATACAAAAAACCCCTCAGGCCAGAGGTTTAAAGGACGATGGTCTTCTGATGGTCTTGTTGGATGAATGGATGCTCCACAGAAGAACAGATGGTGTTTGTTCCCTGAAGGTTTGTTTTTTTCTCCATGAGATGGACAAGTCAAAGTCCTATCAACATGCCTGTATTGTAAGGCTCTCACTCATCTTCTGTTAGGAATGACAAGTACAGATCAGATATTTGTATCTTATGAGATGGGATAATTTACAGACTTTATGTGAGGTCTTCAAGATGGGGTTGGTGGATCATTCAGTGTCAAAGAATGGTCTATCACACTGAAATACGTACTGTCAGTTCAGTGAAGTATGGCAAACTCTCAGACTGTGAAGTCCCTCAGCTCCCACGAGTGCTCAGAGGGGCACAAACTTAGCTTCAAGCCACAGGCAAGGGGGCAAACTGTTTACCAGCAGATTCATCCCTAGCAGCAAAGTAATGAATCAGCAACTATGCAGTGCACAAAAGGGGACTATTATGAATAGCTTGTTCTTTTAAATCACATTTGTTTTTACAGATTTCTGGTCAAAGTAATGAGCATTTTTTCAAGAATTCCTTTAAGGATAAATTAAAAAAAAAAACCCACTAGAAAAACAGCAGGTGAAAAAAATGGGGGTGCCCATGACAGGTAAAAGGGCTTCCACAAACCCTGGAATTACCAAAGTCTGCTTTCCTACCACTTTGATATGAATTGTTTCTAAGTATTTCTGAACCTCCATAGAGGTCCTCCCTTCTCCACTAAGTCATTTATTTTTCACTGAGTTTGTAGGAGCCTAATTACTTTTGACACTTCACTTGCTCCATCACATTTGAAATAAGCCAACAGGTTCCCAGAGGGAACAGTGTCTTCTTCATTAGGAAGGAGGGTACAGAGACACAGAAAAATGAAATAACTTTGAAGCTGTTTCCAGGAGGAGTGTGTGCCGCGGTATGAAGGAAAAACTTGCTGAAAATCATGAGGCAAGAGGCCCAAACAACATGGACTTCACATGGAATTTTTTTTTCCATTTTATCTTTCAAGTTTTAAAAAACTGTCATCATACTGGTCTTGAATAGCATGTACCTGAGCATGAAGTGGTTTAGATTTCCTCTAGGACTTCCTATATTTAGAACAGCACTGCCTAAAAAAAATCAGGAAGTTTCTGTTCTAAAGTTATTTTGTCAAAATTCAAAGCTGAGTGGAAACACCTATTTACAATAAATTCAGTTTAAAAAGTACATACTACTTAAGGACACTTAGCTAAGACCACTCAAAAACTCCTAAGAAAAAATGGTTGGGAGAGGATATGAAATAAAATTTCTTACAAAATTCTGCATTATTTTCAGAAGGTTCTATGCAAAACATATTTTTGCCAGAAAACGGTCATAGAAAGTAAAAAAAAAAGTATTTCCTGTCCAGTTCTGGCATCTTGCCTTTCAGTGACCAATAATAACAGCCCAGTAAAAACAGAGCGCAACACACAGGATCCAAGTGTTTCCTCCAGATGCACCTGCAGATGTCTCTTTGCCTTGTACATGAAAGAGTCCTCTCTCTGCTATTTCTCATCTTTGCAGGATAATAATTTGAAATAAATACATTCAGTTACATCAACAGGATCTGATTTTCTCAGCATTTCTATTTCCTTCTATAAGTTACTCCACAAGGAAGAGTGTTCTGCATGGAAATAATTGAAGACAAGAAAATATCGTTTTATCCACAGCTTCTGTATGATATTGAAGGTAAGCCTATTTTGTTAGACACATTTCTGAAACTGAAATTTAAAACACAGATACAAATGAGAAAGACAAACTAGACTAAACTACCTGAATTTATTGTTAAGCATGCAGCACCATTATATTTCCACTTTTACTATTGCTACATTTCACTGCCACTGAGAATTTCTCCAGCGAACACTAAAAATACATTTGGCTAACACAGAAAACATTGCAATATGCTGATAATTAATTTAATTAAGTTTCATCACAGTGGTCATTCCTGAAGAT
Organism: Lepidothrix coronata; assembly: GCF_001604755.1. NCBI lineage: Eukaryota > Metazoa > Chordata > Aves > Passeriformes > Pipridae > Lepidothrix > Lepidothrix coronata. Next base: position 5,703,077 of record NW_016690213.1, on the reverse strand, counting down.
GCACAGGGGAAGGTGTAAGTCAAACTGTACTAGAACTTCTTGCACTGGACTTAGAAAAGTGTTTGTGCAGAGAGCAAAAAGGAAGCGTACAGCCTTTCGGCTGCATGACTGCTCAGCTAGGGCTCCTCCCGTTCCTGATTCCCGGTTTGCAGAATACTGGGAAACAACAGAAGCAGAAACATGAATGGTTTGTTTAAAGTAAAACATCCTCCAACAAGCAACTCCACTGGATTATTAGGCTCAGAAAATAGCTGAGCACTAGAGTGTTACTGCACATGAAAGGATGAGACAGAAAGGCTCTCAGTCCAACACGAGAGGGGTGTACAGCACCAAGAAACTACTGCATATAGAGAATCCTCAGCTTCTACAACCACAAAATGTGAAACATTCTTATAATGATGACAGATAGAAAGGTTTGGGTGAAGACTGTGTTCTGCTCTAACGCTGCCCAGCTGTTTCTGTACATTCGTCCAGAGAGGTGCCTACGAAAGCAGCAGCACCAAATACTGTCAAATGTTCTAGACACTGAAATGAGACCATCTGCTGCATTCCTGGTCACCTCAACAGGTTTAGATATGCAAAGCCTCTGGATGTAGGTGCAAACCAATAGTATTTGCATTATTCTGCAGAAAAGTCACACTTTCTGTGTTACTTTTCTGTCTTCGGTCTATTTTATACAATCTACCAATTCCAGCATCTATAATTTCTGCTTTTTCTGGAAAAATATGGAAACATCTATGTATACTTATTCACTGTAGCGTTTACCATTTCTCACTAAACAGAATCATACTGAAGAAAGCTAAATATAAACTTACATAGGCAGAGATACACATGCAAACCAAATAACAAGCTACTTTAAAAATTCCACGGGCAGTTAAAATTATTAACATTACCGTCTGGAATTAGAAAAATTCTAAAAACATTCATCTGCAAGGAATCCTTCTAAGAAACATTGGTATAAGATATCCATTTGCAGACTTTATTAACACCTTCCTATACACATCAAATTTATTTAACAAGTCATAAAATAAGTGGCTACGACACTATTCACACAACCCTAATACATCCCTTCTGAGTGCTTGGCAAATAAATAAGTGTCAGATACCATCTAGGAGCTCAAGGTTTATAAGTTCTACGCTGTCTTACTTTTATCCATATCCAAGGTAAATTAAGCAATAGCTTAGCAGGAATAACAGAAGTCTACTCTTTAATATTCTGATAGTATTGCAAAAATACAGTCTCATACACAGAATCACAAATCACGTAAGATTTACTAATTGTTAATTTAATTAGTACAGGCTAAGGAAAGAAATTTTGTAAGATGTAAGTATATTGCATGCCTAAAGGTAAGACACAGGGAATTTACTTTTCAAGGAATTAAGTCAGTATCCAAATACAACTTTCTATGGCTAATTTCCTCTATTTGCTCAAAAATGAGACAACTGTGGATGGAGCTCCCTTCTTAAACTCTATGTACATTCCAGTCTTGAAATCTAGTAACAAAATAACACAATCAACAGACCCAATTTTCTGCTACCACAGTGGACAGTCTTCTGGGAGAGGTTGTAACTGAAGGTCACAAAGGATTTCATTCCTCCACAGCTCAGTTCTTGTCCCATGGTGAATTTATCAGCAAGGGTGTTGTTTATAATGGACGGGGTTTTTTTGTTGTTTGTTTTTGATGTATCCATGAGGAATTAGTCTTAGACCACCAACTGATTTCACACAGGCCACCCAAGTATTCCTTCAATATCAAAAGCAGAAAGCGATCCTTTTTTAAAACTTTAAAATTTTGCTTTTGTCTACAGTGCCGATTGCAATTTAACACAGCAAAACACCACCACAGATACAAGAATTTGACTGTAAATCAGAACAGAGAAGTTCTGCATAAAAGCAAAGACTATTTAAAGACAAAACACAGAGCCATGATGGAATCCATGCATTCCAAATAACGTTGACATCATGGTACAGTACACCCCAGAAAGTCAGTTTTCCATGCCCGAGGTAAACGCTCAACTGCCTTTTATCAGCACTATTAGTCATTACCATGACAGCAATACAGGGTGAAATCAGCATCCATTACATTGCATAGTTACCTTAAATGCCATCCAGTCACTGAAACACAGAGGGCTGGAAAATTACTTGGAGCAATATTGAGCTTTTGCTTGTGCTAGTGCATTTTTCAATTGATGCAAACACATTCAGACAGTTAATCAATTACAAATCAAAATCCATTCCCTCTACTATTAATGAATTCAACTTTGTTCAGGTAAAAGCATTGTGTTGAAATACTTAGAACCGAACATTAACAGTGTATAAATTCTGAGTAACAAGAGCTAAACAAACTCCTCCAACGAGTTTGTCCACTCCAAGCATGAACTCCAGCAGTCCGAAAGGATGTTTCAGCTACTTTCATAATCAACTGCCCTGTTCTTCCAAGAGTTTTCAGGTAATGCAGTATGAAAATTGCACTGTCCATATTGTACATTACAGTGACTAGCATATGGATAAACGACTTGGCAAGAGAGAGCTAGTTTGAAACTCTACACTAAACCAGTAATGTGGAATAGTTTATTAAAAAAAATATATAAATTAAAATTTATACCCTTTCATTAAGCTGCTGCTTTTTCGCCATTTATGTCACACAGATAAGACACAGGTAATCAACCTGTACATCAGCAATCCCCAGTTATCCTGCATGAATGAAGATCACAGTACTCAATCCTAAAAAGAGATTCAATCATAATTTAATAGCTTTAAAATTAATCACTTTCATGTCAATATTATTGCATGGTTTTATAACCCGAACTTGATTTTCTTCCCAAGGAGGTCATAGGTGAAGCATAATGTGGGTTCCAATGCATCCCTGAAGTGACAAAGTCCTAACAGAAATACTAACAACACTGCCTAGTCCTGATCCTATGGGAAAAAAACCTGCGTTGCAGATCTCTGTCACTGTCATGGCTGACAGGTTAGGGTAGAAGAGCAAACTAGAATCTGCACCAATGCTTTTCCTCAGAACTGACAGAACAAGTTGCTGTATTTCCTTCATCTATGTATGCAATTGAGAAATTTGTATTTTAAAGTTATTGCACTTTAGTTTCAGATTATTCACGATGTTTGATTTGAGACTACAACAGGGAGCATACACCTGATAGCCCTCCTTTAGAGAAGTGAACTCAAGCTCCAATGTCCAGCTCTCAGAAAATAACTCTGCCTTGTAATCTGCCATAGTTGTATGGCCTAAGGCAAAAAATAAAGCTCTTGCTACTAGCTGAAGGCTATGAAGTACTGCATTGAAAAAAGAGAAATAGAAATATCAACATTTCCAATTATACTTTCCTCCAGAATCAGAAAAGTTCTTTCTTGTTAACAAGAAGGATTTAAAAGGCTTCTGTCATGTATCATCTGGCAGAGAGGTATCCATTAGTTTTATATTGTCTTTTCCTTCACAATGCCTGACTGTTCAAGTTCAGGCTGATAGTGTGGGCATGATCACAGTTCCAGCTCCAACATGCTCCCATCTCTTTGCAGCCCTCTCTGCTTGATTCAGTTTTCCATGTATTTTATCCCTGTGGCAGTTCTGTTTAATAAGTGTTCACATACAAACAGAATTGAGATGTGGGGTAAATTGATGCCTTGTTCAAAGTGACAAATACTTTTTTGCTGAGGAAGCTTCCTGAGTTCTGTATTCACTGACCAATCCACTAGCCTGTAATCCTCCCGGTCTGGCAGGATCTCTGCTTGTCCATATAAAAACACATTTTCTAAAGATGTAAAGTTTAAGTAATATATAAAGTGTACTGTGATGATAAGAAATACCATATAAATGCAATTATTACCATACACAGGAAACCTTGGCTGTGTTCCATATAAAGGACATCAACAATACTAGAAGAAGGAATAAGACTGTAGTATCAAGATTATAATTCATATAATATTTTAATTCTAAATTACATAACTTACTGTCCTGCAATTTGTTTGTAAAAGTTTTTTTCACACCTCAGATAAGAGGTGTTGACAAAACACTAAAAACACCTTATTTTTTGCTGCATAGTCAAGTGGCTGCTTAAACTTTAGCAAGCTTTTCATACTCCTTAATTACAGAAACACTTAAAAATTTGCTTTGGCTTTTTATTTAGTGTTCAAACGGGTACTTCTGTGCTTTTGCCACAAGGAACATAAAAATTACCTCTAGGCCACCAGCAGAAATAGGAAGCAACAGCAAGTCTTACAAAACAGTGTTGTTCTTCGAAAGGGATTTAAATACTGTGATGTAATCATTCCACACTTGACAATATCAAATGAAGGAAATGCTCATTTTGGATGGTTGTCACCAATTATGATGGAAACACATGTTGGTTATGTTTTCCATTTAGAAGAAGATTACTGTGAGGGGACAAACTAGGTGCAAAATGAAGTTCTGGTATGAGCACCAACATTTAGGTGGAGACCACAACACATTGCAACAGGAACAGGTTGCACAGATAAGACAGCTTGAAGCCAACCAAATTAGTAACTGGCTATTTTGTGTACTCTAGCATCTTCCAGTTAAGAGGTAAAATTTATTATCCTTTGGAAGATTCCATACAGGCAAAACGATAATTTTAATTAGAATTTTTTAATTAATCTAGAATTTTAAAACTGTAAGTAACTTGGTCATTTGGACTTAAAAAGGATACATGCTTAATCAATATTAATAAACTACCAATACTATTGCAACCATTATCAATTATTAATGTGCTTGATAAAACCCTAACGGAATTCCTTGTTTTTCTGATGCAACATATCAAACACTAACATTTTCCAGGCACTCTCAAAAAGCTTTTCAGTTATAAAGTATTTTTTTAAACTACAAAAATACATATATGTGTGTGTGCATACACACATATGCATGTCCTTTTGACTGATGGAAACAGTTTAGTCTAAATTTTCGTTATATTTACAATGGTAAGATTAATTTTGGGTTTGTAATTGAACGGTCTCTTTCATCAATAGTATCTCTTGTTTATTCTGTTTTTTCCATGGATTCTGTTTATCTTCTCAAAAGCAAAATGCACAAGTGGTCTTTTGCACTGGCAGTTCCATGCCTCGTTATTGCTACATAAAGGCTGGCTAATTTATCCCTAAACTTTGTAATAAAACACAAATATTATGATTTGCAAAGAATTTTTTCCTGCTAAGAATGAACTCCAAATAATAGACAGCCACAGTCTTTCTGCCACACCAAAATTGTAACTTCTTCCCAAAGCAATTACATATTTCAGTAGTATTTCCAAGACAAACCAAAGAGAAAAATTCACTTTGCTGTTCAACTGATTCTGTCATCTATGTAAGTGCTTTTACTTATCCCAACTAAAGCAAACTTTAAAGAGCTCGGCAAGGAAGGATTTACAGGAAATTACAGCTCCAAATACCGATATCCAAATAAGAATCAGCTTTGTCGGGGCAGGGACTTCAGATTTTGGCCTGCCTGCACTTCTGGAGACGAAGCTGGCAGGAAGTGGAAGGGGAAGCAACGCACTTCAGGCCGGGATAAGCAGCTCAGCAGGAAGCAAGGGAAGACAGTCACAGGCCAGTCAGCAAGATAATGAATACAACCCAACCTTACAGTAACAAGGAGAAAAAGAAGTTTGACTTTGATTTTTAGCTCCAATTTCAAACAATGCGATTAATGGTCATCTGCTGTTTTCCTCCCATTGTAACAAGGCATAAAACAAGCTTTGTTTGATTTAACATTCAGAGCAAGAGAAGACACTACTCGTACGCACTGGTGCTGAGAGCTGTGCATAATCAAACTCTGTACGAAGAATTACAGGACAGATTAAAGCTTTAGTGCCTTCAGAGACAGGTGAGATTTTCACGAGAACCTAAATGAGGTAGGTAGCTCCATCCCAGGGAAGTTAAGAAACAAAACGAGAAAAAGCCTTGGTTCCACAGTGCTTCCTGTGGAAAGATATTTGCTTCAAGAGACTGTTTGCCTAACTGCCACAAGTTTTACATTGGGTTCTCTGGAAGGAGCTACTAAGAATAGTAACCAAATGAAAAAAGAAATAAAGATGTCTTTAAAAAAAAATTTTAAAAATCTCTTTTTTCACAATTGCTGAGGGTTTTGTGCCTGTTCCTTAGAAATGCTATTGACTACATAGCTACACAGAAGTAGCAGCAAATTTCCAAAGACTACCATATTGAGAACACTAAAAGGATCATTTTAAACTGGAAGTACCTAATCTTTCACAGTAACTTCATGTTCAGCTCATCTGTGATTAATGTATACGAACTTTAAAATGCAGTCAGTCCTCAGCTGTTATTTGAGAAACAAGGGCTAGATGGGAAAAAAAGGAAAAGACTTAGTTGGGTACTATAAAAATAGGAAACTAGTAATAAAATTTAGATCCTACTGAATTTAACAATGCCATTGTTTACTTTATTCTGAATAACCCTTAACAGAAACTCCCATTTTCTAACTAATTAAAAACTCCAACTGTATGTCTCCCAGGGATAGAGAGAAGAAGAACGAATAAAAAGAAAACCCAACATCAATACCATAAAAGTGAAGAAATAGATTCCAGATGTTTAAAAGAGAAGATTCTTTTCTTAGTCTCTCTAGTGTAGGTATGAAATTGGAAGATTGGATTCTTTCCATATTGTCTTCCAACTATCTTATTGATGTAGAATCATTCCAGTGGAACTGGTTTGTCCTCACTACAATCACAGAAGAAATACTGCCTGCCCCATGCTACCCAAATGTTTTCAGACAAGAAATGCTGTAGCAATTTCAGTCTCACCTGTGCTATAGCAAATCCAATCCACTTTTAGCCTTTCATGCAGCCCTTCAATGCTAGTAATGTTAGCAGTAGCAGTATTGATAGAAGGAATCAGTTTTAAACTTTCATGTAAATACAACCCTAAGAGATGATAGTTGTGACTTCAGCAGCATCTGGTATTTGTAACTCAGGAGAAGAATTCGGTAACATGATAGTTCCATTTTGATACTTTACATAGTTAAAAGAGTTGGGGCAAAGAAATTAAGAAGATACATTTTCTCAGATACAACTTTCATAGTCTGTACATCTGCCATACACACAGTAAAGGAAAACTGCTTTGACTACTCCTACTGTATTTGAATTTGGAATCGTGAGTCTTGTTCTCTAGAACAAACAATATGAAAACTGCAGAGACACTGGTGTAGAATGTATTGGACTGGTGTAGAATGCTTCAGTTTTGATCGTTTAGGATCAAATGTGAAATTCAATACACCACCACTCATTGGGAAAAAAAAAAAACACTTTTTATTATTGTCAATTTGGCACTCTCAAATGTAGAAGTATAACTAAGGACTAATAACTCCTGCATTTGTATACAAAGTATTGAGCATTATATTCAGTAAAATGCTGTGAGAAAGGATTTTGAAAAAGGACCAAACTACAGTTTAATAACTACAGCCAGCAAAAAGACTTAAACAATACTAATGAATCCTTAAAAAACATCCCCCTCACAACCTAAAAGTTCATTTAGGATTCTGAAACAGGGATAAACTGCATTTTATTAACTGCAAGTTCATCACACCACCTGTACTTTTTACTCTTTCAAAGAAGAGTGTGCAGTTAACTCAAAAGAAGATATAAATCTAAATCTCAAGTCCTTTTCCAGTCTTTATAAAGCTCTTTCTTTCAAGGAAAACTTCCACTTACTAATATTAGCCTCGAGCACAATATGCAGATGTAGTCCTGTTTTCCAGAGAAGTCTGATGATGCACTGAAGAACCTTGCCCAAAGTCAGGGTGGCAGATGTACAAATTGCTCCAGTTATAGGGTTTAACCAGACAACCCTAGCTTCAAAAATCATTATTATAAAATGGGTTCATCAGTGATTCCATTGCATACAGAGAGCTATAGTATTATCTTGCCTGAAGCACTGGATTTGCACCAGTCTTGAAGTGTATTCAGTATTATAACTATATATTTCTATTCACTCCAAAAACTCTGAACACGTGAAAACTGTACATTTCAAAACAAACATCTGCCATCATGGATATTCACAAAATCTGCTAAACTTATGGAATGCACACAAAGGAATTATAGAAAAAAAAACCCTTAGAATTTCTTATACATTTTAACTCTATTTTTCTTCACAAACACTTTAAAGCATTTGAAAGTAAGCAAAAACATATTTAGTCCACAAGCTGTTCTAGCAGCAAAGTAAATCAGATACTGAAACTCAAATTGCTGTAGTTTAAAAATCAAAACAACTCCACCCCGATTTAAATGTTACTTATTACGTTCGCAGCTGAGACCTTTTTCTTCTTCTTTTTCCTCTGTTCAGCAGGTGTTATGTGTGATTCTCATGCTCTCATGCTGACATTTACAAAGCACTGAAATATTTGTGAACTCTGCTTCTGAATATAATAATATCAAATATAATGTTAATTGAACATGTGGGGGTGCATTGATGGTTTACTTGTTCAACTGAAATGCCTAGGACTGTTCTTGTAAAGCAAAGAACTCACCCCCTGAGGCAAAGCCTCATATCTTATATTAATATTCTGACATCTCCAGGTGGAATTTTCTTCAGATGAGAAGACAATCCCACAGTAGTCATTTGACTTTCACCAAGCCCCAAATAAAGTCCTCACACAGGATTACTGTGAGAACTGTACTGTTAAATGGGCACTCTTTTCAAACAGAATACAGGATGGTTTCAGGTCTTTGTCACACTATAGTTAAATATTGCACCATAGTTTTAATAGTGGTTGGACTAGATTTTCAAGAATCTTGACCAAAGCTGGAAAATGATTCTACATTCATACAGTTTCATTTTTCTGAAGTCTAAGTGGGAAAAGAAGTTCTTTCTTCCTCTCTTGCCTTACAATACTGCTGTGCAAATGTAAACAATTACATTGCTCTGAAAAGAGAGAAGTACAGCTGCTTCCAGGATTTTAGGCAGAGGTGAACTAATACCCTGGGTTACTTTTATCTACTACAGAAAAGTCACAAATTGCAATGGAAGATGTTTCATTTAAATAGCACCATTCACAGCAGAGCAGACTTCCAAGATGAAGTTAAAAAATCCTGTATTTAAGATTTTTTGAGAACACAGCGTTTAATAAAAAAAGAAAAGCACGTGCTTCGGAATTAACTTGAAAGATCCAGTTTTCTGGTACTGATCTGGGAATTATAAATAGAGAAGTAAGTAAAAAGGGCATATTTCTCAGTGTTCCTTTACAACACTGATATAAATGAGATTTTTCATCTGTTCTGTCTTAGAGGAAGGAACCCCACTGATGCAAACTGGAAGTATTAAAACTCCTCAGATTTATTCAGGTTGCCTATTTTGACCTAGATACCGATATTGCTTGATTATTTATCAATGGTTAAGTTTAGTGCGTTTGTGTGTACTACGTAAGTATAAATTCTTAGAAGTATACCCCATCCTTAGTATACAAGAAATCAAGGATCTATACTGCATGCAATAGCTCCATGTCCAAAATATCAGACAGTTTCCTAAAGCTGTAAGTGCAGATTAAAATCTGTATTTTACATAATTCCTGGTATCGTATATAGTTCACTTCTTTGATAAATACATTGAAGACATACTGCAGAAATAATGAAAGCAAACTAAAGCATATCATGAAAAAAAAGACAAAGGAGCAGGCAGGCAGTATTGTAAGGTGTATCTCACCTTACAATACTGCCCTTAGCATAGCCCTTCTGAAAATTCAGAAAAATAATAAAAGGGTTTGATCTTCCTTTTTGGACTTCCATCTTGCTTTCTTTGAAGCTTTCTTTTAAAAACTCTTAACTTGCAAGTGATACACACATGCTTTATTCAGTCATTTTTATGTCCAGAGACTGCCTTTTATAATGGCAAAACAATTTTTCCCCACACATGTACAGAGCATCCATGAAAAGGTTCAAATAGTTCAACCTTTCAAGACTATATTCAAAAAATACATAGTTTTTGATACTCTAGCTGTTTATACTACTGTAGAACTCATATTTTACAAAGAAGAGTAGATTTTTAGGCTGTGTTGAAGGCAGTAGACATTTGGTTCATGACATTCACAGAGGAAAAGAACTAAGTTTTCACAACCTCACTGATGTACGGAAAGTCCATTAATCCCCTAATCAGTCAATCAGAATAGAATATACCAAGGCCTTTTCCCCCAACTACACTAACAACAAACAGGCTCGACTCTTGTTGGGGTAAAGAGGGAGCAGATCTATTCAGAGCACATTACTGCACCAACGAAAGTGTAGAGCAAAACACCAACAAATCAGAAGAGATTTGTTAGGTATGTATTAGGTTATGCATTTTATGAAGTACAAAAAAACTAATACATATAAACTATGATATTATATGAATTTTTCACATCACATCATGGTATACAATGAGCATTGGATTAATTTGTGTTTTGTCTTGTATTAAAAAATAGCTAGGCATGTACAGATTTCCAAAAATGCATTTCTATTTCAAAACTTATTATTAGTTCATATTTCACTTATGTATGAAAACATCACTACAGTTTTTAATTTGATACATTTCTCCAGTTTTCTTCAAAAAACACACTAGACATAAGCAGTTGTAAAATTAAACATGCCTATCCCACAGGCCTTGCACATTTTTGTGAGGAAAAAAAAAAACCCACATATGGAAATCAAAACTTTTACTACATAAATGGAGAAGAGAGCAACAGCAGTTTGAAACATGGTATGTATATAAGTTTCAATACTTTTCTATTTCAGTTTAACAGAATTTTCCTTAAACAAGTACAAAGTCTTACAGTACAATTTAAAGGTGTCTTTAAACTAAATCTTCTATCTGTGTCTTGTTCCCTGCAAAGCATTTGTTTTGGCAAACGGCTAAAGGCCTGCCAAGAAAAGATCATCGATCTTTGCCTGAAAAGCTTGAGCCAGCTTTACACAGTAAGGGCTTAGTACAAACACACAATGCTTACCAGATGTTCAATCAGCTAACTGGATACAATCCAAGGGGTGGCTATAAATCCATGGAGAGATGTTTGTTATGAAGGCATTTGCCACACGAAGTTAAATTTATGTAAGCACCCTTTGGAGAATCTCTTCACTGAGCAGTGCAGTTTAAAAGGATCATGCACCGACAGACTGAACTGTCACCAAGTGCTGATTTGTGTGTGCACTGCTACCTTTAAAAAGAAATTTGGGTTTGAAAAGTTCGCCTGCAAAGTTCATTTTCCCAACTAAATGCCTGTGCCATTACTCAAGTCAGTGTTAAATGGCAAGAGCCAAGAACTTAATGTGGACTCTTGGACTATTATTTCACAGTTCCTCTTTTCAGGCTTTCCAGTTATTGCCACTTGAGTAGCAACAAACATCTACTTCCAGTTGCCATGCTACCAACAGGTGAAATTTTGTCTCAGAAGAAAGATATTACCTACCACACCAACAATATCTGACCCGAGTCAGATATTACAATTATCTACTGACATTAACTTGTTCTAACAGATTTATTTACAGTTGTTCCCTTGAGGTGAGAAAGTTGTCTGACTGAGCACCTTCAGGTTTCCATATTAGCATAAATGCAATTCTTGGGGCATTTTTTGGTGGTTTTTGGTTTGGTTGATTGTTTAGTTCAAAAAAACCCAAACAAAGAAGAAACGCAAGATATGGACGGTAAAGATTTCTTTCAGTTGTATACACAGTTATAAAACAGACAAAGAGTTTCAAAAAGAAAAAGAAACATAGAAAAAATACTCATTTTTGTAATAAGCCTCCACACTTCAGCACAGAACTATTTTAAGTTTAAATCAAATAAGACTCAAGAGAAAAACCATATTAGTAATAGCTTTGAATTCTCTCTCCTAAGAGGAGGAAATGAAGCCACATAGCAGAAGGAGAAAACTTTGCAAATCACTTTTTTCTTTCATTTCTTTGATTTTACTCTTTTTCCTCACTTGTAGTTTGAATGAGTGAAAAGCTGAATGGGGAAAAAAAATAATCCCCCAAATCCTACCTACATAAACCCAAAGCTTCAAAGGAAATAGGTTTTCAGTTGATACACTGCACAAGTTTTGAAAAGAAAAGTTATGGTTAGGTTTGAGGTTGGCTCACACACTACTAGTTGCTGGTTTTCTATTAAAGCAGGGAAGCCTGCAAAAGGAAAACTAAAAAGCTAGTGTAGGACCCTACCTTTATCCAAGCTATAAATAAAAATGTGAGATTCGACCTTCAGAAGCGGAGTCTTCCTTACTAAGATCGAACAGAGCAGAACAACCAATGCGTGCCTGGTTTCTCTGACTGGGTATTTTACTCTGCAGTAGAAAGGGAGAAAAGCTATACAATATGGACACGCTTCAAACCCCATCTCCCTGAGCACACAGTATTCCCAAGAATTTCTAGGGGAAGCTGCACTTGTAAAAGAGCTCTAACTCTTAAACCCACCTGAGTCAAGTGACTGCAGACAAATGATCCAGTCAGCACTGCCAGCTCAGCACTGTTCACACAGTTTCAGATTATTTTAACTCCCAGCAAAAAAAACCAGCCTTGAGTCTAATAATGTAATGTTCAAGTGGCTTGCTAAGTCTTGGTAAACAGTTTCCCAGATGTCAAGTAGCATCCCTACTTCACAGATACTTTACATTTTACCACTGGAAGACTGCCTGCCCAAAGCCACCACAAGTCTTTTCGTGCAGATCTTTTTCACTCTGGAGAACCTACAGAGGCTTATTGTGTCCCCCTAAGAGATATACACTCTTTGACTCCACCACTGACCCTTCCCAGACTCTGCATGGCTCTGTCTAAGCCACTTCCAACACTCAGCTTCCTCTCAAACATTAAAACACAGAGGAAGGTAAGGATGAGTTTGAGTTGAATGGTCAATCAAATTTTGGGTTGCAAAATAAGAGATACGAAGGTCTTTAATAGTGACTTTTTTTCCATGTGTTTCCCATAAGTGCATGGGTTATTAAAAATAGACTCTCCATGCATTCTCATTTAAAAACAAGCAAAAATAATCTAGAAAATATGTAACCTTTCTAAACAAGTGGTTAAACCAGCACAGACAAAACTAATACAATAAACAAGTTTGACTTCTGTGTTGAAATCTTAAAATATAATTATGTGCATTTAAATTAAGCTGGTGATTAACTTGAAACTTTCTTTTAGAGAGAGATGCCAGGAGGAATAGCGAAAGTGGGCTAGAAATGCATTGCAATGAAGATGTCGATCAGTGGGAATAAAGAACAATTTGTACCTTCCAGTGAGGTTTCTGAGAAATTGAAAAATGTTTCTAGAAAGGGGGGTGACCTGCTCTCCACCTACCAGAAGAACATTCAGTGAGGTCTAACTACACAGTCATAATCTTAGAAATTCTGAACAAACATGAGAATTCTTTCATGACCTGTTCAGCACACCAGGATCAGCAGCTAATGGCTACCAGGAAGCGACAAACGAACAGCCTGTCAAGGTTGTATTTGTAATAGAAGACATTAGTGAAAGAAACAACTGCTCTTCAGTAACACAAATTCCTGAAACAACCATGCAAAAAGACTAACTCCCTGATGCATGTCATTTAGATTCTGAGATTTCTGGTTAAGCACCTTCTACTATTCTCTGTTCAGACAGAGCGTGGCACAACCAGATCTCATTCACTGAGCCCTTATAGCACAAGAAGCATAATTAATGATGATGACAACAATTACAAAGTAGTTTAAGGAAAAGCTCTGGCAAATAGATACATTAAGAATTGCAGAGAAAGTTTTCATCCCATGGGATACTTTCTATGAACAGATCTTTGCAAAGGGACACTACAACATAGAACAGTAATACAATTTTTCTTGCTGTATTGATTCTACCTAAGTTAAACGCCTGGAACAAATCCTCCGGATATTTTGATTAACAAGCTGTATCTATGTTACAGATATTTTTTTCATGCAGACCTTCTGCCATGACATGCCAATCAACAATAATCATATTTGCAAACCTGAGAGCCTTCAAGTAAATGAGCTAAGAAGAACAGGGAAATCTTTTCCAAACTCATATATTTTGAATTACATGTTAAATACATAACCTGATGCAGTCTGAATTCTAAGGACTTTGCTGGCTATTTCAATGCAAAAGACCAAGTTATCAACCTAAACAAAATACTGCCCATTCACAAAATGCCATGACTTCAGAGCAGCCTTTATTGTAAAATATCACCTTATGTTCCTTATCTTGTGCAACTTTAATATTTTACAAGCAGATGAATCTGAAGATGAATGTATTGGAAGTTGTGGTGTTTTATTGCAATTCAACTACCTGCTCTAAAATGGGCAATCTGTAATTGTATAGAAAGACAATTGCATAATGCAAACTGAGACATCTAATGATAAATAATCATTACAATTGATTCGACATGGTACCTAAAGAGTTTTGAATAGTTATTAAATTTTTATTACATATTACCTCTAATAAACACAGTTAAGAAAACTATGTCAAGGTCATTATGAAGTTTCTACAGTTGATTCAATACTGACATATTTCAAATGGCAACTTAATTTCTAAGTTGGTAGAAAGCTACTGTAAGTATACATTTGTGTCACACATAAACCAATAACTCCAAAGAAACAAACCTACAATGGCAAATGCAGCAGGCAGGTCACAACCTTTTAAATATAGCAACACCTGTCTTTCAGTATATATAAAACTGACTTTGCTGAAAATGTTTTTAATCATTCCTCAGGCAATTTACCTCTCTCGCCCACTTGCTGGCCATCTGTTATTCCAGTTTATAAACTGAATCATTGTGTCATTGTATTAGTTATGTTTTAAAATTTCAGCCTGCATTCGGATCTAGATTAGCTACACTGGAGCTCTTGAGTATTCCCCAATTCAAAAAAATAATTAAAAAAATTTTACTCACAAAACTCTATAAGCACTAAAGGAAAAAAAAAAAAAAGAAAAAAAGAGATGAAAAGACACTTCCAAAGCATGTCAATAAAACAGTCAATGAGTGCACTTCAGTCTAGAAATAATGCATTCGCTACAGCAACACTGAATTAATACAGCAAATCAATATGACCTTGAACAAGAAGCAGCACTGAAGAAATGAGTAACAGAATGTCTTACAGATTCTCCTGTTCACTGACAGACTGATACACACACACAGCCTTCTACATAGCCCAGGCAGAAGTTCAAGATACAAGACTAAAACCTGTGCAACCATTAGATCCAATTTGCAAAGTAACAGAGAAAAAATAGGATGGATCTTTCTCAAGCTAATTCCTTCTTACAAACATGGGTCTACTATAAACTTTGTTTTTCTTATAACTGCATACATAACGTGGAGTCACCAGATGTTTGGTTAATAGAAGGAGTGACTGATTACACGCTTTGCAAGACTGACAAACTATTCTGATAGAGTAACAACAACAGCAGCCACCCACATTTTGGTTTGGTCTCCCAAGCAAGAAGTAAGCCATCAGAAATTCTTATTCTTGAAGATGTTATGTGCTTGCATAAGGCCCAGTACATGGCTCAAAGAATTATGTAAAAAATTCCAACTCACACTATCAGTTGCTGTGCCAGGTTCAGAGAAGCCACATTTGTTTGTTTGACCAAAGGGATTTGCTTTTGCAATATCTCTTAAAGTTCTGAGTGGGCAGTTACTATTTGTCAACACTTAAAAAATCCAACAGAAGTATTAGAATTATTAAAAAAAAAAATCAATAAATAGAACTTTACCAATTAACTGTTGCAGTTATTTTAGGCTGTGAATGGGCACCTTAGTGCATATCTACATTTGGGAAGTTTTCACTGATACAGCTGCTTCCATTCATAGGAAACAAATATGGATTTACTCTGAATGAACAAAGCCCTTCCAAATAAAGTAAATCTACAGAAGGTAAATAACTCCGCATCTCAATTCTGACAAAGCAAGTGGAAAAAGGTGATTCACAGGTGTTACAGAAATACTGATTCCATAGTTCAAAATGGAGAATTAAAAAACTGTATTTTAAAAGGTGTTTTCTCACCCTCTTCCTATGTCAATATCACCAACGCACGCTAAAGTATTTTGCAGAACTGATTTTGAAGCACAATATGGGAATCTTCACATTTTAACAGAAAAAATTAAATCCTAACTTTGGATAACATCACCTTCTGTGTGACAAACAGTTTATCTAGTATTTTCTTTTCAGTATGTGGGCCAGACAGTTCCTCCTACAGAATTTACGAAAGATTACTAGAATAAATAGTTACTCACCATCCCTCTCAGTGCAATACAAACATTCAGAAGCTATAAGAGACTCCAAAACAGCATTAGTGTAAAAACTAGACTGGAATTTAATGGAAGCAAGTTCTATAAAATTATGTATTCAGAACAAATCTAAATTCCCTGAGATTTGAACAATCCATTGGGATGAGTTGGCCGGGCTGCAAGATATGCAGTGGAGAGCAGTCTAAAAGCCTTGGGCTTTCCAGGTTGCCTCCTAAGAAGTGCACTGTTTACTGCTGGAGAAGTCGAGCTTCTTCTTCAGGTGGCTTCTGAAAGCAATTTCACCATACAGAGTGGCAGAGAAGCTGACACAGCTCTGTAACCTCCCATGGATTTGTAGCTTGGCTTTAGAATGGGAAAAAAATTGCAAGTAGCAAAGACAGCAACTTGACTGTTCTTTCTACAGTTCCACATATAAATATCTGCTAGATACTGATATTGATACATAAAGCTGGCTCTCAAAAAGTCTGTGTCTGCCTAGGGAGAGGCAGAAAAACTTTACCTCCCTTTGTAACCTGCCATATTTCCATCTGCTCTGTACACCTAAGCCACAGAAGTAATGAGAGTCCATGAATGATTCAGCTTAGACAAAGGGGAGGGGGGGAGGAAGAGGAATTGTATACTTTTGTTGAGGAAGTCAGCTTTTAACAATGAACTGGTTTCATTGTTTTGTCATGTAAATGCAAATAGGGCAGAGAAATAAGCAATCCGGCAGCTGGGACTAAGGGAAAATTGAATTTTAAGAGGTATATGGTAACAACATAAGCTTACTTTCAATTTATATAGGGATTTATTTACACAAGGGCTCATTTGGAAAATTAGGACTTCTGCCTCTTAGAGGCAGTGTAACAATGCTCTCTGTCCATATCAATGGGTCCAAGTAATCTTAAGTCAATTATACCAAAACAGAATTTGGATATCTGTCTTAAAAAAATCTTTTAGAAGTGCCAAATAACTGAAGTTACATTATTGACTGCTGATAACTAGAAACCTGCTTATATCACCTAGAAGAAGCAAGTCTAGTTTTCAGTACACAGCATTACAAGACAATAGTGGTCGGTGAGTATATACTACATTTCAGCAGTTGAAATGTTTTACTGCTTTTTTAAAAAAACTGGTAACTGAGAAACATGCAACTTGATTGCTTCCTCCAGTTAAAATTGTTGCTACAGGTATTTTTATTTTCATGAATTGCCATTTTTTTTTGCCTCCAGAATTCCAGGTGAAATAGTGATACCCACTTGCTATGCACTCTGTCACTATTCACAATGAAAAGTGGAGTTCAAAAACAAGATCCTAGTTAACAAATTAGGTCAAGAGTGGAAATCATCTCAACTAACCCTTGCCGCTCAAAGTCATGCACTTAGTATAACCTTAATCTTACGTTCCTTTTATATTCAAGAAATACAGATGAAGTACTGTGAACTTACCCATTGAAATTCATAAAATACATATCAGATGTATTCTCTTTACATACATACATATGTAAATACGTATATATCCATAAAATGAAAGAGGCGTTTTTGAAACACATAGAATAAGCTACTTTCATGTGGTTTAGGTGTTTCTGTTCACTACACAAGGATCCATACAGTTGTTATGTTACACTAGGTGCTTCATTAAGATAGCTGAATATCCAAAATTAGCTAGGCCATGGTCCTAACAAAGGAGTCCAAAATGAGGATTTCATAACATCACTAACAAAACACCACAAAAACGAACTGTTTACAAACTGTTGTACAAATGTGGTCCAATTTCCCTTGTGAGGAAAACTGTAACTTTCCTAGAGAATTTTGCAATACTTCTACACAACACTTTTCCACAGGTATTTAATTGCATGGAAAGCTCTAAAGGTATACAAGTCCAATTGCATTTCATAAGCACCAATTTCTCCAGAGTTCTACCAAATTCACCCCAACTAAAGCCTCTTGGTCTTCCTGAGGGCTTCCCATAAGACAACATTCCATAAGCTGTTTTCCCTCCCTTGCTGGCCAGTTTCCATTTGAGCGTTCCCTTCAATGCTAATGTAGCGACACAAATTCTAGTTCTGCAAGTTTCTTTCCAAGCCCCTTTCAAGTGTCACAGGGTAATGCACCACATAATAAAGGAGTCATTACCATAGCCATTTTTTTATTTTCCTGTATAAAAGGCTAGAGAGTTCTAAACAACTTTTGAAGAACAACATAACACCCTTCTTCCTGCCTTGTTGACAGTCTGACACACTTGAATGCATCTTGTGATGAAACACTAACAGTATGCTCATCTGGGTATCAATTAGCTATCAGTGGACAGTTGAAAGAACATTTACCTGGCCTATGACATAATCACATCAATGCTTTTAACCACATTTCAGTTAATCATTGTCAGGCCAGTTAAAAAGATAAGTGGAAACTACTATTTAACTGAGATTTTCTTGAATATGCAGGAAGAAAAAAGGCAGAGCATATCTTATGTGGGTACAAAATGTGGCTATAAAGTTTGAATAACAGCTTCCTTCATTTTTAAAATTCGGGATTTACAGCAATATGTGTTTTTGTAAGCTACTGCTAGTAATTGGTCGGAGTGCAGCAATTCATTACAGAGAACAGAAAGATAAACATGCTCTTCCGCTATTTCTCAACTGTGCCAGGCAAAATAATTTCATTTCATAGCATTTTAGGTTTCAGGTCCTGTCAGGGTTTATGTGAATCTTCTTTATGTACCGTGAACCAACAATAACCTCGTTTAGCTGAGCTCTATGAGCTCCTGGGAGAAGCTGATCAAAGCTGATTGGTGGACATAAATTAAAATAATCAAACCCAAACCAATCATCTAGGCCTTTTCAGCAGATCAGGCTGTCATCAAGTGCATGACTAAACTACACAGATCTGCTTCTTCATAAATTATCTTGTTCCCACCATGTATCATTTCACTCTGTTCAAAGTTATCTTTAGAAACTTTAGAAAATTATCTTTAGATTTTTTTCTCAAGAATTTAATAAATACTTCTCTTCTATATTTGGAGTTTTTTCCAGCATGTAACTGCTGTGTCATAAAAATGAAAACACCTCTTAAAATTATAACATTTTGGTCATTCCTTCACTTGAAAAAGAAAACATTTAGTGGAAAAATACCAAATATTAGAATAATTTAAAAAGCAAATAAACTCTAGCCCCTCAACTTTGACATCTTATCATTTCTACCTACATAATGGTTAGCAGTCTTCAGAAAAAAAAGATTCTGGAAGTTTCCTCTGGAAATTAATCCTACTAAACTACTATCAGTTCATTGCTGGCCTTTTAGTTGGTGTTGTTACCATTAGGGATTAACAGAGTAAGACAAAACTACAACTTGCTTATTGACTCACTGGCAGATAAATCAAAATGTGTTCATTTTTACTTGACCTCACACAGATTTTAGAGCATATCAGCACACACCTCCTCTAATACTTCCATTACAGAGACCCTTGGAAGATTCCATTCATGAAAAAATAAGATAAAATATTGAAAGTCCCTACCTTCACCTGATGATCCTGAAAGGTCTATGATGACATACACTCTCCCTTCTGGCTCCAAGTCAATCTGTAATCAAGAAAAGAATTAGAAAAAAAACACCTTAGAATGGCTCCCAAAGCAAGTGACTGCACAGGCAGGAAACAAAAAGTTTCCAAACATCACAAAGCCAAGGTGTAGGCAGGACACACTGACTCCCAACAGAGCCTCCTTTTGCAAAGCGGTGTTGGGGACTCTGTACCTTCACTGGAGTAAAAAAGAAGTGTACATGCTTGGAAAGTTGGAGCTCAGTGAATTTTATGTGTCAAATATTTGAAGCACTGTTCTGCCATACATTTATACCACTATTTGCAAGAAGACAAGGAAGAAAGTTAAAACCTGCTATAACTAAATAACTTTTTTACTGTAATTTATACTGAGCCCAGCTATGCAAATGTGGAAAACAACACTGTGACCTATTCAGATCCCAGCAAGACAGATCAGCTCTGGTCACAGAACGGGGGAAATGAACACACACAGCTTGTAGGGCCGGTTAACACGTGTTTATAATACTCCCTTTGTATCTCCACCGGGAAAAAGAAATACATGCTTTATCCTCTTTTTCTGAAACACAAAATTTGTTTATTTCTGCACCATTCTGGTAGATTTTAAGGAGCCTTTGCTCTCATGGAGATCACTTTCACTCTGCATGAAATACAGGTGCTCAGTATTAAACTGCCATATTTCCAAGATTTCACAGGCTGCGAGAATAAGCTCCTGTAACTTTTAGGCACTGCAATGAAGAGCTCATTACAAATCTTCCTGTATTTCACCATGTTTCATCAGTAATTCTAAATATTGCTGGATTTGACTATCTTAATGGTGCGCCACATATTAAAAAGAATTTTTGCCACCATCCATCCCTTAAAAATTAAACTGTAACTAAAACATTATGTAATCAATAGCTCTTACTGTCACATAGCAGCTGTCGTGATTTCAGAGACTGAGTGACGTGATGTGACTTACATTAAAATACAGTATTTTCAACCTATTTTAGTAAGAAAAGCACACAGAGAAAATTGTGTGCCTGCTGCCAGGGTGCCTCAAGGGGCCTTGTCTGCCAGGTCCTGTCCTGTGTCTCACCACTTCATCCTGGAACGGGCGGTCAAGGAAGCACCGGGCAGCCCCAGTCATGGCCATCAGGTGCCTCCCTGAGGATGGGGGCAGGCCAGGGCCATGCCCTGGCCAGGATATGAGCTCTGCTCTCCATGACAGAAACCCCCCAAACTTGCTTGATGCTTCTGCTACTCTGAGGCAACCACACACGGAGCTTGTGGCTGGGAACAGGCAACCTCCCCTCCCACCTCATCACAGCCTTCCTCTTCCTCCTGTGCCTCCCCCCTGCTCTGCTACAGCAGGGGAATGTGGTCTTGCTTTCCCTGTGTCAGCAAACAACACCAAGTGTCGCCCTCCTAAGTCACGAGTGACATCAGGGCATAGCACTAGGGCAGCATGAGGTGATAACCAGGAGATCACCGATTTACACTAACGACTTAGGAGACCAAACGATTGGTCTTGGCAAATCAGCAAGTAAATGAGGAAAGGAAGGAGGTAGCAGAACATCCAGGCTATGCCATGCTTTGCCAGCCTACGTTCAGAGGGCAGCTTCATGGGGCCACCTTTTTTGTGTCTAGGTTTCTCTCATCACCTGAGAGGACCTTGACAAGAGGGGCACCTCTGCTTTCTCCCCTCTTTTTGGCCACGGCTGCTGAATGCATCAGGGTGATGCAAGCTCCTCTTTCCACTGACCAGCTTCTCACAGAAATGCTTCTCTGTCCTTCAAGAGTGAGCTGGTAGAGGAGTTCACAGGTCCGGCTGATGTCATTGGACCAACGGATCAAGAAAATGATCTCAGCAGCTGTATTTTAAATAGATGAGGCAGGAAATAGGTGTTAGCAAGGCCAGGGGTTACTCAGAGGAGAAGAAAATAAAAGCACGGTTGAGTGGCTTTTTTATAAATAATAGTGTTGAATATTCAAGTAAAGACATTTGTAACAATTTCTGAATTGGCTGCATGAGTTCTATGGGGGAGGTTTTTGGGCTTTTTTGGCTTTTTTTTTGTTTTAAATAAAGCTGCTGATCTTGAAAGACTGCTCTTCTCCCTTTGCCATTTTTAAATAAGAAAAATATTAGAAGATCAGAGGCACAGGTGGATGAATAGACTTTGATGTCTATGCTGAGGGAGGCTTTTGAAAAACTGCTATAGCACTCAACAGATGGCTGTATTAAAGACAGATATGTCTAATGCTCTGTTTGTATCAGCACCATACTCTGTTTGTTAAGCTTTCAGTAAAATACTTTATGCAGTTCAAATCCCAGCGTGCACACACACACATAAAACTCCAACACCATCCCTGCAGAAGAATCAGGCGTCTGGAGGAGTTAGTGCCCACCATCACAAAATCTCTCTTCTGCCCATTTAATTACAAACAGCATTGGAAGCAACTCAGGAAAAAGACTGGAGCACTGAAATCAAGTTTCCATTACCCATCAAGTGGACTGTTTTCATTTATATTTTATTAGAAATGATGCTTACTGATTTTGAATTGGAAATTTTGCTGATGCTTTAAGCAAAATGAACCGTTTATGAAATTGAATCTCTTTTACAAAGACAGCATGTTTTAGTCTTAAAATATTCTAATACCAAGAAGAATGAAATGGACATTCTTATCTTTATATTTATAAAATACCCACATTTCATTTCAGTGAGTACCTGTGCTGACAATCTCATCAGTCACACAAATTAGTAGTTTTGCCAGAAGCCAGCAGCTCAGCTGTCTCAGCTGACCTTACATATAAAAAGAACACCCCAGCAAAAGCAGAGTCCCCTAAACTGATAAGAATCCTTTGTTTTATCTGAGGTATTTCATTTACCAAGGTAAATAGAGAATAAAAAGGGCTGATTCTACCTTAATTTTTAATTAAAAATTTCTAATTGAATGCCTAGAAACATAATGCCATAAGTACCTCCAAAATAGTCATATTACTAGAATACGCATGCCTTTTCTTTCAATCTGCACATTAAACTACACTTAGACTCTGCAATGTCATTTTATAAATAAGTAACAAAAGATGCATACAGCAAAATCTGAAGTTCCCATGCATTTTTCACCAAATGCCCTGAAAATTATCACATGTGAAATGCTCTTAGACATATGTAACCAGAAACAGAATGACTGGCCAAATTCAGCTGAATATAACAGATATTCTTGAATTAAATGGAAATAGTCTGATCATGGCAATTCTGATTCTGACCCTTCTACTTGACTAAAAATACTCCCTCTGAATGCAGCCAAGCTTTTATACATGCAGAAAGACACTATGAGAAGATATCTAAAAAGACATGACTATTCAAAAGGACAACAGAGAACAAGGCAAGATGCAAACTAGGGATGGGATGGAGGAGTTGATACAAAAGCAGCTTTCCTGCAAGCAAGACATATTGCAAAATATGCGCCTCGCACATATACATCACATTTTCCACATGCAGCAAAACATGTAACAACTATCATTGAGCAAAATGTTTGATCACCAAAGCATTTTATCCTGTTACTGACCCATGCTATTGTTGTGACTTTCGCTAAAATACAGCTTTAGCATGTGTAAGTATGATTAATTATAAAGGTACTTTAAACAACTTCTATATTGTTCAAATAATCCATATGTGGCAGCATATTGAGATGAGTACAATCATTGCTGGAAAGCAGCACAGATCATCAAAAACTGCAGGCACGAATAAAACCTATTAGTAGCCTGTTTCAGGGAACAAAAGGCAACCATCCATAAAACCAGACATACTTTCAGAGGAAAAAACCCGTGTTGAAACCAAGGCCAAGCTTCAGCATATTGAAGGCATTTATACAGTTTCACAGTCATTAATGGATTTTATTTTCAACACCCTTCTGAGACAGTTCCCCATCTGCAAAATGGGATACTCCCAAAGGCACAAGCTAAGCTAAATGACTTGCCAGAAAGTCATACAAGAAGGCTATAGTTAAACAAAAAAACTCTGGTCTCCAGAGGCCCAGACTGCCCACTGGACCATTTCTCCTACTCCTCAGTTAAGCTTCACTTTGTCAAGCGATACACATCCTGTCTTCCAGCAGTACCAGAGACTACCAAGCACTCTTTTTTTTTTTTTTTAAACAGCTTTAATGGTACATATCTAGGAGCCAATTTCCTTTCTTCTCCATTCAGTTAATACTAAGCTGTAAAAACAATACAACCAAACAAAAAATGGCATAAATATTTCTCTGCACCATTTCCAAAGCACCACAGTTCTTGGGCAACTCTGGAATAACACAAAATTCAATCAAACTATGCAGAATATTGTGAAAATGGTTCAGCTTCTCCTCAATATTTGTTTTTTTGCAAGTTCTTAACTCCTATGTATTCTTCTGAAAAACTGAGCCCTAAGCTCAGCTAGAAGCTCACTCTTTTTCTCCTCTCAGGTGCAAGACATTAATTCCCACCCCTAAAAATAAGAAACTTGGACAGCATTCTCTTAGACTACGATTTTCTAATGAAACCACATACTCACTAATCTTACAGAGATGAGGAAGATTAGGATATGCTATGAAAATACTCAGATTGCACTGATGCTTCATATTTGAATATGAATAAGCCTGAATAATTCTGTCAGCATTTGGGTTGGGCTTTTTTTTGTTCTATTTGACAGCACCAGCACAGAGATTTTGCATGCTTTATGGAGCAAACTGAGACCTGTTGTAAACAAGTAATAAACTACTGTCTTCAACGGCTCAGTGCCCCATTGCCATAAGTTTTCATTTGATCATAAGAGAGTCCATCAGCCATCTATATTCCAATACAAGAATGTCACCTAAGACTGAGTGCACTGCACTCATTTAAAAGCCAACTTGTTTAAAGAGAAATTTAAGGACAGTCATTGACAGAAATGCAGATCTGAAATAAACAATGAGTAGATAAATGCATTTTCCATAACTGAACTTCCCAATAGCACAAAGGTTGAGTCAGTTCTACTCTGATCTTCCTTTAGCTAGACAGTATATGAAACAATGCAAAACTCCTTTAAACCTACAGCTGTTGAGGATTTTGGCAACAGTATAAACCTAAACAGACTGCATAAGCCACAGAAACAGAAAGAATTAAATCATAAAACCTGCTTTGCACCTCTTCTTGTGATGCTCTAGGATTATCTGATATTTGGGTAGCTTAAAGCATAAACATCCAAGCACATGATCTGTCACTGCAGATGGTTATTTGAGTCACATCAGACTTGAGAAGTCAGTATGTTTTAACCCTTACTGAGCACAGCACAACAAAGTTTCTCGCTGAACATACAACTTCTCTGAAAGAAGGGAAGAAATTGTGCTTATAGTGCCGATAGCTGCAAAGGCTGAAGGGGTGGGGTGGGGGTTCATCTGTCTGCTATTTTTAGAGGCATTTACTTATCCAATTTTGATAAAATATTATTTCCATGAAAATGCATAAGAAAATCAGAACAGTTATAACGTAATAGAAAATGAATGGAAATAGTCTGAGCTGGTCTTAGCCATGAAATTTTTCTGCTTCAATTTAGACAGCTAATACAGTACCTATTTTAACTTATTTAAAACAAAAAAATTAAAACATTAACAGTGATTTTTTTAATATAGTCAAAATGACTGAAGCCCAAGTTATTTAAAAACTTTCAAAACCACCATCAGCATTGGAACAGAAGCAAACTTGACCAAAAAAAAAACAACTAGAGGTATGATTAAACTTGCAAACTTGCTACCCAGCATTCACACCCGAATCCCTAGCAAGCTCACCTGAAATGAATAGTTTTGCAAAAAGCTGCATAAGGTCAGCAAAACAGCTGAGAAATAGTTATTTAATAACATTATCTGAAAATTAACAATTTCAAATGTCACATCATTAATTACTTAAGGTAAACTTGACTTTTAAAGAAATTATCCAGAAAACATATATAGAAAACTTCCCTAGAATCTCCATTTTTCTGTGATTTTCCCCCCTCCCATCAGCCTCTTGCTCTTCTGGCAAAGAAAGCAGGGCTCTTTGAAGTCAGTGTACTGCCACAAAGTTCACAAATCTGCCTTTCATTATGCTTGTTATATATTTGATTATTATAATTACAGAGAAACATAACACAGCCTGCTACATTGTAATTGACCACAATGATATACATAAAAGTTCAGAAATTTTGGCCACAGGGGATTCTATCAATTATTTACTCATACTCAAAAGTCAACAAAAAAACCAATCAAATATCTTGCATGACCTACAGAAAACATCAAACACTTTCCAGTGTCAGACACATGCACAGACATAATACGGAACAGAAGCAGCCAGCGAAAAAAAAGATTCAGCTGAAGTAACCACAGTATTCAGAAATCAATTCTAAAACAAGAATCCTTCAGTTACTCAATATAGCATATATAATGCTCAATTGCAGCATCCAGAATCACACATAATATGACTTTGGCCTTCCATGATCTACTGTACCTATGGCACCAAAGAAGGTGCATTTCTGAATGCATAGCGACACACGCACATGTGACATACTCATTTTTGTGTGTTAGAAGGAAGAACAACTTTTACAGACCACTGTGCTGGGACTAGGATGTTCATGGTTCATTTTCTGGCAGAATCCAGAAGGTGAACTTGGACAGCTGGCTATATTTACATGCAACAAGACAGCAGAGCAGTACAAACGGCTGCAAAGGCATCAAGCAGCATGACCACAGAAGGGTCACTGCATGAAACCAAGCTTCTGACTTCATGATCTGAAGAGAATAAAAGATTATCTTCACTTCTTTGAAAGCTTCAGGTGGTGGAGAGTATGTATAGTACAAGGTATTACCTATTATTAACTCGTTTAGGAGTTATATGACAACCTGGTTAGGGTTCCTAAATACCTACACTCACAATTCATGACATCGAGAAATAAATCAATAAGAGAGAGATCTCTTCATGAGCAGAAAAATAAGTCAATGACCTTAAGAGATAAGGCTGCCTGGACTAATCATTCCAGGCATTCTGCATGTGAACAGATCAATGGACACTCGTACTAGTAGGAATGTTTCAGACACGAGTGTGTGCTGTTTGTTGGTTTATTTAACCCAGTACAGTTATTTTGATGATTTAAATGTCTTCTATTATTAAGCCTTATGAAGGCAGGGGAATAAGCCAAAGTTATGTAGTACTTTTTCACTGTATAATACCTACAGTAGAAATGGAGCATTGCATTGCATTATTTTAGTAATGGTAATGAAGGTAAAGCACAAAGGACTTAGACAAGCTGAGAGACAACATGAAGTACAATGCATAAGAGCTGGGTTTGGCTGAGCAACACTCAACTAGACGTTTTGAGTGAAAGTACAGTAAAACCATCTACTGAAAAAAGTCTGCAAAAAGCCATTCACTTCAAACATCTGCCAAATGCATTTCAAGAAAGAAATGAAACTCTTCAGAGCACAAACTCTTTCCTAAACAGATGGTTATTTGATTTAAGAATAAAGGAACTGCATTGCGTGGAAAGATCTGACCTGTAATTTCATCACAAGGCTTTTCAAAATGTATTCTTTAATGCACTAGTGCAGTGTCACTCTTCAAACCATAGGGAAATAATTAGCTGTCAAAAGCATTTAAAACACATTTATTGTCTTGGCCTATGAGCATTTTTAATGTCATGCTACAGAACTGCAACCAGAAGGGAGGGAGTTACCTATACACCTAGCAATAAAACACTGAATAGAGAATCAGGACTGCAAACACAGTGGTTGGCCAATTACTACGTGTTAAAACTGATAAAGGCTGTCAAATTATTTTACCACAGTACAATTTCAGACAACCACTTGCTCCTACACCTAAAACAAACTCCTAGTTAGCATATTTGCTCAATCTAAGGAATCACCTAAACATAATGATTTAAATAGACATTTTGAGTTTCTCTTCATTACAATAATATTTCCTCTGAGTAGACACTTTTCAACACTTTGGACAACCATTATGAAATAGGTATCTGCATAAA
This sequence comes from Lepidothrix coronata, assembly GCF_001604755.1. Classification (NCBI taxonomy): domain Eukaryota; kingdom Metazoa; phylum Chordata; class Aves; order Passeriformes; family Pipridae; genus Lepidothrix; species Lepidothrix coronata. The sequence goes on along the minus strand of NW_016690213.1, from coordinate 5,675,301 downwards.
AATAAGTACACAGATAAGCAGAGGACCTTAGAATTGACTGTTAGTTTTCCCAGTTACATACAAGTGTTTTGGTGCACTGCATATGTTTTTCCTTATTTCCCTGAGTATTTTCCATATTTCCCTACATCCCTTAAGCAAGACTTTCTGTGTGAAGACTTACAGATTAGGATATCAAAGCAACACTACTTGTTTCCTGTAAACCATGTAGTATATTTCTTCTCTTTATAGTCAAAACACACCTTTCTTGCACTCTCCTCCTGCAAGGTATACTCTGGAGAACTCAAGGAACTCAAGACAGTATAATAGTAGGCGATATCCACATCACATTTCTGTACAATGAATAAAGGAAATATTTGTGCTGATTTTTAGACCTCAGAAATCAGGGAGATTAACAGTTGGAAGATCCAAGACCGAGGTGGTATAAATTAAAATCCTTCCTAAATGCAGTAAAATAATCTTCAAAAACAGGATACAAATAAATGCTAGGAATCGTGATATTTAGATGATGTCAAGTTGCCCACAAAACAAAACCCACGAAAGAGATTATTCTGGAACTTGCCTATTAACCAAAAGTTAATAACCAACGACACCCTGGTTTAAGTAAAGCTTTCTCTTGCCTTAGAGAGATCTTCCCAGATACTAGAAAATAAATATACCTTACATGAAACCTCAGCCCAAACTAAGCAGATAGCGTTAATCTCAGACCCTTCACATATTTTCAAACACTACTGTGCAACACCTGTCAGTAACTTTTGAGAGAGTTCTGACTGGACTAACAGCCATCAGTGAGTCAGACAAAAGAATGGAGCAGGAAATTGAATCCAGTTTCGCTCTAGTTCAGGCTCAGTTGTAAGTAAAGCTGTTCTGGCTTTGTTTCAGTTAACAACAAAACTCACATCTAGGTTTTGTTCCAAATAAAAACCTCTCTATATTAAGACAACTACTACTATTTATGAGTTTGAATTCAGTTCAGCTGCTGGGGAAGAAAGGAGAAAGGCCTTCTTATCTGAAAGGCAAGCACATTAAATGTACTCTCCATTTGAATTCGTGATAGAAACTAATCCTCCATTAGGAAGGAAACAGCTTGATTCAATATGCTGCAAAGGGACAAACTGTATTTTGATGACACTGGCTGGAACTTTTAAGTAGCTTGTTGATGTGCAACACCGGCATCAGCTACAAGCCAGAGTGCAGTAGCAGAGAGAAGAAAAACTCCGATTAGTAAATTTTTACTCTTCTCTTTTGCCAGTTTGATTTAGATATGAATGAGATTCCTCTCCCCACACCTCCCAGCTAAAGTGGTTGAAACCACTGAGTATACAATTCAGATAGCCCTGGAGGTGTGCCCAGAGGTGCCTTTGATCTCAGTAACTGCCTATGAATTACTAAGATCTTTCCCTCAAATTTCCAGAAAACAAACAATATCTTATTTTAAGAAACATCTCTAGAAGCTACAAAAACTTGCCTGATAATTCTGCAGTATCTAAGCTGCTCCTCCTTCTGTGCAAAACTGGACTTTTAACATGACAAAATCCCTGAGCTCCTTTGCAGTTTACCTTAGTGTACCATTCATGAAGTTTTGGCTGATAATCAACGTGTCAGCACTGCTGAGTGTCACTGAGTCACATAGTGACTGACTTGAGTTTTTGTTTCAAGTCTCACCATGGCACCCAAGGCTAAAGAAGGCTGCAGGGCTGAACTCTTTGAATTACCCAGAAGGTCAAACTACACCGAGGTAGTGCCAAAGAGGGGCAGCTCCATGGACAGGCACGAAACAAAGAACACTACTTCAGATAGGCAGAACTGAAGAAAGACGTAGAAATAACATAATACAGGGACAGAAATACCTTCAATTAAAAACACATGTGAATAAGAAGAATAAAGGATGCAGGGAAGCAGACAATCATGTCATGCAGAGAAGAAAATTATATATACAGCTCAGAAGTGGCATGAAATTGTCACAAGGAAACAAAAGGAAGTTAAAAAACATTTCAAGAAAAAAGTCAAGCTAAAATTCTTTGAAAAAAATGCAAAATATGGAAATATTAACCTCTTTTAACCTCATTCTTAAATCTGAGAACACTTCTCATTACTATTTCGGCTGTCTTGCTATGTCAAAAGACCATGGTTTTATTCCAAACATAAAGGGTAGGTTTTTAAAAAGTAATAAAGAAGTTTCGAACAGTTTTAAAATCAAGACACTAAAACCATGACAACTTACTTTATTATTCATCCAGGGAATGGAAGGCTTATCATTTGTTAAAATGTCTCTGTTTAGATATACTTGTAATTGATAATTTTAATAAATTGAATGCAATTTTAAAAAATGTATCTCCTACTTTCCCATTCGGGTTCACCACAGATATGTCTCTATTTTCAAGAAAAGAAACTGAAAAGCAAAAAGGAAATAGCTACCTTACAGAATTATCTAAGTTTGGGTTATAGAAAGGAGATTGCAAAAATATCACAAAAATATTGGTTTCCCAGTTAAAAAAAAATTTCTTCACCAAGCACAAAGATGAAAGCATAAATGCACAAGCTTCAAGAATTACAAATTAATGTTCTTCTGCTAGGTCATGAAGATGGTAGAAAAAGGTATGTTCTACACAAATATTCTCTATGACCTTTCATATATGTATCTGTAAGGTGAGTTTCTTTACAACAAACACTGACATTACAATAAACAATCACTGCATGATATACAAACCACAACAGTTACACAGAATTGGCATCAAGTATTTAAACAAAAGAATCCTTTCTGAAAATATCTCTCCTACTTAGAGCCTGCCAAGAATTGCACTGATTCAGAGACTTTGATCAAGTTACATTCTAAAGAAATTCAATTCCTCCAAAAAGGTAAATTCAAGAATAGCACCGAAACATTTAAGTTTCTTGAACAGAATTGGTTAAAAATGCCTCAAAATTTGACAGAAAATGTAATCCCCAATGCTATCTTATGTGCCTTTCTAAAAAAACTGCCAGGGGAACTAGCATTTTTACTTCCAGAAGAAAACGTTGGAAAATTCTCTCTTTGGTTTTACTTTCCCCCCTTTTTAGAAAGTATTAAAATAAGATCTTTAGATAGGATTTAATAATGTTAGGGTTTTTTTCTAACATAGTTTTTTTGTGTTGCTCTGATGATATTTTATCCTCTGTTTAATCATCAGCTTAGAAAGATTAATGGAGCTAATTCTGTTAACAAAATGGCTATCCTGAGGACTACAATTATCTGTGATTCACTTGGACTTCCTCTGCAGCTTTAGCCATAACAAACCCATAGCAACTGTGAGACTCTTCAGATGTCAGCTGCAAAGCACTTTGTTAAAAGAGCAGCTAAACAGAAAACTGATAAAGTCCATCCTACCCATGTTTAAATGTAAAAAGGAAAAACAAGTAAAATAAAATTTAGTAGCTTGACATACACTGCCAGGCAACCTATACTCCATGAAACAGTGAGACCAGAATGTACCATCTTGAATACAGAGATTACAGAAAAGGAAATGGCAAAAATAGCCACTACTATTATTACTGTTCCTGAAAAGTTAGACAGCACAGTCCACCAGCCAGAAGTGGCACACCAGGAATAGATATATATTCAAAACTTCCTAAGCACAAACACAGTCCCATCCCTCTGCCATTAACTGGCATTTTTCTTTAGCATTTATTTTCGTTTACTGCAGTGTTTTAAAGTGAATTACATGTGGAGTTCTCACACACTAAATATGAATCTGATGTGAACGATGCCTGCTAAACCTTTTTAAAATCTCGCTCTTTCAGACATACAGAAAACTTTCCAGTATTTCCTGGATTTAAGAAAAAAAAAAATCAACAGAAAAATCCATCCTGAGACTTAGTCTGCCTTGTATTGTAGGAATTTGGCTGTTCCTCTTTTAGTCCATGAGGAAACAGGAACAGCAGAGTCATTTACGGTTTTGTTCTTCAAAAAAAATGATTATAATTCAAACCCTTTTTTTGGGGGGGTGGGGAGGCTAGGGGTGGGGTTTGGGTTTCTTTTTTATTTGTTTGTTTTACCTTTTTTTTTTTTTTGATTAATACAAGAGGTTATTCAGGTTTGGGTAACTTCCTTGCAAAAGCTTAGGTTAGATTTCATACAGCCAAATAGTCGGGACTCCTGGAACTGGACTCAAGATAACTGAGTAATTTTTGTTCACTTAGCTGTTAGAATTTAGCTTTAAATGCATAAGAACCATTCGGTTCTGCTAATGGAGGGTAGAGCACACTGCCTACTTATTCCTGTATCAAGTCAAGTAAGTAGAGCGAGGCTAACACCTGTCTTCCAAGAAAGGTTTTCAGTCTTTTCTGAAAATGTCTAGGGATGAAGGATCTGCTACATCCTTTCTTAACCAGTTTCTTTAGTTTATCACTTTTAATGTGAAAGGAAATATGCACTATGATGTCCATTTTAATCTGTCTGGCTAGCCCTCAGTTCTTATTTTACCCTTCTCAGATTAAAAAGCTCTTTACTTTTTTAATGGTACTTTTACATACTCAAATTAAGTAACTTCCCATTCTTCCTTTTATTTAAAGCAAACCAGTGAGCTCAGAGTCTTTCCCTACATAGAATTTTCTCCAATATGTGAATGCTTTCAGAAATCCTACTGTGAGCTCTGTTATTGACCTGCTGGATCACCTTGGGTAATAAACTTGATTAACCCTCTGTGTGCCTATTTCACTTCCTATAATTAGTCTTATTTAGAGTACAAATTTTAAAAAGTTCAGGCTCTCCTTAACACTGTTGTGCAATTAGGCCCTCATCATTTTACCATTATCTACACTGCATTTTGCGGGTTCTAAGCATGCTGCCATATTAATAATCTGAACTGCTAAATCAACTAGGAGTAATCAACCGTTATTGTAGCCTATTGATAACCCTGCACATATGTCTGCCGGAGTGCACTTATCTCTTCCCAAAAAGCATGGAACCTTACCACTTGATTTCAAAAAAATTTCCATTTGGGGTTTACAGCATAAGGCTTTTCAATTCTAATTCCACACGGAGAGGGCAGAGAGAGGTCTTGTAGAAAGTCTCTTTGGCCTTCAATACACTTTTTTTTCTTTAATTTCCAACCAGTTTATAAAATCCTCCATAATCCTCCTATGTTCAGCCTACACTAGAAGGAGGAATAATTTCACACCTGGGGGAAGTGTCATGAAAATTCTGTCAGCTGTAAGAAGGGTGGAGGCAGGCAGGATAGGCTTCCTCAGGAATACATCTAAGTTTTGGATACCCTTCTTCCTCATTCCTCCATGGTCGGCCTAAAATTTCCATGAACGGTATCCCACACAGCTTGCAGAAATCTCTGCCTTAGACAACCCTATAATCAAAACTTAGTTCTATCAAAGTTTGTTTCAAAATTCTCAAAACAGTCTTATCTGAAAAAACTTAACAGGTGATCTGCAATAGGAACTACATATTTACATTTTTTGCTAGAAGTACACAAACAGCTCCCAAAGATTTGCTTGACCACAGTAACAGCAATAATCCAAAGACTTCAAGTACAGAAGAGGAAGTAAAATTACCTTTGTATTGGGGAGGAAAGTTTTTGTGTGGGTTTGGGAGGGGTAGCAGTTGTTTGGTTTGGATTTTTTGGTTTGTTTGTTTTGCCACCTGCCCCCCCTTTTTTTTTTAAATGCAGTGTGTTTTCCTTACTAGGAAGTGAGATGAAAGCAATTCGTGCACAAGTATGACCCTGTTAACTGTTTGGGCAACCCCCCCTTTAAGTAATAAGGTTCTTCTAGATCTTCATGATGTCTGTGTAATATTTCAGAGTAAGACGGATTGTTTCCATTCCTCATTCTCTTACCCTGTCCAATCTCTTGCTTGTGGCTCAGTCAAACATGTTGCATTTTAACTTTTCCCAGGAGTCTACACAGTTTCTGTTTTAGGTTGTTTCAGATTTTGTTCTCTGCAAAGCAGCTGACTTTAGAAGTGCTTTCAATTTATCCCACTACTAAACCACTTCCCCATTAAGGAGAAATGCTCCCTCTCCAAAAATTCAACATATGTATATATGTGTGTGCATGCTAATAAAGTTGTTAAGTATTGAATTCTGAGATGCAGTGGGATCCAGTAAAGATGAAAAAGATGAAAATGTTAGCATTCTTGGGATCTGGCTCAAATAGTAGCTGGTATTCAGCCATGAAGATGTGACTAATTCTGGGCAATTTGGTAATTTTTCTTATATTATCCTCAAAAAAAAAAAATATTATGTAACTTTGGAATTGTGTTCAGAACGGAAGTAAAGCAATTTAGCGGCATTTTCCATATACCCGAGGAAATGCTGAGTAAAAAAATGGAAAATTGTTTTACTATTAAAATTTCTTTAAGATCATTATTTTTTATTTTTTGAAAACTTAATAAAAATCAGGTTAAATCTGAAGCTTGACCTGCAGATTTGTTCTCATTTTTGTCTTAGGTAATTTTAAAAGAAAATCTATTTTTTTTACACCATGAACAGTCCCAACAGTAAACCTGAAACATTACCAGGTATTTTAGAAATACTTTAATGACATTTTTTCCAGTATGACAAAGCTGAACACCCTGTCTAATCTGGTGTCCAGGAGAGCTGTCACTCCTGAGACAGTCAGGATCCTACAGGCATCCAAGTAACATCTGTAAAACAGGTATACCCTAAACCACTCTACAAAGCAAGCAGATGGCATAACCTGGCAGCCACATTGGGCTCTCCTGATACTCCTCACCCCTTGCACCCTTCACTCTTTGACAAATCGTAGACTTTAATGTAGACAGTGGCATCTTTTCTGACTGCTACCATAGATTTACTACAAAGCAAGGGAACTTCACTTTGGCTCACCCCTTGAACAATATCAAAGGAAGGAACTCTCTGACCCAGCAAAGTATAAACTTAAGACCAGACTAGTTTACTTGAATTTATTTTGTTACCATTTAAATGAGATGAGGTTTCTATCCCCCTTTAAAATTCTGTTATCAAATATACAGAGTAAAAACATAAGCAGCAGCAAACATGCTAGCATTAAAAACAATGGAGAGAGACTAGCTCTCCGACTGCATCGGCACATTGCACAGATCTCGCAAGACCTAACAGGCAATTTGACAAGAAAGAACAATATTGGAATGAAAGACAATGCACATAAAAACTCAGCATTTTGAGAATTGACATTTTATCTATATGGTCATCAATTCTCAAGGAGTTTTTTCAGGTACAAAATTAACTAACAATGAATGAATCAATACTTCATTCAGAATTAGTTGCACAATGTGTGGCTTTGGTTTTATAACCATGAAGTAAGGCACATTTTAAAAACATGATTCTATATCAGTTACATGCTGGAAATTACAATTAATTCTGAGAGTTTGAGAAACAGCACTTCATTCTGGGACCCACAGTCTAATTAACTTCTATTAGAGCAACAGCTACTTCAGATACCTCCTACTCTGACTCTTGAATTTTATGGTAGCTTTTCTAGAAATTTAAGAGGTTATTTGAAAAGGTATTTTTATACCAAAATATTTCAGCAGCTAAGCATAAAATCTATTACATTTAATTATCACAATGCATTTGTCATTTTCTATAAAATTACTGAATATCAAGCTTTCTGAGAGGTTTAAATCACTGTTATTTTTGCATCATGTCAATAGTAGTGTTTTGTTTATGGAGTCATTAAAAATGGTAATACAATATAAATAAAAACATGGTTTCATTCTCCTATGGCTAAGAAGCAGAGCACAAGCAAACTAAACTGTATGCTTTACTCTCACCCATTTATCCACCTTGTACTTCCCCTTACTTTGTCCATGCATCAGGTAAATTACTGAGTTCACCTTGCAAAAAATTCTATAAAGAATCGTGTTTGATGGCAGTGTAAGAGCTCCTGTGAAGGATCCTGCATTGAAACACTTCTAGCTTGTGGAAGTGTTGCCCTCCACACCAAATTTACCATGAATCACCACCAGTGAAGGAAAACTGAAACGTTCACTCTGCAGACAGCAGGTCCTCTGAGGGAGCTTTGAGACACTACATGCGGGTGAAAAGAAGCTTTTGGAGAACATGGCAGCAGCAATGGGCTTCCTTGGCTGCAGTCTGGATGTGATGACTGATTCAATCCTTAGTAATAAAACAACTTAACTTCAAAGATAATGAGCTGTCCAGAATCTAGGTAACCACCAAACCTCCTACTGGCTGCAATTTGTATTAGACTGCTATCAGTGACTCTGGGTCTTTCATACAGCTGGCTCTAGCTAACCAATGTTCAAAGAGCATCCCAACAATGTTTGGGCTTAGTAATCCAAAGATTTAAAAATATTAAAAAAAAAAATCTGTCAGGCCTCAAGGTTCCACATTTACTGGAAACATATTTGGGGAGACAGAAAGAAATTATACCCTTACTGACACAGAATTTTATTTCTCTCCCCTAAACCACCTCCCTCTCATGACCACCTCTACTGCTACAGAAATGCTCCACAAAAAGAGATGCAGTCAATAAAAGCAGAATAGAAGACTGACTTTCTTTTTGAGAAATCAGACACACATAACAGCAAAATCATCTGGTTATCTATCTTACTCTCCTTGAAAATATCTGGCACTGCAGATATGGTTATAAGCATGCCCATGCTTTTCTTCTGTCTTATTCCACTATTTGTGATGCATTGATTTTACTAAGTGTCACTAGATGGATGACACAAAAATAAGGATGCCCAAGCAATGATAGTCAGGGATACTTTTATCCCTCAAGTTTATTACAAACCACACACAGCCATCTCTGGAAAGCAGCATCAGAAGAATACAGAGTAGATTTCAAAAGAGGGGAACTTCAACAGGAATGCTGAATGAAGTTCTATTTTAAGCTCCACCACAGAATCTTTAATATCATTCCAATGCTGCTGGGCTCAGATCTGTCAGGAAAAAAAAAAACAAACTCTAAAAAGGAAGGTCTCAGCTGACCTGTGCTTGATTGTAGTATTCCAAACCTAAGGTTTAATTAATTCTCTTACTCATTCTACAGTTGTATGCATGCTGACAATCAAACACCATGAAGCTAAAAATGAAATGACATACTAAGAAAAATTTTGTAGACCAGTTTAAAAATGGGGATTCCTGCTTGCTACTTGAAGAAAGTAAGATACCGAGCAGAGATATAAGCTGTAGTTTGTACATACTGTATAAAAAAAACCCCCTCTAGTCAACAAATCTCTATCTGAAAAATTAATCCAGTTTTATCTTATGGAAATTAATCCAGATTTAGCTTCTATTTCCTACTTATAAAACAGTGTACATAAACATGATTTTTTTTAACTCCTCAAAGTTAGATAAATATAAATAAAGCTCCCACACAGAATAATTTGCAGAAATCATTTTGAATGTGAAAAAAACCTGTTACTCTATGGGAGACTTATGACTGAAGAAGGGGAAACCACTCAAAAGCATGTGTAGTAGTATTATCCCACCTCACCGTTATTTTCAGGTTTGCTCCTTTCTTGCAAATGCTTGCCCAGCGGGTAAAATAATTAATCCTTAACTTTTATGCCTACAAGAAACAGCTTTGCACACTGAATCACAAACTTTAACAGAGTATTACTGAGTTAGTAACACTAACTCAGTATTATCTGGGACCCAGGATGCGTCCTGAGGTGTTTCAGAGACCGCTGGCAGCATCCATTCTGTAGCTCCCACTGAATAAATTGGGCATTCAGTGTTGCTACCAGATGCCTCTGCAGCCTGCATGCAGGGCAGAAAGGGCTTCTCATGAAGTTGTATTATCCTCACAACACAAGTGCAAACTCATGGAGGACAGAGGATAAGCAAATGAAAATAACTACCATAGATGGAAAAAAATACTACCCCCTACAACTTCAAAAGGACACAGGAATATGGAACACCATGCACAAGCCAAGCCTCTACTCCCAATACACGAAATTCTTGAATCTGAGTGACATACAGAGATTTTTCTTTTCTTCTTTGCAACTTTAGTTGTGACACATTTTCGCCGTTTGCCATTATGTAATTTCTATGCAATCTACCTGATATTTATAGGCTTTTGAGATCTCAGTACTATTATAAAAGTAATTCTAAATTTTGGACTCTAAGCACATGATAACATTACATCCACTAAGCCTCTTTTAAAAGAGCTCAGTCTTCATGTACCTACTAAAAACACATTAGAAACGAATTAAGATGCAAATCTGCTTGAGCCTTATTTGGCAGATGTAGGACTAAAAAGTTGGCACTGCAGCCTCTGTGCCCATTGCATTCCTTTGTTTCTGAAGTTTCAGATAAGCAATGAATTTTGCAGGGCTGTGTTAAAAGTCAGATGATTCAAGGAAGTTTTCAAGAATTTTTTGATGTTATCATCGAAGAGACATAAGACCAAGGCACTTCAAAATTAAATAAAACAACATGGAGAAATGCTTGCCTTCCCTCAGGAGAAAGCTGTCAAGGAGTCTCCTATTACAGGAAAAGAACACTGCACACTTTTATAGGAACTACATGATTTGATTCTTTCTACAGAAAACTTGTTACATTTCCTGGCCCACCAAAATAGAGCCTGGTATACACGAAGTCTTTGATTTGTACACCTGGAACTGAGAATATTCCCTTTACAAGAAGCCTGGTTTCCCCTAGGTTACATGTTCTTTCTTGATGAATTGCCATGGAATTACTTATTGCTTTTGAGAACATCTGTTATTGTTCTATCTCTCAGAATCACACACACATCCATTTCTAGTTGTCACATACATGAAAAGTTTTGAAACTTCTCTGTTCAGAGCACATGTCAGGAAGAAAAAAGGAAAGGAAATCTTGAAAATTTTATAATCATGCTTTGTCTTTGATATTTCTAGAAGCTATCTACAACAAAGAGAACAAAATTCCTTCTGAGACTATCACGGAGAATAAAAATATATGGAAGAGAAACAGTACTAATTTGGGCATACAGTGATCTCATATTAATTAATTTGAACTCGAGTGCAAATTCAACTGCTGAATTAGTTCCTGCTGTTTCCACACCAACTGAGCAATTCTATGTTTCAGTGTTGCAGTCCCAGGTTGAGCATTAATTTAAAAAAAAAATAAAAGGCACAAGAGGTAGACTTTATGAAGAAAAGAGTTCTTTATAAAGAAGTCAACTCAAGTTATCTAGACAACAAAGTTTTTTAAACATGTGATATGCTCCTTTATCGCAGCCTTACTGACTAAACCTTCTGAATATATTAAGAGTAAACAAGTGTCTGAACTGTGATTTTTTTGCCCATACTACACAATAGTAAATTATTTGTCTTTACTACCTATACAAAATAGTTACCCTAAAAAATCTAAAATTGATCAAAGACATTTATGTTGTTTACAGTAAAAAGAAAAGCAAAGTAGGAGTAAAAAAGACACCTTACACAAAACCTTCACTCTTCTATCACTTCTTCCCATAAAACACAATGAGATCATGTCAATCATGTGAGATTTGACACTAGCCGAAGAGTCAGTGAGTCAGAACATTTGAGGAGGACTGTTCCAAGAGACAACAGCTGCAAAACACGTATTATATATCACTAGATGGAAAAGACAAAGACCATGATACCCAAAGACAGCATCTAACATGCTACTCAGGCGACCCTTCAACTACTAGCATGCTTGGATGAAGAAAAATAAAAAATTTGTCATTCATAAGCATCTACCTATCAGCTAATTTATCTACATTTGGACAACTTCCACTTGAAATTAACTGAGGTTAAGTTTTCAAAACATAACTTAAGGAACAAGTACTCAAAGTCTCCTCGACTGTGCCTTCAAATCCTCAACACATCTTTGAAAAAAAATAAACCCAAACCAGCACTGGTTTGGGTACCAGTACCTGGGACAGGAATATTGACCTTGTCATAAGCTGAATCAGATGCTTGAAGTATCAAGTCCAACTCTGCTGCCAACAGTGCTTTCAGCTCAGTAGAGCAGCTCTGGCAAAACATTACAGGACAATGTAGGTTCTCAACAAGAGTAATGAATTGTTATTTCTGCAGCAGTACTGCTGAAGGGTGCCTGTGAGAACTCTGAGCCCATGTAGCAGCTCCAGGATAAAAGACCCACCTCCTATTCTGGGTAACTTCAAGGAATACCAATCTTGTTTGGCATTCCAAGTAAACACTTTTGTTCCTTTCTCTGGACACCATTCACAGGTTTCTGTTGCTTTGTTTCCTTAGGTTTACAGTATAAGGATTTATTAATTCCTGCTGATTAATTACTCAAATTTGATTTTAGACATGGTATGAGAAAACAAACAGGAAATCTGAGAGAAGAGAAATCCGTAGAATATGTACTTTATCTTAAAAGGAAACATGAGAAATTATTATACACTTTTTACCAAGAAACCAAGGAGGTACCCAAACCAGCATAAAAAAATACAGCATTTTTTCCCTGTTCTCTTTTGAAGACCAAATTCGTAGCATACTAGACTGCAAATTTATTTTACTACTCACATGTTTAATGTAAATTGGTTTTACCTGTTTGTACTGCTTCCTTATCATGAAAACTAGCCCAAGTCTGTTAAAGCTGAAAAACTAAAATGCTCTGTGATTTTCACTGAAGAAAGCTTGTAACATCATATTCAGTAATACTTTTAAACTTGCTACGAGAATTTCTTGAACTGAATGATATCTGGTCCTTTCTTACCCATCTCTACAACATGCAGAGGCACTACAACTTGTCGTAGGACTCAAAAGCATTTTTTCCATTTTTATCTCTCATGGAAGAACAGCAGGATTTTTGAACATACTGAGACAGTTTCTTAAAGACTCTGCTTGAAAAAACAGACATGTACAGTAAGCAGCCTATACATGCACTTCAGAAAATAACTGCTGACACTTATTTCATTTTATAAATAAATAATATTAACGTGAGCCATTTGACAATAAGACTTGTTACACTACTAACCAAAAAAGCCCTCCCAATCTTACAGTTTGTTCTGTGTCCAAATACCAAACTCCAGAGTACTCTCAGTGTTTTAATATTAAAATCTTGATTAAGATTATACTTTCACCATAGTTTAGCAGTAATCTATGGAAAAATAGTTATGAGTAGATGAAAAACTCATTTGCATATTATCAACATAACAGTAATTGCTAAAGACAAAAGGAAATCTTTCATGATTTTCTATTTTTTTTTTCTAAATACTAATCTATTATAATGATTCAGAACAAAGAATATTTGGAGCATACATGAGCTTTTGAAGGATGGTTAAGTAATGCCATCATCTTTATAGATCCTCATGTCCTGGGCTAATAATTAAAGGAAAAGGTTAAGAGAGTAAAAAAAAAAAACAAAAAACCACAACTTAAAAAAAAACCAAGAAAAACCTCCAACTTCTATGAGCTCCATGAACTTCCCTTAGTTCCTTCCCTATAATTGATCCAAAATACTAATCAAAGAGATAAAAAAGTTATACAATCTTTTTACAATGATGTAATGCTTCTATGCATTTCCAGATTTTCAAGAGCTTTGTTTACATTTGCTGCACAGTCTTTGCACCACAACAGGTATGTCCTTTATCCTTCAGCCACGTGGCTCTTTGACAGAGGGTCTTCCCCAGCTTCACTGGATGACAAAGGGTTAAAAAAGATTTTGAGAGCAGTTGGCTGATTTTGTGATGTTCTCCAGCAGCCTGAACAAACAGGAAGCCCGGAAATGAGTGATAATTGTTAAATAAGAGCTCTTAAAACACCTGCTTAGCTCTAACTGCTAACTATTAAACCATTATAGCAAGTTAAAAACAAAATCCCCCAGAGAGATTTCCACCTGTTTTCTCCATCTATTTTCTTAATTTATACAATAAGACATTCAGAAATATCCAGTGGATCTGGAAGCATGACCCCTCCTTGAGCAAGCTCAACCTGGAAGGCCGTCACACTCAAATACCCTCCCAAAGTGATATAGACACTCACATCTCCTTGCTTTTCAGAGAAATCTATGGTTTTAGTCAACTTGGTGTTTCTGAAGCTTCCACCCAAAGTTCTTTTTTCCAAACTGTCTGTATTTCTCTCCTGGAGAGAATTTGTATAGCCATTCATCCTACACGACGAGGAAGCAGTTTTGCAGGAGTAGGCCATTTTGTAAGGCAATTAAGAAAGAAGGAAAGGATTTTCAGGTCCAAGCTGGAAAGGCGTGGACCCTCCCTGACATTAAACTTGGTGGAAAGGCTTTCTGTATTGTTATAGTCAGGAATACTGGCAGAATCACAACTATGTAGTTTTTTAAACCCCACAAAATCTAAACCAGAACAACAGCCCCCCAACCCCCCAAAAATCTATACAGAAAAAACAGTCATTAATAAAATACAGCTTTTTTGGATAAAGGAGTATGAGCATGAACCAAAAATCATATCCATTTGGACTGGGGCCATGAGTGTTACCTCCATGTTAACTGCCCTCTTTCGAGGGCAGTGCCTTTTCTGAGAAGAAAGAAGAAAAAAAAGAGAAGAAAACTTCTTTATGATTTGCATGTCTGTATATCTCTTGTTTCCTAAATAACCTTAAGAAATCAATTCTGAGGATTAAGAAGAAAATTATCCTCCCAAATTTCAAATAAATAAACAGATAAATAGGAAGCTAAAGGAAAAGGCAGCAAATCATTCACTTTAAAGAATACTTGCAATTCTATTTTCAAAAAATAACTCATTTGCAACAAATAGGTCTTCCATATACACAAGGTTTTTCACTCCAAGCAGAAGTCAGATTTTTTTGTAACTACATTGGTTTTCAATGTAGTAGGAGTTACAATCTAATTTCCTTTCTTCCCCAACAAACAAACTTGTGGAAAGACAAAATGAAACAGAAAGCAGCAGATGATTCAAAAAAATGTAAGCAGCTCATCAGGACTTGACTATCAGTAGCATGCTGGTCATTTTCTAAAAAGTTATAAACTGATAACTTTTCAATAATTCAACATGACTCAATATCTGATTTAAAAGTTAGAATTTAAAGTAGATGTATGTTTGAAAAGAAAATCGAGTGTGTTACTACAGCAACTTGGAAACACTCTATTAAACATTTATGCTATTAGTTTAAACAGAACAACTTCAGCTACAACTCCGATCCAAAATCCTGTTGGCCCTGTCAAAGGTCAGTATGAGACTAACACATCCAAGAAGACCTACCCTTCCCAGAAACAAAATAACAGAAAGCTTTCCTAGTTTTAGTTTCGTACACTTTGTTACACATAAAGCAAATTAAAAAAAGCTAATATGAGCAGTTTTAGTCTACAAACACAGAACAGTATAAAAATTATAAATGGGTTACTATCTGCTTAACTTTTTTACTAAAATGAGTTTTACTTTAGAATCCTTAATTTTCTTCCATGATTTTGTTTAATCCTTCCCATTAGGAACATCTACAGTAGAAATGAGATTTAAGAAGAAAACACACAAAATAAAAAAGTCCAAAATCACTGGTCTAAATACATATCTAATTCTACGTGCTGCTGTAGAAAACCAAACACTTTGGTTCTATACTAACATATTAGACCTTGAAAAGCCCAGCATACCCGACTACTGCACGGTGCTGTATTTCTTAGTAGGTTGATGCAGGATAGAAAACCTCAGACACAAAAGACACAGGAAAAGAAATTAAAGTTGAATGCGAATGCTATTGCTCTGCACAATATTGTCCAATGGCTTTCCTTTCTCACCTTCTGCCATGGGAGAAGAAACTCTTCAGGACTTATGTTTGTCCCAGGTCTTGAGGCTTTAACTTCCCACAGCATCTGCAGTGGTGCTTTGCAGTTTTGCAAGGGAAGCACTGCTGGGCCTCCAGCTTTTGTAGCAGCATCAGCACCTGTGGGTGGCTCTGGGTCCCTGCGCTGCCTAACCACGGAAACCCAGCCGAGGCGTGGGAACGCTGTGGCATTCAGCACTCATCACTGAGATGTGAGACCTGCATAGTGCAAGGATCACCGGCACCTCTGTTTCCCCACCACTACCACCTACAAAGCAGGAGTCCCAGCAGCAACTCAGTGCAACCATGGACAGTGTTTCTCATGAGGCTGGAAACCCACTACTGTCCAGGGAACTGCAGCTCCAAGGGGCAAGCACAGAATTGCACAGCCTAAAGCTACTACGAGAGACTAGATAAAGGGCTGTGAAAGATGCCAAGGTGCTGGTCTTACACCACAAAGGACCAAAGCACAGAATTTCATTGATGAATCGCATCAGGTGCCCAAGAGCCTATGTCAGCTCTCATGGGCACAGATTTCGGGATAGTCTGCCCTTAAGGCAGGTGAGGCAGCTGGCAGGCAGGGACTTACATCTCACAATTAATGTTTCTTTCTTCAAAAAGCTTTTCTTCTGCCAACAAAGGTCATTGCCACCTCGTATAGAGGTACTGCTGCACACTGGACACTAACCACTCCAACCTAGCTTGTTTATTTCCATGCCTGGACCACCAACTCCACACCAAGCCACTGCCTCCTCATGGTTTATGTCCTCCAGCCCCTGAGAATGAAGTGCATGGTGCCAATTAACCTTGTTAGCAACCCCCACACTGCAAGAAACTCCCACTGCTCTATTAAGCAGTATTGTTGGATTGCTGGCAGCAGCTGTGGGGTGTCTGACAGCTGGGGACAGGTCTTAACTCCTCACCTCCTAGGTGCCGTATGGGGTCAACCCACTCTACCACCAGTGGGAAATGGTAACATAAAAAACTTGAACAAAACCCCAAAATTAAAATCCCCCCCAAAAAAGGCCTGGAAAATCTCCTTGAAAGCCTGAACAGACACACAAGGAAGGTTGGAGCAGGCAAAGAATGCTTAGTAATTAAAATTGGCTAACACTTCTATAACATTATCTGATGCTCTATACTGTTCTCTGCATTCTCTCAAAATTTCATGTGGTAAATCACTCATAACAAACACAAATATCTCTACTTGCTTTTAGCTGCAACAACTGACATATTTATATATATATATATATTTAATGCTTTACAGCCACTGCAATATTTCTAAGTTTTGCTGTTCCAGTAAAGCATTCTCTGGCTTATTATGTAGCAATAATATTTTTCAACCCAATTTTCCTTTCATTGAAGATCTGCCTAGAGAAGGACAGATGTTTTTAAAACTGCAGCTTAACTCTTACAAGCCTGGCTATTCCAACAATGCCCACTGATTCCTGCTCAGCTAAAACTCATGTGAGGCCACATAAACCTTGCTAAAATATAGTACCAAACTCAACCCCGAAGTACAAAAAAGTAGACACCATAACCCTGTGTCTGCAGTGTGTCCATCAGTGAGTTATCTCATCTTTATTTATTACAGTGTTAATTCATCTCAGGAATTTATTCTCCTTCAATTTCTTCTTTATTATACTCTATAATTTTTATATTAACAACTGACTGGCTTGGGGAACTTCTCAAAAAACAAAAAAGGATGCTTTTGTGCTTGTGATATCAAACATAGTTTTCAGTATCAGACTAACACTAAATAGATATTTCTCACATTAGTCAAAGTAAATTCAATAACATTTTACAGGAATACCAATATAAATGTATAAATAAAACCTGCTGCAGTGGGAAGTAACCAGGTCAGAATTATCATGCACTTTCTAACTGCTCTGCATTTTGTTTATGACTTGAAATTGCAGTCATCTCATTTCCTATTAAAAAATTATTTATTGCCTTTTTCAAACTGCCATCTCCATTATGTGAGAATCAGAAGTTTCTTAAGAAGTTTGACTCTGTGGAAGAACTTTTACACTCCAAGTTTAGAAAGCTTTCCTAGTTCATGTCACTAAATATTTCCTAGAGAACATAAAAATTACATTATTGATTATTCCTCAGAACCTTGTGATTAAAAACAGGATGGATTGCTATGGCACAGATAATTCCATAGAAGGATGTAATTATTTGGAAAATTGTATAAAAGATGGAAGTACTCTGTGATAAAAAAATTCCTAAATATTTCCTACTTCTCTGC
Organism: Lepidothrix coronata; assembly: GCF_001604755.1. Classification (NCBI taxonomy): domain Eukaryota; kingdom Metazoa; phylum Chordata; class Aves; order Passeriformes; family Pipridae; genus Lepidothrix; species Lepidothrix coronata. The sequence continues at coordinate 5,657,359 of NW_016690213.1, read as the reverse complement.
TGTACGCATCTCTAAATCTCTAACAGATTTTTGTCATGTCTCAGTGCCATCTCCAGAGCTCCAGAACTCCACTGTGATCAAACCACATGACACAGGATGGTCAAATTTAAAAAAAAAAAAAATTACAATGTATCACCTTTCCCAACCAATAATTGACGCTCTTAGAAGTAATAACGGGATTCTATTTCTTGCAATTCACCAAAAGGAAAAAATATCCCAGTTGGGCATTCTCAGGGTGGCAGGGCTGCTTCTTATTAGAAGAGAAATTATTCCTACTCCCATCCACCCTATTCAAGTCCATCATACGTTGTAATGATTTAATGGGGAGAAAACGTTACAGGTTTTGTTTATAAGGTTAAACTCTGACCTAATTTTAAAAATAAAAGATTGGTGATATTCATGTGATTTCAGCTGCTGTTGAATACAGGCAAGAGCTCATGAATTTTTGCAGCAGCACCTACCCCAACCTGGTTCACAGACTATTCTTTTAGTCCATCAATCAGAAACAGAACATGAATTTTGCAAACTGGTAGGCAGGCTATCGGGCAGGGTTAACCCCACTTTGACAACAAGCATTCATGAAGTCCTTATCTCTGCTTTTAGCACTAGTATAGAACAGCATTCCTTTTCAACCCTCCCCCCAAAGCACTATCACTCTAATTGCCAGTGCTGTACTTTTTTTTCAGCTGGAAGAGAAAAACTGTTCAATCTAGTACTTGCATACAAAGGAGTTCCATCTTACATTAAGTTCCTTGCTGTGCTAGGTTTCTTTCACGGTATGCACAGCTCAGGTTTACAGCTGACAGATGTTTGGCAGGGGAGAGAGTTCCACTCAAAACCATCAAACACACCCACTGTTATGAAAACATGGTTCTCGCCACCCTGTCGGTGAGTACTCATGGAGACTACTGACAGTCTTAGTTCACATACTACTTAGCATATGAGCCTGTGTCGCATAACTCATCCTTACAACACACTACCTGGCACTTTTACTGGAAATTTCACAGGAAAGATACTGTTGTTTTGTTAAGGTTAACCTTAAGGTTATCAGGGTCCATGCAGTGTAAACCTAAAAGCACTAGTAAAAATACCAATGAAAGGCCAGCTACTGAGAGTAAGAAGAGAGTAAAAGGTCCTCAGTTCAGAAGGTCATTTGCTGACTAAAAAGTTGAAGGGTATTTTGATCTACAACCAGTTGAGCAAGGATACAAATCCAGACTGGTGAGACGAGGCAGAAAGCTGCTTGCTGGTGGGCAGGCAGAAGTTCTTTTAGTTAGGGCAAAGTATTTAAATAAGTTAGTTGTCAGTGGGAAGGGACTGTATATCTGCAAGCAGAGAGCCTCAGGGCTCTTGTGCTCAGAGCTTCTGAGTCCAAGAAGTTCTGAGGCCAGTGGCAGAAATAGCTCTCCCACTGTAGCCACCACTGTAGAAAAGCCATGAAAGTCTACTACATTTTTTAAAATTTTTTTTTCTCTGTTTGTTAAGTCCTGCAAATAGAAGCAACACTTAATTTAGAATCCCTACACTTTTGCTTTTTCCAGTGGGTACTCAAAAAATCTGCCTTCAAATAATTTTAAAAACCAAATTTCTTCTTTCATAGAATTAAGAAGGTTTACGTAGAGTCACAAGCATTAAATTCCTTCCTGTCCTTCTCATCAATATATTTACTGATTTTACAGACCAAATCCTCCCCTTCCTCCTTCATTATTCATTGAAGAGACAGAGGATGCTCCTTGCCATTTATTTCTGCTGAGCTGCAAATATTGTGCTGGTTTTGAAATAGATCCATGGGAGCAATAATAACAAAAAGCCAATCGCTGAAAGCTGAAAAATAAGTGAAAGATAAAAGGACCATTATTCCAAAATCAATAGCACTGCTCCCTAAAAGGCGTCCTACACTGAGGTAATCACATTTGCCATGGTGGAGCTGCAGCAGCTGCACCGTCCTGAGGGTTTGCAGACGGGTGCTGGTGCAGGTCAGCACCATGTGCAGGAAGCAGTGGAGAAGTGTAAGGGGGCTGCAGCAGGGCAGAACAGACTCCAGTGCCAGTGTCTCCGTTAGGTTTCCTCACCCAAAGGCTACCTGTACTGCACAGACGAAATTCCCCAGCAAAACCTTTTGGAAACTTACTTCGCAAGTTTGTAACCTATGGGATCACATTCTTTTTTTGTTAAATCAGCTCTTGCTCTGGATCCTTATATTTGAAAACACCACTGAAATGACTCATTGCAGTTGAGATTGTAAGTTTCTGTGTACTTTTCATTTAATCTAAATAGATTTACAAGCTATATTATACCCCCACTAAATGCTTTTTGGAAATAGGAACCTGTGGGTATACTATTCATGACACCACAACAAACATACCAATACCAAGTAAAACAATTTTCTCAAATTCTGCAGAATCAGACTTTTTGATAATATAACAGTATCCCAGAACACCTGAAATAGTTAGATGATTCAGCTATTGCTATAGGAATTATTGATCCCATCTAATAGAAAGCCATATGTAGAAACTCATTGAAATAGTTCCAGAAACAACCTTCACAATGAGTAGGAGTGGATAGAAGGGAAAGCAGCTGGCAGGTGTTTTCAGCTTTTTCAGTGAGCCACAGAAGAACCAAGTGAGACAGGGAGAATTTGGAGTATTTTCTCCACAACAACCCTAGGCATATGAAGTCTGGTGGATATCTGTGGTGAAGTTTGTGGTACCTGTGGTGTTCCTGTGGACCTGATTCTGAGCCACGTCCCATCTGAGATGAAATGCCACAGTACATGCACAAGAATAAGAACAAGCTTCATTAAAACCTGCATGTAATTATCCATGTGGAATTATTATGTACACTTGAAAGTAATCTTGAAAGTACATGTAAAATAATCTTTTAGGAATGAAGTTTTTCTCGTGTTCCTTTTTTACCTTTATAAGGACAGCAATTCCACAAAGTGAGAAATACTGAACAGACACATTTCAAGAGTTTTGTTTCTTTATATCAAACATTAATAAGCAAGATTTAAATTCCACTTCTATAGACCAAAATCAGCAGAAAATCCAGTTTACCATTAGTATTGTAGTTTAAACACCTTAAATTCAACTGCAAACAACAGAAGGGATCAGGATGAAAAGCCTGTTAACTCACCTAGAATGAAGTCCCAAAAATGGATAAGCTGAGTTGCCTTTGATAATACTGTTAAAACTCAGCTTTAAAGCTCTAGAATGACTTTGTATTTTAAAACCACAAAATAAAACACAGATAATGGAGGAAAAGAAGACAACTTCCCTTATTTTGCAAGACAACTTCCCTTATTTTGCAGTTGAACTAAAATTAATTCAATATAACTAAATAAAGGCAGCTTTTTTGTTTACTGACAGGTGTTGCAACGTAACAAATTTCAGATGCCAAGTCCAAAATAACAAGGAAACCAATAAACATGCATACACAAACAATACTAAGAAAGACAGTCCAGGCTTCTAAATGGCACCTCAAATCATCTATGAAAATAAATGCCATTCACCATACTATGTGTTGTGAACAACATATACTTCTTAAGACCCTAGGATTAGTATAAAGTTTAGACTTAACAGAAGTGAGCAAAGCTTCAGGTTGACTGCCTCAAAAATTCCCTGATCCTAGCACTTTGTTCTTGAGGTTCCTGCTAGCTCTGGCTTTTGGAAGTTCTCTCCTCTGATGGACACGCATCCAGTCTTCAATTTGCATATGTCAGTAATAATTATTCTCATATCTTGGAAAAATATGTTCCCTGACTTCCCACTGAGGGAATTTTCTGAGATTGAAGTAGAAATTTTAACTGATTACAGAATATATAGGCAGTGCTGGAGTCAGTTTTTTGCTTGGAGATAATTAAATTTAAGCAACAAGACAAAGATTAAAAGTTCCTGGAAATTACCAGGCAAAAGGGAATAGTCATTAACAGGGAAAATGGGGGGGAAGGCAGAGCAAAGAACTCCTTTTACCTCAGAACAGCTCACAAATAAAAAAGAAGTGGGAGCTTATGAATTTTCACAAAAAGGAAATGGAAGAGGAACGGGATTACTATTATTATTTCAGAAGGCAATTATTTTTGTGCATGGTAGCCATAGTATACAGATCTTTGGAATTCCAGAATTTAATGTCTAAGTGGAATCTACTCACAGTGAAACCCCTAATATACTGAATGTTCCCTGTTATCCAATTTCTTTTCCCTGTACTTCAGTGGAACAAAAATTTTGTAGACAGTAGGTTAACTTGGCAAAGTACATTTGAAGAAATATGGACAAAGTTTCAAATACATCATATTCTACTAAACAGCACAAAACCAGAAATACACAAATGCATAGTAAATAAGAGAATAGATTCAAAGTTGCATAACGTTTCCTGGCTTTTTTCAAAACAATCCAGCACTGACCTAAGATAATTTTTCATTCTATTCTCCCAGTTTCAATACCAAACCTCCAGCCTAAAAAACCATCTGGATCAAAAGTCAATACTGCAGATTTTCCTTGTAGTTGTACTACAATTACATCTCCAGGCAGGAATCTAAGATTCTCTATGGTTTACTAATTATCTCCAAGAGATAAAATTCTGCCCTGCTTAAAGTTCCTCTCCTGTAATCAAAGATAAATGTTCTCTGTTGTACTATTTCTGCATCTGAGGTGTTCTACTGGAGTTGTTCCTTGGCACATGACATGGCTCTCTAGCTCCTTTACAGCAATGATCACAACAGACTAGGAGGTGTTTTAATTTAGATTTTTATCTCTCACTTTCAGGTCTATCAATGAAAGTCCACCTACACGACAAGTGGAAGGTAACTCCTGCAGCAGTTTTAAGTGTTCAACTGATGGACCTTGTCAAAAGAAAATATATGGCCAACACGACACATGCAGAAGTAGGAGCACCAATGTCTTGCTGAGCTCATATAGAAATTACAGTGAAACCAGGAGTTCAGTGCCTTCCATATCTCCTTCTGAAACTGAACGTACCGGTGTCAGTATGCAAAATGAAGAAAGGAGAAGGATTTTTTTTTTTTAAAGGCTTTGCATATCACCAAGGCCAAATTCTCTGATACATAACATAGATGACAATTTCCAGCACAGCTGATCAGTGCTCTCGTCTGCACCAGACAATAGCGAATAGGTGCCATTTAAAGCAACTATTCAGTGAGAATATGGGTGACAGAATAGGGCCTTGAGAAATAAAAAGGATTGCATAGGAAATGTACTTATAATTAGATATCAAATAGGATGTATCATAAAATACATGAAGTGCAATATAATTAGCCATTTCAAAGCTGCAGTAATTTTTCCTGTTTATATTGTTTATTTCTGGATCTTGCATTACACATTATTATTCAGGTCATTCATCTGCTGTCTTAACTATCTAATATGTGTCCTTGCAGACATACAACGAGCAGCAAGAGGGCAACTCTATATGAATAGTAATGAGCTATGGAGCAGTGATCAGGGAAGACAAATTTCAGAAAGAGGGAGGGAGGATCTTTGAATAGCTAATATACCTGGAAAATACATGCTCAAGAAATCAAGGTCTTGGTTTCTCAAGCCATAAAATAAGGTAATTAAAGTAGATATACAATCCTATTTTCCCTTGGAATCAAAAAATGGTACTTTGGGATAAAATAAAACCACACTACCAACAAACAGAAAAAATGTCCCTCATCTCAATTTTTAGTAGCAGATAAGAGGCAATGAGATATTTGAGTTGCAGATGTTACTAAGTTCTTGATGACAAAACATTCATCCTGGGAAAGGAGGTTATGAATAGGAAAAATACCCTAGTACACTGCTATTCGCAGGCTAAGGGGTATTATATATCCCTTATAATAACTTCTAGCATATTTATTTCCATATGCAAAATCTCTCTAAAGAAAAAAAAAAAAAGGAAAACCAAGCTGAAGTAACATTAGCAATGTAGCTCTAAAAGCATAGAGTGTAGGATGGATTGGAAAACCTGCAGGAAAATTAAAAGGAAAACTCTGGCAGATGGTCTGAGCTAAATTTTGTTCTCTCTCAAAAAAGTTTTTTCCAGAATAATCAAGGCAGTAACTTCAAGATACTCATGTCCTCTTTGAGAAAGAAGAGCAAAGAAGGCAGAAGAAATTATTCTTACTGCGACATATCCATAAATGATAGTCACATTTTTGGAGAATAGCTCCTTAGAAATCCAGAGGGATTTGAAACAGGGATTGAAGAACCACTCCTCCTTTTATCAAGCCATTTATTCTCTTAGATACAGTTTTAATGCAATAAAGGGTCTGTTTAAAAGATGCTGACAAAGAAAAATATGGCAAAGCAAATAAACACACATTTATGGATATGCAATCATATACTACTCTTCACACAAAATATTTTTCACATATAAAAGCAGAGGGAAATGAGATACTAATAAAAGAAATTTTGAAAAATTCAAACCACTTTGATCCTTATTTTCCAAATTATGCAAAAGCTAAAAATTGCAAGTATTTTTGTCAGTTCTCTATCCTAATAATGTAACAGCACTTGCTGATTAATTCTAATTACCTTTAATCTCCTTAAAAATTATTTACTTTAACAAAGACCCTTGGCAGCTGACTAATTTATTTTCACACTCCTCATCAGCTTTGTTCTCTATTCTCTTGGGTGCAGAGTGCTATTAAATACACTATTTTAGCATTTAAAAATTTTGTATTAGGAGACACAGAAGGATGAAGAGAACACGGTTTAGAAACCAGGACAATATTTCAGAAACATTATTCTGAGAACATGAATCTGTTTCCAGCAGTAGTACTACTTCTGAAATATAAACCAATGTGATCACCCAAACTAGAGCACACCATCATCTATCAAGCCTGGATGACAACTGACAGTAAACAAGATACACCCTTCACTGTCTTTGTCCAGAAGAAGGTACAGTCTGCAAGAAATAAAATGACAAGAAACACTGGGAAAGTTATCCAAAGAAATAATATGAAGGTTCTAGAGTCATTATGAAAAGGAACACAGCCTGCGAGAAGGCTTAAGGTTACAGTTTTACCAGGAGTTTCATCCCCAGCTACAGGACAATCTGATTCTGCAGGGCAAGAGAAACAAATGGAAAATGACAAACACATGAATTCTGAATGCCACCTAAATGGATTAAGCTGAAAGATGATGAGTACACAGCTTTCACCAGTATCCAATACTGACATTTACGTCCTCTGTATACTTCAGCACTTGTACGCCAGCCTTCCTCTTACTCCTCTCTGTTGCAGACATTATGGATACCAAGTCCTAGTCCAAGTTTTCTCTTACCTTTACCTTTCACACAGTACAAGTAAAATGTGAGCAGTACTACCACTATAACAAATACTGACCCATAAGAAATATCTTCTGATTACTCTGAAGTCCTGTTCCAAATAAAGGAAGCAAACCAAAGTGCTTCTTATGAGCAAGCTGGATCCAAGACATTCATCCCAAGCCAACTCAATACTTTGACCTTAAAAATTTTCTCTATCCAAAACCCCAGCCTTCCCAAAATACACCATAAATTCCTCACACAAATACAAACAGTAAGACACAGCACCAACAGTGACACAGCAGTGAGCACAAAAAAACCCTAGCTTTGCAGTACCAATTGAATTGATGAAAAACAGACTAACATCCCCAAGATAAGAAAGATAATTAGGAGTAAAGAGTATTGAATATTATGAAAACACATGGATTGGCCTCTTTTATGGATTGTGTAGGTTTTCAGAAAGACAGGTAGCAATTTGCTTGACAAGAGATATGTAAAGCATTCTAGACTGAATTCAGTTCATTGCTGTAGGATTGGGGAAAAAAATGGAAAGAGAAGAAAGAGTGGTAACAGTGACACTCATAACTATCACTCTGCTGTTGTTCTGTGCTTTACAAGCAGAGCGAGCTAGAGCGTGTATTAGCGATTTCTCTTTTTGCACTTGATTCAAAACCGTAATGACTGGGCATGAGAATTAACTAAAACCATCACTAAAAGGCATTTAGCAGTAATGCTTAGGTTCTTAGGACCCTGCATTGCTAAGCTGCAAACTGATGACTAAAGCAGGGAGATTATTAAATGCTATGATTAAATCCAAGAAAAAAACTTGCTACTTAGCAGATTCTAGCCAGCTACAGTTTCAGAAAAAAAAGTATAACAAGGCAACAAAAGCCAAATATAGTGTTACAAGGCAACCAGAAAATTAATTTAATCGGGTGTTACCCTATCTCCATTTCTATGAACTCCTAGTGAGCCCTGATCTGAAACAAGGGGGGGAAAAGGGAGAAAAAACATTCTGGAAATCAATTTATCCCAAAGCTTCAGCCAAATCCTACCTTCTGCTCTGTTTCACTGAACATTTTCAATATGTTTTTGCACATATATCCAAGAACGTTATCAACACATTTTTGCACAAAGGCTTGAAAAGAGATGTGATTTTCTGATAGCCTTTACAGGTATCAGAAAATTGGCACGTTGGAAGGCTTAAATTCATCTGCCTGTTGCAGAGGCACTGCCACAGTAACATTACCCACACAGGCTGTAGCATAGAAACTTGTTCTTCCTTTGACAGTGTACTTTAGAAAGCAACTTGTAAAGAGCCACGTTTGGCTCTCTACACCTGCAAAATATTTCTGATTATCCAGCAATGCATGTAAGAGTAATTTCAGCAATAAAATAACGAGGCTTTCCTCACAGTCTGGGGAAAGAGAAGAACTTCTGTACATGGAATATAAACATATGTTATGCCTCCAAGAGAACTGCTGGATAACAATCATCTAGAGGGAGGAGCATGACAGGTCAAAATCTTCACTCCCGCTAGATGGCAATATTGGTTTTTTTGCAAGTGCAGAATATGCTCTCATCGAAAGGAAACTGCAGTATTTTGCATGGTTTCCAAAGTTGCATTTTTTGTTTAAAAAAAAAAAATAATCCAAACCAAGCTTTAGTGATCACAGGAGTGGGGAAAAAGAGAGTTTATAATACATACAAGTTAGCCAACACATGCATTAAAACATAAATAAAGTACTTCAAAAATGCACTAAATGAATAATAAATGCAATATACACTCTTAAGGCTGCTAGGCTTATAATTAGACTCACATCAAATTAGATCTTCAATTTAATCCTTAACCACTATATCAGCACATTTAAATCCTGCAGGAGAGCATCTCAATTTACTCTCAAACAACCTCCTGTGACATTAAGCAGGAGCTTAGAGCAGTATTAAAGAAGCTCCAAATTAAAGAGGGCTCCAATTGTAGCCCTCATGATCTGAAAAAGGGTCACAATGACACTAGGCCTAGAAAGAGCACCCTGATTATTTAAAAAATAGTAATAATTAAAAAAAGCTAAAAAGTAAAACCTCCTAGTTTTTGAAAGAATCCAAATGTCTGCATGCATACACATGAACCAAAATGCTTGAAGACATGTTTCTCAATTCTTCAAATCATTCCACAAAAAAGAATTTGGAAGTTTTTATGTTACCCTTAAAAATATTCAAGTAAGACTAGATCTAACATAGAAACCTAGTGAAATCATCGCTCAAACAAAAAACAAAAAAAAAACAAACGACCCCATGCTCATTCAAAAAATGCTACAGCTTAAAAAAGAAAATGAATTTTCCATTTTGAACAGTTAAAAAGTAATAGCCAGATGCCAGTCATCTTGTTAATCCCTCAGTTTAACTCTGCCCTCTAGCATTTGCTAAAGGAGCAAGGTACAGACACATCCAGAAGACAGACTGCAATGTGCAGAGGATGGCAGAACAGCGACACAGACACATGCAGCCCCCAGACGAGGGATGACACCTGTGGATTACAAACCCAGGACTTGGAAGAATCAAGTCCAAGGTTACATTGACTTGCATTCCTGTGCTAATCAATGGCCCTTACTTACAGACTGGAAGGTGATGAAGAACGGGGACTAAGCTTGGAAAATAAATGTTCTATGAGGTGATCATACACTGTAACAGGGGACATATTAAAATACTAATCCCAGTTACATAGCACTAGGTTCAAGAGACCCATTTCTGGTATACTAGGATGCTGCTACATTCTACAGTTTAATCACTTGCAGAAAGCTTACGCTCTTGTTACAAATAAAACCACCAGCTCACAACTTCAGATAAGTCCTGACTCCTGGACTGAAGCTATTTCAGAACATGAGACAGTCAGTCATTTAAGTTCTATTCATAATTTATTACTCTCCTTTGCCAGTAATCTCATTACACAACTTTCACACAATTGAACGAAGCTTGATACAAAACCATTGCTCCAAGTTACTTCCCAGATACTTTCTAGTATGCCCAGTCTTGAACAAGGCCTTGAAAAAAAAAGTGAAAACCTCATGGATCCTTTAAACAGTACTAAAAAAAAAAAAAAGAAAGAGAGAGAAATGTTTAGTAGCAGGTAACTGGTTAAGTCTCAGAAGGGCTTACTTAAAGGTTTTGGAAAGCATTTTGCACATTATCAAAGTATCTTCAAATTACAACTAGTGTACTGGTAGTGGTAAGTTGGTTTCCAGAAAAAAGTAATCTGTGATCAAAATCTGGTTTTAAGAAATGGACTTTTCCCTTTCCCTTTCCCATCCTTTTTCCTCTCTTCTCCTCTGGTTTATATTTGCTTAGCATATGA